>NC_026003.2:114302098-114902098 GCF_000442705.2 Elaeis guineensis
TTTATCTCAACCAAAGCAAATATGTTATCGATCTACTCAAGCGGACTGATTTCTTAGGCTACAAAGCAATGACCTCCCCTGCATCCACAAGATCGATTGTACCAGCACTTCGTTGGAAGACCCTCACCTTTGTCGCAGCATAGTAGGAGCCTTGCAATACATTACTCTCATCAAGCCAGATATTGCTTTCTCGATCACCCAAGTATGTCAATTTATGCACACCTCATTGACGTTCACTTCCGGACAGTGAAACAAATCCTTCGATTTCTTAAAGGCACTCTCAACAAAAGGTTGTTTCTCAAAGCGGGTCCACTACAATTACATGTATTTTGTGATGCGGATTGGACAGGTAGCCAGTTGATTGGTGATCCACCAATCGGTACGTTGTGTTCCTTAGCAGGAATCCAATCTCGTGGTGTGCTAAGAAATAGTCCATAATTGCCTGTTCCTCCACAGAAGCTGAGTATTGTTGTCTTGCTCACACCACTGCTGAAATCTTCTAGTTGTGTTCCCTATTTACAAGAATTGGGATCTCTCTCCCCATACGACCTGTTATCCACTGTGATAATATTTCAGCCATTGCCCTTACTCACAATCCGATCTTCCATGCTTGTACAAAACATGTTGAGGTCGACTATCATTATGTCCGAAAAAAGTTGTTCGTAAATTGATTGATATTCGATATATCTCCCCTGGATCAGATTGCCGATATATTCACCAAGGACTTACATTCACACCGTCTACAGCTGCTGCTGCAAACTAAGCCTCCAAGAGCTCAATTTAAGGGGGGATGATAACGATTCCCTTCAGGAGAACCACCTGACACCATCACCTGAACCTCCGATGCTATGTGTATACTCATCCATTGTATTCTATTATAACTTCCTGCTCACTTTCGTGGGCTTTGTTTTCTTATGTAACAAACTATACATATTATAAATACACTATAATAGAGAGGGCTATGAATGAGCCTTTCATTCCACTCCACCTTTTGTACGTGTTTATGTAGTGGGGAGGCTAATGGATTTGAAGAAAACTTAAATTTATTGATGAGGTGGTAGAGAGAAAGTGGCAGAGGGTGCAAGGGAAGTCAGCGGGAGAGGCGGAAAGAGGAGAAAATGGGACCTAGGAGATGAGGATGGAGAGAGAGAGAGAAGTGGGGAGTCAGAGATCAATCCCAGATCCATAACCTATTTTCAAAATTAACCAGACTAGCTCTGGGCCCTAATCTAGCATAATTGTAGGCCTTGAATGAGCTTGAGCCCGGAACGAGCTAAAGGTATATCTAAGTGTTGGGGATACCCACCGACCGACCGACCGACTATCGGAGGGCCCGACCGTCTGGCGGCCCGACAACCGACTATCGGAGGGCCCGACTGGCAGCCCGACCGACTAACCAACGGCCCGACGGACGACTCTGACTGACCGATCGTAAGTCGGGCGACAGGCCGACGGACGCCATCAGCAGCTAACTGCGGCCATTCCACGGTCCGTTCCCGACCGACTAAACCCAGAGGTCCGGTAGCCGACCCACATGAAGCTCGCCGACCGGCGGAGGAGCCCGACGCCACTCTGATGGCCACCGACCTTGGGTCGGCCGACTCCACCAACCGCCGTACGGCCGCCAGACGTTGTCAGCTCTGACACGGACACGCGGCACAGTTACCTAGGGGTATTGTCCCGCCGAGAGCCGGGTCAACCCTGGTGATTAGACGGCTACACGGCGACATGATGTTTTCACGGCGGCTCTGACAGCCTACAGTGAGTTGACAGTTCCTCACTTGTCCGCGCCATTAATGACGGCGCCATACCGGCTCCACTATATATACCGGGGAAGGCAACAGTGCAAGGGGTCGATCCGCCCGTCTCTCCCACATACGCAGGCTCGCTCCTCTCTCTTTCTCCCTCTCAGAGCTCTCTGTCTGCATTTCACTGTTGCCCAGTCACCTCTCTGACTTGACCGTCGGAGGGTCCCCGCCGGAGCCGCCTCCGGTCAGTGCGGACTTCCTTTTGCAGGTGCACGCTTCCCGGCGATCGGACGACGAGGCGATTGGCCGCAACAGATTGGCGCGCCAGGTAGGGGGACAGCATGACAAAGACAAGAGCTCAACGATCGAGAGTCACTGGGGTCGGCAAGGCGCTCTTCCCGCCGGGAAGAGGCCTCTCCACCATCACCGGCGGCGGAGCCTAGTTCTCCGCGCCCTGCAGTGACTACGGAGGCGCAGATTGCGGCCATTGTACGGCAGATGACCGTACTGACCGACGCAGTCAAAAGCCTCCAGCAACAACCGGCGGCCCAACCTATGCCTTCCAGGAGCAGCCGCCGACGGTCGCGCCGACCCCTGCCGCCTCCAGGCGAGCACTCCCAACAGCGCTCCCACGGGGAGGAGGAGGGTCGACCTCGGCGCGACGACCGACGGTCCCAGCGGCCCTCTCCTTCCCCGTTGGAACGGGCGAGGAAGGAAAAGCGGCCGCGCACACCGTCGGCCTCGCCTTCAGAGTCTTCCGGAGGCTCCACTCCTGGGGTCTCCCAGCATCGACGAGCGGACGACTACGAGCGACGGTTCGAGGAGATCGACCGCCGGCTCGCCCAACTGCAAATGGACGGCCAGAAGTCTTCGAACGACGTCGACTTCCAGACCGCCCAGCCTCTCTCTCGACTGGTCCTCGATGAGCCGATTCCCAGTCGGTTCAAAATGCCGAACGTGAAGCCATACGACGGCTCCGCCGACCCGGTCGACCACCTCGAGAGCTACAAAGCTCTCATGACGATTCAAGGGGCAACCGACGCTCTGTTTTGCATCGGCTTCCCCGCCACACTTCGCAAGGCTGCCAGGGCTTGGTACTCCGGTCTTCGATCGGGCAGTATCCACTCCTTCGCGCAGCTCGAGCACTCGTTCGTGGCCCATTTCAGCACTAGCCGAAAGCCGCCGCGAACGTCGGATAGCCTTTTCTCCCTCAAGCAGGGGGAAAACGAGGCGCTCCGGCACTTCGTGGCGCGATTCAACGCGGCCACGCTCGAGGTCCGGGACCTCAACGAAGACATGGCAGTTTCAGCCATGAAGCGGGGTCTGAGGTCGTCCCGATTTACTTATTCTCTGGACAAGACCCTCCCCCGAACATACGCCGAGCTACTGGAGCGTGCATACAAATATATGCGCACGGACGAAGGAGCGTCCGACCGACGCTTGGTCGAGCCCAAAGGTCCGAAGGAGAAGCGAAGAAAGGGTCGGGAACCTGCCGAACCAGGCAGGACCCCGGCCAGCAGTCGGCTTTCTCCACCCCGACAGATCCAAAAGTCACCTGGCCGACAGACTCCGAGGTCGGTGCGTCCCAGGTATGACTCCTACACTCCTCTCTCCGCTCCCCGTGCGCAGATTTTGATGGAGATCGAAGAGAAAGAATACCTGCGACGGCCTCCGCCTTTGAAGGCAAAGGGCCTCGACCCTCGGAAGTACTGTCGGTTCCATCGGAGCCACGGCCACGACACCGAGCGATGCATCCAGTTGAAGGATGAGATCGAAAATCTCATCCGCCGAGGGTATCTCGGCAAGTTCCGAAAGGGTCCGCCGACCCGACCGATTGCCGATCGATGCCCCCAGCTGACTGAAGAGGCGCCGACTAATCAGCCGACGGCTGGAGTCATCAATATGATCTCCAAGCGGCTGGGCCGGGGACGTCTGCAGGAGGAGAGCCGACGAAAAAGCCGCGCCCGGACGACGTGATTGCCTTCTCGGAAGACGACGTTCGGGGCATCCAGACTCCCCACGACGACGCTGTTGTTGTGTCGGCGACAATAGCCAATTATGATGTAAAACGAATTTTTGTTGATAATGGAAGTTCGACAAATGTTTTGTTTTACTCGACCTTCTCCCGAATGCGACTACCGACTGATCGACTCAGTAGGGTTTCCACGCCCTTGATCGGCTTTGCCGGAGACACCGTCACGACGGAAGGTGAAATCACCCTGCCCGTGACGGTCGGTACCGAACCACGGCAAAGAATGGCCTCCCTCATTTTCGCGGTCGTCCAAGTTCCTTCGGCCTACAACGCCATACTCGGGCGACCCGGACTGAACGCCTTCGGGGCGATCGTCTCGACGTACCATCTCCTTGTTCGATTCCCGACTAAAAACGGAGTCGGGGAGATGCGCGGAGATCAACAGCTCGCCCGACGATGCTTCCAAATCTCCGCCCAAAGCGACGAGACAAAGGATCCCCTGACAATCGACAAACTGGATCAACGGGAGGAGGAAGAGCGGGGTTCGCCGGCCGAGCAGCTCGAGGCGATCCCGATAGAAGAAAATCCCGACAGAAAAGTTTGGGTCGGGTCCCAATTGCCCGACGCCGAACGCCACCGACTGGCGGAGCTCCTGACGGCCAACGCCGACATATTCGCATGGTCGGCAGCTGATATGTCGGGCATCCCTCCGGAAACGATGACTCACCGACTCAACATCGATCCGACGATGAAACCGGTGAGGCAGAAGAAAAGGTCCTTCGCCCCAGAAAGGCAGAAGGCCATCGACGAGGAAGTGGACAAGCTGCTCGAAGCGGGCTTCATTCGGGAATCCACGTATCCCGATTGGCTCGCCAATGTCGTCATGGTCAAGAAAGCCAACGGGAAGTGGAGGATCTGCATCGACTACACCGACCTCAACCGAGCATGCCCGAAGGATAGCTTTCCACTCCCAAAGATCGACCAGCTGGTGGATGCGACGTCTGGATTTCGACTGCTCAGCTTCATGGACGCCTTCGTCGGGTACAATCAGATCCGGATGGCGCCTGAAGACGAGGAGCACACCGCGTTCGTGACCCCCAAGGGCCTCTACTGCTACAGGGTGATGCCCTTCGGATTGAAGAACGCCGGTGCCACCTACCAGCGACTCGTCAATAAGGTCTTCAAAGACCAGATCGGCCGCAACATGGAAGTGTATGTGGACGACATGCTGGTAAAGAGCACGCAGATCCCGGACCATGTTCAGGATCTCGAGGAGACCTTCCGCACCCTTCGACGACACCGAATGAAGCTCAATCCGACCAAATGCGCCTTCGGGGTGACCTCGGGGAAGTTCCTCGGATTCCTCGTTTCTCAGAGAGGGATCGAGGCCAATCCTGAGAAGATAAAGGCGATCCTCGACATGCGTCATCCGAACACCAAGAAGGAGGTCCAACAACTGAACGGGAAAATCGTCGCTCTTAGCCGATTCATTTCCCGATCAGCTGAAAGGTGCCTCCCGTTCTTCAAAACCTTGCGCCAGGCGAATGGTTTCTCTTGGTCGGATGAGTGCGAACAGGCCTTTGAAGACCTGAAAAAGTACCTGGCTTCCCCGCCGCTGCTCGTAAAGCCGCAGGTCGGGGAGACCTTGTATCTCTACTTGGCTACATCTTCAGAGGCGATCAGTTCGGTGCTCGTTCGGGAAAACGAGTGCCGAACCCATCAGCCCATCTACTACATCAGCAAAGTGCTCCACGGCGCCGAAGCCAGATACTCGGAGACGGAAAAGATGGTCTTCGCCCTGACCGTCTCCGCGCAACGGCTCCGACCATACTTCCAGGCCCACGCCATCGTGGTACTCACCAACCAGCCCCTGAGGGCCGTACTGCGCCGACCCGACACATCCGGACGGCTCGCTAAGTGGGCAATGAAGCTTAGCGAGTTCGACATTCAGTACCGACCAAGGCCTGCCTTGAAGGCTCAGGTCTTGGCCGACTTCATCGCCGAATGCCCGACGACCGACCAGAGGTCGGGAGCTGAAGGCCCGGGACGAGATTCGGTCTCTGAGCCGGACCCGATCTCCACCTGGGTACTTCACATCGATGGAGCCTCCAACGCTCAGGGAAGCGGGGCCGGGCTCCTGCTCACGAATTCGGATGGGGTAGTCACCGAATACGCCCTCCGGTTCGACTTCAAGGCCTCCAACAATCAAGCCGAATACGAGGCACTCCTCACGGGCTTGAGGATGGCGAAGGAATTGGGCGTCGACAGCCTTCGGGCATTCTCCGACTCTCAGCTGATCGTGGGGCAGGTCAAGGGCGACTTCGAGGCGCGAGATCCGACCATGATCAAGTATCTTCAGAAGGTAAAGGATCTCGTGGCCCGCTTCGTGCATTTCGAGATCTCCCACGTCCCCAGGATGGAGAACGCCCGTGCCGACGCTCTCTCCAGGTTGGCAACGTCGGCCTATGATTCTTTGGGTCGGACGTTTGTCGAAAACCTCCAACAACCGAGCATCGATCGGGTCGAAGAAGTACAGCAGCTAACGTCCGAACCGAGTTGGATGGACCCGATCGTCCGGTACTTGTCCGACGGAATCAGTCCCGAAGACCCCACGGAGGCCAAGCGACTCCGATGGTCGGCGTCGCAATACGTGATCATGGACGGCCGACTCTACAAGAGGTCGTTCTCCCTCCCTCTGCTCAGGTGCTTGGGACCGACCGACGCCGACTACGCTCTCCGAGAGGTTCACGAAGGAATTTGTGGGAATCACTTGGGGGGCAAGTCCTTAGCCTTCAAGGTCTTGCGACAGGGCTATTACTGGCCGACCATGAGAAAGGATGCGGCAGAGTTGGTCCGAAGGTGCGAGCCATGCCAGAAGTATGCCAATATTCAGCACCAACCGGCCAGCCAAATCGCTCCCATTATCGCTCCATGGCCCTTCGCTCAGTGGGGAGTCGACATTCTCGGCCCTTTCCCACCGGCGTCGGGCCAAAGGAAGTTCATCGTTGTCGCCATCGACTACTTCACGAAGTGGGTCGAGGCCGAGCCCTTGGCGCAGATCACCGAGCGGAAGATGGAGGACTTCGTCCAAAAGTCCATCATCTTCAGGTTCGGATTGCCGCACACCATCATCACCGACAACGGACGGCAATTCGACAACCAAGACTTCAAGGACTTCTGCGCCAGGTTCCACATCCGTCATCGACTAACTTCAGTCGGGCACCCACAGTCCAATGGTGAGGTTGAGGTGACGAACCGAACCTTGCTCCATGGACTCAAGACCCGACTGAACGAAGCCAAGGGCCTCTGGGTCGACGAGCTGGGCTCCATCCTGTGGGCTTACCGAACGACCCCCCGCGTCCCAACCGGAGAGTCGCCGTTCAGTTTGGCCTACGGGACAGAAGCCGTGATCCCGCTCGAGATCGGCCTGCCATCTTCAAGGGTCGAGCAGTACCGCGAGCCGGACAACTCCGAAAGCCGGAGAGCCGACCTAGATCTTCTCCCCGAACTGCGAGATGAGGCTCAAATTCGAATGGCCTCCTACCGACAGAGGGTTGCCCGGTACTACAATGCCAAGGTCAGACTAAAGCTCTTTAAACCTGGCGACCTAGTCTTGAGGAAGGCGGAGGTGTCGAAGCCCTTGGACCAAGGGAAGATGGCTCCCAATTGGGAAGGACCCTACAAGGTTGCTGACACCTTCGGGCCGAGAGCTTACCGGCTGGAGACCCTTGAGGGGAAGCCCATTCCCCGGACTTGGAACGCCGACAACTTGAAGCTGTATTACCAGTGAATTCTGTAATTCAATCGTTGGAATACAAGTTCGGTTTGAAAAATCGGAGTTCTAACCTTTCGACTACTAATCGACGCTCAGCCCCGACGCATCGACGCGGGCCTGGCACCGACGACACTTCGGCCCCTTGCACGGACCAATGCATCTACGATGACGGGAGTTTATACTCCTTCTACGGTCGAATTTTCGGGCACATCCATCGGCCGACTGATCGATCGGGCCCCGACCGAAGAAAGGCTAAAAGCCCACGCGGCTGTTGCCGCGACATTCCGACCAGGCTACGGCCGGTCGAGGGATATTCGGCTTACCACCGTCTATCACATGACGCGACCTTAGTCGCACCCACTACTCGCCGACCGACCTGCGGCCGGTTGAACGACACTCGGTTCGCCACCGTCTGTCGAAGGACATGAGAACCCGACGCAAGAGCTTGGGATCCGACTTACTATCGCTCCCCCGACACTGCGCCGGTCGATGTTCGACTGAACGCATCTACGGAAGTCCGACTACCGGACCTTACCAGGTTCGATCGGATCCCGACTTAACAGATGCGCCCGAATAGCAACTACAATTATTGAAAACCGACCTAAAGTCGGGACACAAGCTACTCCGGAGCTGTGCAAGCCGGTTAAGTCCTACCGACTTACCCGAGTTGGCGACTAGGGTTCGACATTACAGCGATAAGAAACATTACAAACAAGAAACAAAAGAGAAGATAATTTCATTCATTGATTAAAAGAAATTACAAAGTCGGGCCGAAGCCGATTACATGTATTTTCAAAAAGAAACAAAAGGAAGACAGTCGGCTGGACCGATCATTCATCCTGGATAATCTCTTCGACCGACGGAGGATCGGGAAGAATTGGCGTCTCGACCATAAGCGGCGCTGGGTCGGCGGCAGAAGGATGTCCTTCAGTCGGCAAGGGACCTCCGGTCGGCTCCTGCCCCGGAACGACTTCCTCCGTTGGGATGATGCCTCCCGACTGATGGTCGGCCTCCTCTTCGGTTCCCTCCTCTTCGGCGAGTAGCGGCGCAACCCGGCTGACGTCCACCTCCGGGTACAAGGCATGGACGGCATCCCGACCATCCTCGAACCCGACCCGGTAGGAGGCGAAGCCCGATTCGAGCATCTCCTCCTTGTACCGGTCGGAGGCCCGGAAGTCCTCAACCGCACGATCGGCCGACTCCCTCGCCGACCGTGCCTCGTCCTCAATGTGGGCCAGCTCCTCCTTCGCCAACTCCGCCTCGGCCCTGGCAATTTCGGCGTCGATTTGGGCGATGGACAAGTCCTCTTCGGTTTCCGCGAGCTTCCCCAGGCTGACCCGAAGTTGCTCGCGTTCCCCTTGGAGTTCGGAGGTGGCACTGTCCCGTTCGCGTCGAAGACGACGCACGACCCGACCTTTGTGCTTGGCCTCCTTCTTGGCCGACTTCAGTTCGGCCATAAGCCGGGAGACCTCGTCCGTCAACTTGGCCTCCCGGTCGACCGACTCCTGTAGTTGGTCGACTAGCATCGTTCTTTCGGCCTCGGCCGCCGCCGACCTTTCCTTGAAGGCTGCCCGAACGTCGCCGAACCTCCGGTATCCGGCCTCCAACTCGGACATGGTGAAGATCAGCTGCCGACGGAAAAAAGGCTTTGTCAGAATTATGTGGCAAGCGAAATTTTTTTTTTTTTAAGGGAAAAGGTGATGCGAAGCTTACCTCTACCATCGACGGGTAGAACCGCGACAGCATCTCGGTCACCTGCCGAGATCGCAGCGACTGAACGTCGGTAGGGAGGAAGACCCCCTGGCACAACCTCCTCGCAAGGTTGTGATCGGCCAAGGCCGATGCACCCTCGGGGTAGTATGCGCTGGGGGGCATTGATCTCTCCTCCTCCGAGGGCTCCATCGGGGCTTTCCCCCGATCAGCTACCCCGACCGACGGGGCTGGCAGCGATGGGACGCTGGAGTTCGACCCGGCGCCCCCCGTTGCGCCAGCGGACGCCTCCGGACGATGTTCGGTTTCCCGAACGACATCCGGCTCCACCTGCGGCGGCGAAACCGCCGACACTCCTTCGGCCACTTCCTCGGTCGGCCTCTCCTCGACTCGGACGGTCGGAGCCGCAAGGGCTATAATCGGCTCCGACCCCTCGGTCGCCGACGCTTCCACGGTTGGCGGGGCCGGGGCTGGTCTCTTGGAAGGGCGCGAAGGGCCTGCCCCCGACGCTGGCCTCTTCCTCGCGGCGGCAAACTGACGAATTTCGGCGTCGGTCGGCCTCATCCTCGGCGGTGTCCCTGCAAAACCGACCACTGTTAAGGGCCGGACCAGAACTACCCTAAAGCCGAACAAAAAGAAAAGCTGAGGAATCGGGCGATACCTATTCGGGGGACCAGACTCAGGCCGGCGTCATAGAGAGCTTGCTCGGTAACAAGCTCCCTCTGCTTCGGGACCAACATGTCTTTGAGTCGGTGGAAGTCCTCCCGGTCGTCCACGTCGACCCGACTGTTGTCATTGGCCTCAGTTCGGGGTACACCCCAGCAAGAAGGAAAGCCCCAAGAGGAGGAAGAGGAGACAAAGAAAAACTGGTTCTTCCATCCATGAATGGACGATGGAAGACCGGTTATGAAGGCAAGACCCTTCCGGGGGTTGAAGAGCCACCACCCTCGGGCCTTAGGGTGGGGTCGGAGCACGAAGAAGGCCCGGAAGAGGGAAACGCGAGGGTTGGTCGGCAAGAGCTGACACAACAGCGCGAAAGAAATGATTAGCCGGACAGAGTTCGGCGCCAATTGCGCCGGACAGAGTCCGTAGTAATCAAGCAGATTCCGGACGAACTCCGGAATCGGAAGTCGAAGACCCGCACGAAGGTCCTCAACGTACAGCCCCAGGTCGCCGGGCGGAGGGTTGTTGACCCGACCACCGGCCCCTGGAGCATAGAGCCGAAACTGCTCCGGGATGCGATAGTGCTCCCGAAGCTGATCGACGTTCGGCCCCGAAAGCGAGGAGGCCTCATCTTCCGGAGCCGATCGGGTGTCGTCGGTCGGGTTCCCCGACCGAACTCCCTGAGTCGGTTTCCTGGTCATTGTGCAGGAACCGAAAGAAAGGAAAGGAGGGAAGAAGGCAAGAAGGGGAAGGAGGACCACGAACCCGATGGACCCTCCGGAAGTAGAGAAGAGCTCTGCCCGCGACGACCGAAAAATCGCCCGGACAGAGTTTCCCCAGCAAATGGCAAATGTGGGTCAGGGTCCGGGAGGTCCTATATATATAGGGCCGACCGACGGTCGAGATGCTCCCGCGCCGACCAAGGTCCTCCAGATGCGCGACGCGTGGCGCCCGCCGGTTGGCTAAGGATTCGGCGCGCTTCGCCCCGGGACGCCCGCACCGCCCGCATTTAATGCCGGAGCGGGCGCCGGCCAACCACCTTGACACGCGGCGCGCAGGGGTTGGCTCCGCAGTCGGCCGCCCGCGCCGGTCCGCGTTCCCGATGGGACGCCTCATCCACGATCGGCGCCGAATATCCGATCGACTGACGCCGTATCGTCCGGCACTCGATCTTCTGGCACCGACGTGACGGCTGACAACGACAAGACGTGGCGTCTGACACCTGACGCCGGCGCGACTTCCGGCATCGACTAGACGTTCGGATCACTGGGATTCGTGAGATGTCTGACAACGGATCTGCACATGCGACAAATCCACTCCCAGTCGTCCAGCCTTGCTACCCGAATGAAGACATCGACCAGCTCTCCACCCGACTTGGGAGTGGAGGGGGGCAACTGTTGGGGGATACCCACCGACCGACCGACTATCGGAGGGCCCGACCGGCTGGCGGCCCGACCGACCGACCGACTATCGGAGGGGCCGACCGACTGGCAGCCCGACCGACTAACCAACGGCCCGACGGACGACTCTGACTGACCGATCGTAAGTCGGGCGACAGGCCGACGGACGCCATCAGCAGCTAACTGCGGCCATTCCACGGTCCGTTCCCGACCGACTAAACCCAGAGGTCCGGTAGCCGACCCACATGAAGCTCGCCGACCGGCGGAGGAGCCCGACGCCACTCTGATGGCCACCGACCTTGGGTCGGCCGACTCCACCAACCGCCGTACGGCCGCCAGACGTTGTCAGCTCTGACACGGACACGCGGCACAGTTACCTAGGGGTATTGTCCCGTCGAGAGCCGGGTCAACCCTGGTGATTAGACGGCTACACGGCGACATGATGTTTTCACGGCGGCTCTGACAGCCTACAGTGAGTTGACAGTTCCTCACTTGTCCGCGCCATTAATGACGGCGCCATACCGCGCTCCACTATATATACCGGGGAAGGCAACAGTGCAAGGGGTCGATCCGCCCGTCTCTCTCACATACGCAGGCTCGCTCCTCTCTCTTTCTCCCTCTCAGAGCTCTCTGTCTGCATTTCACTGTTGCCCAGTCACCTCTCTGACTTGACCGTCGGAGGGTCCCCGCCGGAGCCGCCTCCGGTCAGTGCGGACTTCCTTTTGCAGGTGCACGCTTCCCGGCGATCGGACGACGAGGCGATTGGCCGCAACAAGTACCTTCCATTCGTATATATTTCTTTTTGACTAGAGAACTATGTTGTAACGTATAAGGGAGGGCATCATTAGTCCAACATTAATTATGAGTCAAGAAGGAATTTAGTTTATATAAGAAGGGATCATTTTTTTGATATGAAGCGATTTTTAAAGAGCAAAATCATGAGGCTCATGGATCAAATATCTCATATACCCAGTCATGAGCCTTTAGCTGCAACAGACTCTTTTCTAGTTCTGCTATTTCCAAATGCCCGTTGCATCGCATAGTACTATCTATGGTGCATATATATGGTATACTGTCTATGATGTACTTCATCAAAAGATGAACGGCTATCAAACAAGAAGATCTTACATGTCATATATGATGTATCATTATTGATAGCTATCTATCTTTCAATAATAGCCATCAAAAACTGCATAGATGCAACCATGCATGACAAAAGATCCTGAGTCACCATCCTTGATGCCGAGCCAGTGGTAATAACTTTTTAGCTCCATATAGTCATAAATACCTTAAAGGGGATGCTCCTCATTTGTATCTTCCTTGCTTGAGTTGTCTGGCAATGACTGCGGGCTTCTCTCTCGTGAGGACATGAAGTAAGATCATACCTTTGATCCACAGGCAGCCGGGCATGTCACGAGAATTATGTGGTGGGCTCTGCTCACAACGAGACCCTATATAGCCTATTTGTGACCTGCCCGTGCCCTCAGTTCATCAAGTTGAAGTTGGTATTTGGACAGGACTACCAACTAACATGGTATTAATGGTTTACTATTTCTACCACCACTCGTACAAAAGTGTTCCAGCCAAAGTCAACGTTTAGGTTAGAGATAATTCAACTCGAACCAATTTATTGCTGGTCCAGGGAAGCTACGAGATTCGATCATCCCAGGGTTTATGCGCAGAATATTCTGAGAAAAATATGGTAGCCAGTGCCCTCGTCTTCGTGACATCTTATACCAATGGGAACTGAACACCCGTAGAAAGAGCGCTTGGATTCCAACGAGGTAGTATCGATATCTCACCAACCGTAGAGAAAGAGAACTACCCCTTAGCGTACCCATATGAATGCCAAACCTAGAGAAAATATTAGAGCAGCAAACCTGGGCTCTAGCTGAGGCAGTCAACTTGGAATTTTGGATTCGGACACAAGAAGGACCAAATGTCTTGCAACAGAAGAAACTCTAGCAACAGAGTGTCGTTCATGGAACACCAAAGTCACATACGCTAATGTAACGATTTCCCATTCATTAGCCACGGACAAGAGCAACCCGGACAACTGGATCCCGCTCTAAGCCTTAAATTATTAGAAATGGTCGATATCACATAATTTATGGCGAAATGGTCTCTCAAAGCGTTACCATCAAGCAATCACAATCATGGCTTCTAGTGATCAATTTCAGATCTGCGCTTCTACACACCTATACATTTTATTCCTATTACTCGATCCTTTGGAGCAAGATTGCAACCACTTTTTAGTCTTTACATAATAATATATGATTATAAACCAAAAGAATTTGGTAGATTTTTCATCCCACTATTATACCAAGCCAGGCTCCTCTGCTACTCCACTATAAGTACAACCATCAAACACCTACAGGCTCTGTCCACTCCCCCATCAGGCCAACTCAAACACCATGCGGTCTCCAATCCGAACGGAGGCTTTTCTCCAGTCCCCTTCCCTTCACCCTTCCTCTTCCCCTCCATCTCCGTCCAACAAGTGGGCCCCATACTCTAGCACCAAGGACTTCGACGCCAACATGGTCACCATCCTCGTCGTCCTCGTCTGCGTCACCATCCTCGCCTTCTCCCTCCACGCCGCCGGCCGCTGCCTCCTCCTGCGCTACCGCCACCGCCTCCGCCGCGACGACCAACACGAAACGCCGGTGGACGAGAAGGGGAAATCCAGGAGCGAAGAGGCGTCGCGGGCGGAGACGCTGCCGTCTCTGGTGTACACGGCGGGAACGAGGCTGGCCGGGGCCGCGGCGGAGTGCGCCATCTGTTTGGCGGAGTTCGCGGAGGGGGAGCGCGTCCGCGTGCTGCCCGCCTGCAACCATGGCTTCCACATCAAGTGCGTCCAGGCCTGGCTTGCGACCCGTTCCTCCTGCCCCACCTGCCGCACCCCAACCTCCGGCGAGCTCCCGGAGGAGCCATAAGAGCCGGGGAAACGAGCAGAAGAAACCAACGCATATATAGAGGAAACTCTCCGTATAATACCGAGCGTAGGCTTTTTCTTTTCCTTTTTTTTTGGTTTCGTTTTCTTTTTCTCCCTCTAATTCCTCCATAACTCTATAATACAGTTTCTTCCTCCGGAAAAGGTCGTTCCTTTTATTTTTTTTTTTAATCTACAAATTTTTCCTGGTTTTGGCTAAATAATCGTAGGACATTTCCCATTTAGTGTCTACTTTATTTATATTTCACGAGCTCTTTTTGTGGACCTTTTAAATTTTAATTAATGTGGCGCTTTGCGTCGTTATGGTTTGGGAAGCTTTGAGCCTTGGGTGGGTCAGCGTGCCCGGGAGAGATGGTGAGGGGGTGGGGGGGGGGGGGGGGGTGGTGGCGCCAGTGGTCGTAGGCTCGAGGCGGTTTTGATGGGAAAAGTTATTGCATGCACCAGGTCCAAGTGATCCAAGGCAAATCCCGGAGCATATGCACGGGAATTGGTGAATACAATGGGTAGCGTGGCGTGTTGTCTACCGTGGGATTTGACACGGTTCAATTGCACCTGGTTCATGCAATACGGAGGTATGTTGATGGGGATACGGTTTGGAGCGTGTCAGGTGGGTCACGTACGTTCAAGATCCCGAGGGAGAGGGTTTCGGTAGTGGCCCGAGACTCGCGTGGCTTGGCACCTCCGGACAGCGGCAGTGGCCGGCTTGCACACCGGGTGCCACCCGGCACGCGGGATCCACCAGTCCGCCTTCTCGACGGGCGATGGTCGCTTTTGCCAAAGTAAAAGGACCGACGCGCTTTCCGTTGCATGTCCGCTTTGCAGGGGATGCCCTTCACGCCACACCTTGGCATTCGTGCAAGACATCATGCACGAAGTGTAGTGCGTCAGTTTTGCAAGGGGGTGGAGCCATTGTGTTTGCGGTTGGATCACCAATTTTTCTCACGGCGTGTACGGATCAATTGATTCATGCGTACATTTTAATGTTCGCGTGTGTATCTACATAGAGATAGATTGGTTTCGATTGATCAGATCCTAATCCATATTCAATCGCATCCTTCTCATTAGATCGGCACACATCTCAAAATAAAATATAAAAGACTAATCATACTGTTTGAGAGTCATTTGACTAGCGTGATCGAATTAAAAAAAACTTTGAATAGGATGCAATGTAAGGTCACACACCTCTTCCTCCCATCTCTTCTTTCCTCCCATCTTTTTTCCCCTCTGCGCCTTTTCAAAACTCCAAGCCCATATATCTCTGTGCCTTTTCAAAATCTCAAGCCCATGCATCTCTCTCCAAATCCACGCTTCTCTGTCCAAACACACGCTACTCTTTTTCTCTCCGACCGCCCTTCTTATCTCCACATCTCTCACCCCACCCGCGGCCACCATCCTTGCCTCCATCGAAATGCACCCCACCCGCGGCCCCCATTCTCCCCTTCACCGACAACCCTCCTCCACCCACGGCCATCTTTTCTTCTTCTCTCTCTTCGGCCATCGTCATCATCCCCTCCGAACACCCCCTCCCTCACCGCAGGCACTGTTCGAATCCTCTCAATACGACGTCGGCCGATCTCCCCCCAAACCCTCAACCCTTTCGTCCTCGCCTCCCTCCAAACTCCCCACCAGCCCTCCTCTCCCCACAAATCCCCCATCTACCTTCCTCCTCTCCCCTCAAACCCCCACCCATCGGCTCCCTTCCTCTCCTCCCAAAGTCACCCATTGTCCCTCCTCTCCTCCCAAAAACCCCACCTGTTCGGCATTGCCCTATCCTCCTAAAACCCCATCCGTCCAGCATCGCCCTCTTTTACAGCCACCCCACTGCCGCCATCTCCTTATTGCTGGCTCGTTTTGAAGGATTCAAGAGTTCTCCAACCACAACAGCGTCCGACTTGAAGTAAAGATATTAATATATAAATTTTTTTTTTTATATTGACTGATTACATAATCTAGATATTTTAATTTGGCTAGCAGCTTGTGTTAAGACTATGCATATACCAATTGTGTACCATTTTTTGTTACAACACTGTCTGTTTTCACTACTATATAAAATTAGTTTGGAAAGACATGAAGATGCCAGTTGGTATATTGCCAAAGATCGTACTTATGCACTGATAGAAATACAAACATAGCCACATGCATATACAAAACACACAGACACACACAATAAAATTGACATAATCATCAAACAGATGGAATTAGTATATGTGTCATCACCTAATATAAAACTAATGCTAAAAAATTAGGAGAATGTAACACCTGCTCATCAAAGTTGTTTGCCATTACACGTCTAAACCTTACACACTTAGTATTTAACATGTCTTTTAGCATTTAACACTTAATATTTTGCTCACAGTTATTATCATAATATCGTATCATAGTCAATCTCTTTGGATAGGAAGATGATGTAATGTATAAGTTATGAATTCTTTCTCACCTCTGATGATATTTGATTGACAACCTCACTAGACATTACAACTGGCCCTTGCCAAATAATTTAAAAATATATTCCCAAGTTTGTTATTTTATTCTTTGTTTGCAAGAACATGCTAGTGAAATTTTTAGTAAAATGGGATTATTAGAAATTCTTGAAATGCACCCTTGTAGCTACATTATTTGTAAACATATACATGCATGTGTATATGTAGCAATGATGGTGCCCTATTTATATGTAAATTTTGCTTAGGAGATCTATGTGAAGATGTGATAGTATCATCATAGATTTTTATTAAAGTGAAGCATCATCTCTTTTGTAGATAGATGCTTAATTCATTAATATATAATTCGTTAATATATTTATTTTTTATAGCAAATAACTTGTAACGGATATCCATTGGTTCTTACAAATGGTTTGTTTGAAGTTCTCAAGGAGTTGAGAGAAGAGCTCTCGAGTTTCAAGAAAGCAAAAAAGAGCTCTCTCTCGATTGATAAATTATCGTTGCTATCTGCGACAATATATGGACTTCATTAGGGGCATCTGAGAGCTGTTGATGGATGCCCACAGAAGATTGATACACATTAGAGATATGATTCATTTTTTTCTGAAATAACTTAATGTGCCAAACTAGATAATTATAAGTGCGAAATAATTTTTATCGTGCTAACTAATGTTGCGTGCCGAATCAAGTCCGTGCCAAGTAATGTACCATGCCATCTAATGGTCTATGCCACATATGACTCGATATTATATTCGGCATCATGCCAACTAACGCAGCATGGCTCTTACATAGTTAGGAAAATTATATTTCTAATTTTGAGTCCCATATGTGCCAACACACATCCGTGCCAACCAATCCAAGGTATTATTTATTTGTTTTATAGATTGTGAGCACGAAAACTTTTGTAGGCCTGATTGTACTATCTATATTATATATTTTATGGAAGTCATGTGATGGAAGGCAGATCATAATTGCTGAAGCTCGTATACTAGAGTTACGTGCTAGATATGCTGCACAGGAGATTATGAATGGGCGCAAGATGGGATCGTCATAGTTTATTTTGTGCTATCTTCATGACTATATGTGTTGGATCCACTCTTTTATATACATTTATGTTTTATGTATTCTGCCTAAATATTTGGATATATTGTGAATCTCTTGTGAATAAACTTATATGAAAGCCTATAAAAAAAAAATTTGCTGCAATGGAACTCTAATTTCTATGTATATAAATAATTTGTAGTAGGTAAATCAATTGTGTTTATTATGTTATTGATGCAATGGAATTGTTGAAATCTGAGTTTGTTCTTTATATTTCTTTAAGTTTGTTTATAGATTTATATTATGTTTATTGACAGATCTGATAACTGTGAAATTCTACAGTTGGTTGGAGTATTGTTTTCTAAATGATTTTGTGTCTAGAGTTATGACAGGTCAATATGTGCTTGATTGTATGGAAGTGGTTTTGTTGTCAAATTTTTGATCTTGTTTGGCATTATTTCTGGTCTCATATCTTACTCATTCAGAAATTTGAGTTTGCTCTTTTAAGTAAATTTGTATATCTTTATAATAGAGAATAAGAAAGGGGGATAAACATATTGATGATTGTAAAGTTCAGATATTTACTCTATAGGTTATATTATTTTTTTTTTGCCACAGCAAGGTGCACGATAAATGCAAACTATCCCAGAATAAATTCAAATCCTGCAGAATAAATACAAACTGCATATAAATAAGCAGAAACTATGCTGAAATAAACATAAACTCTGCAGAATAAATACAAACTCGAGATCCACAAGTTGAGTAATCTAGGATCCTTTCAGGATAAATACTAACTGAGAAAGATAAACATTAATTCCTGCTGAAATAAACACAAACTATCATGGGATAAACACAAACACCAAATAATAAACACAAACTGACTTAGAATAAACACAAATTAACCGAAGTTGCTCTCTGCCTTTTATGAATCTAAGGCCAGATAAACACAAATTACCTCAGAATAAATACAAACCCCGCAGAATAAATACAAACTATGTATAATAAATAGAAACTCTACTGAAATAAATATAAATCTCGCAGAATAAACACAAACTTAGGATCCATAAGTTGGGTGATCCTAAGATTCTCCCAAGATAAACACTAACTAAGAAGGATAAACATTAATTTCTATTAAAATAAATACAAACCATCATAGGATAAATACAAATACCAAATAATAAACACAAACTGGCTTAGAATAAATATAAACTAACCGACGTTACTCTCTGTCTTTTATGAACTCAAGGCCGGATAAACACAAACTACCTCAGAATAAACATAAACCCCACAAAATAAATATAGATTGTGTATAAAAAATAGAAACTTTATTGAAATAAATACAAATCCCACAGAATAAACACAAACACAGGGTCCACCAGTTGGATGATCCCAAGGTCCTTCCAAGATAAACACTAATTAAGGAGGATAAATACTAACTCCTGCTGAAACAAATACAAACCATCATAGGATAAATACAAACACAAAATAATAAATACAAACTGACTTAGAATAAACACAAACTAATCAAAGTTGCTCTCTGTCCTTTATGAACCCAAGGCCGAATAAATACAAACTACCTCAGAATAAACACAAACCCCATAGAATAAACATAAACTGCATATAACAAACAAAAATTCTACTGAAATAAATATAAATCCTGCAGAATAAATACAAACTTGAAGTCTACTACTATCGAGTTTGTGTTTATTCTGGAGATTTCATGTTTATTGATGCAAAGTTTGTGTTTATTATTCGACGTTTGTGTTTATTTTGGATCAATTTGTATTTATCTGATTTTGGGTTCATAAAGGGTAGAGAGCAACTTCAGTCAGTTTGTGTTTATTCTAAGTTGGTTTATATTTATTATTTAATGTATGTATTTATCCTAGGATAGTTTGCATTTATTTCAGCAAAAGTTAATGTTTATCCTCCTCAGTTAGTGTTTATCCTGGAAGGACTCTGGGATCACCCAACTTATGGACTTCAAATTTATGTTTTTTCTGCAGAATTTGTATTTATTTCAGCAGAATTTTTGTTTATTATATGTAGTTTGTGTTTATTCTACAGAATTTGTGTTTATTTTGAGGCAGTTTGTATTTATTGACAGAAGAAATCTATTTTGGCGATGAGAGAAAGAGAAGAGTTTCATTTCGAAAAGTTTCTTTTAAAAAAAATAGTGGGAGAAACAGAGAGAAGAATCCTGTGGTGTTCGAAGCTTTTGGAGGAGACATGGATGGTGGCTAGAGAGAGAGAAGAAAAAAAGGTTGGTGGTGGCTACGGGGCGGGGGGGGGGGTGGTGGTTTCGAATGAGATGTGGATCTTGGTCGAAAAGAGAAGAAGAGAAAATGGTGGCCGGGGTGGGGGGGTTTGGAGGAGATAATGATGGTGGCCGAAGAGAGAAAAGAAGAGAGAATGGTGGCTGGAGAAAGAGAAGAGAAGAGAGGTCACAGGTGGAGGGATTTCGAGAGAGAAGAAGATGATCGGGGGGGGGGGTGAAAGGGAGATAGAGGAGAAGAGACGAGAGGAAGAGGCGCGGAGAGGTGAAGAGACAGGATAGTTTGCATCGTAACTAAATATTTTATTGCAGCCCAAGCACCAATAAATTAGGGGCAAACTAAAACAAACAGAGCCCAATGACAATCCATTATAGAATTATATTGCACAACTAGTTTTGAGCCCGTGCATTGCGCACAGGTTCTAGATCGCATAATAGATCATTAAAAAAATATATTTTAAATAGTAAAATAATATCCATCCAAATTTTTGATGTCTATTCATATTCTCAACTACAGAGATTTTATTGCAAGGGAGCCGTAATATCAAACTTTAAAAATATCATTGAAGTCACATAAGTAGACTTTAATGACATCATTCTTTAATTCAACGTCTTAAGAATTATTAGGTAAAAGAGTGTAGATATGTGGCATATTGCAGGTTGATTTTGATCCAAATGGTATTCATAGATGATAATATGCTGCTTACGTAGATAATCTAAATGACTAGTCAATCTTCTCTCAGTTTCTGCTTTCATATATATATATATATATATATATATATATACTAGTTTTGAACCCGCACATTGCACATGGATTCTAAGTCACATAATGGATTATTTTGTAAAATATATATATATATAAATAGTAAAATAATATCCATTTAAATTTTTGATGTCCATTCATATTCTCAACTACATATATGAGTGGATTTTTATTGCAACAAAATAATAATATCAGACTTTAAGAATATCATTTAAGTCACATAAGTGGGCTTTAATAATATCATACTTTAATTCAATGCTTGAAGAATTAAGAATTATTAGGTATGAGAGTCTAAATACATGGCATATTGCAGGTTGATTTTGATCCAAATGGCATTCACAGGTGATAATATGTTGCTTATGTGGATGAACCTAAATGATTAATTAATCCATCTTCTCTTAGTTGCTGCTTTCATATATATATATATATATATATATATATATATATATATATATATATATATATATATATATATATGAGATAGACTGAGCTCCGGTAGATCGGATTTCGATCCATATCCAGTTGCATCTCCCTCCATTGGATCAGCACGTATCCCAAAGCGAGGCATAAAGGGCTAACGGTGCTATTTTGGAGCCGTTTGGCTGATGTGGTGGAGTTTTTTTTTAAAAAAAAGATGAGTTTTGAATAGGACGCGACGTAAGGCCATGCGCGCCCCTTCCTCCCATTTCTTCCCCTCTCTGCACCTCTTCCTCCCATCTCTTCTCTCCTCCTGTCTTTTCACCTCTCCACGCCTCTTCCTCTCGTCTTTTCTCCTCTATCTCCCTTTCACCCCCCGATCATCTTCTTCTCTCTCGAAATCCCTCCACCCGCGATCTCTCTTCTCTTCTCTTTCTTCGGTCACCATCCTCTCTTCTTTTCTCTCTTCGGCCACCATCATTGTCTCCTCCGAACCCCCCCACCTTGACCACCGTCCTCTCTTCTTCTCTCTTTCCAATCAAGATCCACGTCTCATTCGAAACACCCCCCTCCCCCCGCCTCGTGGCCACCACCAACCTTCTTTTCTTCTCTCTCCAGTCACCGTCCATGTCTTCTCCAAAAGCTTCGAATGCCACGGGATTCTTCTCTCTGTTTCTCCCACTATTTTTCCTCAGAAGAAACTCTCCGAAATGAAACTCTTCTCTTTCTCTCATCGTCAAAATAAAATTTTGCCGTCAATAAATATAAACTATCTCAGAATAAATATAAATCCTGCAGAATAAACACAAACTACATGTAATAAACAGAAATTTTATTGAAATAAATATAAATTTTACAGAACAAACATAAATTTGGAGTCCATAAGTTGGGTGATCTCAGAGTCCTTCTAGGATAAATACTAACTGGGATAGTTGTGCAATATTTTTAAAGCATGTAACTAAATATTTTATCACAGTCCAAACATCGATAAGCTCTGCAAAAGGAACTGAAGATTTAGGTAGGAGTTTGCCCCCAATTATCAGCAGTGAACCTTCATGATCCCGGATAACAAACCCAGCAGCCGATCTGTCCGTAGTTGTAGCTCCATCAAAATTAATGATGATATACCCAAAGGGAAGGGGAATCCAAGAAATAAGTTTTGGACAAGAAGGATGCTGTTTATCCAGCAGGAGAGTTCCCCAGTACCTTTGATGGGAATACAATAGGTGTGGAGGAGCTATAGATGCAAAAAATTGATCAATATCAAAGCAAATGCATAAATGCAGTAAATGCAATGAAGGAAGGTAATGAGCTTGAAAATTTTTTTGATTTCTAACATACCAAATTAGAGATGCCATATAAGCTACGAAAGCTTTCGTCCTCTTTGATACTCCAGAATTAACTAGATAAATATACTGATCTGACAAGAAAAAGAGATGGGACTACCATACTACTGATGCAAGAGGATCCAGCATTGTTAGGTGGTAGGTGTATAAATTTATCCATAAAAATATTAATTTATAAATTAAATTATTTTTATTTTTTTAAAATTAATATTTTTTATATATTTTACAGAAAAAAACTGTATCAATATGAAGAATCCGATCTGCAGACTTAGAAGGATCAAACGAGATAAGAAATAAAGTCAAAATAAAATTAAATTCAAAGTCGGAAGATGATCCGATTCAATTTGCAAGTTGGGATCCACCATGGATCGCTTGGTCCACAAGGAAGAAAATGGCGATATATAGATTAAAGTTAAAATATTGATTGGTTGCTGGCTGGCATGGGAACCAAAAGCATTGGAACAGCACTTGGCTTAAAAGGGAGCTGACACGTTTTTTTTATCAGACCTAGGTGCATGAACGTGGAACATAAAGGAAATAAAAGAGATCGGGTGCTGTTTGGCCGCGTGAACGAAAACGAAAACCACGAAGATCCTTTCACGTGGCATACATGGGTTTGATCTTGCTTGGGTCACTAATGGCAGCAGAGAGGGAAATATTTTTTTCATCTCTATCTTTCTTATTTAACCAACTGCCTATCCATCTATCTGTACTTTCTAAATTAAATTCTAACTATTTATCTATCCTCTCTTTTTAGTTCCATATTAAAAAAAATAAAATCCTCCTCTCTGTCTATACCTATAAATCAAGCCTAATACTTCCATTCATAATAGATATCTCTCCACTCCATAATTCTTGTAAGGGATCTGTGTGACAGACAGGCATACTTACCTTTTAAATTTTTAGCCATCTTGTTCCCACTTTTTTCCATCCTTCCAATACACAGGAAGGAGAGTCAGCTAGAGAGAGGTTGGTCTCAAGTTAGAAGAGATAGAGAAGTCTGGTTCTGTAAAAAATTTTATCTTCTGTTCTAACTCCAAACCTTGTTAATGGCTTAGGAGTTGAAAATTTTTGTATCAGAATTTTTATTCAGCAATAAATTAGTTGTTCTCTTT
Organism: Elaeis guineensis; assembly: GCF_000442705.2. Classification (NCBI taxonomy): domain Eukaryota; kingdom Viridiplantae; phylum Streptophyta; class Magnoliopsida; order Arecales; family Arecaceae; genus Elaeis; species Elaeis guineensis. The sequence continues at coordinate 114,325,712 of NC_026003.2, forward strand.
CTATTTAATTTCTGTAATTTTAATTTCTACAATATAATAGTTTAAATTTCTGTATCTTTTAATTCTGTAATTTTTAATTTTTATAAATTAAATTTCAGTAAGTAGAATTAAATTTTATTTTAATTTTTTTTGGAGCTTCAAATTAACTATATCTGACTAAGCAATCCCTCTGAAATTTATGATGAAGCTAGATCATGAATAGAAACCTGCTCCATAGAACCTCTTTTTTCGAGCTTTTAATTTTTAGAGTCCTTCTCCCTTCATTTCTCTCGCCAAAAAACTTCATGGGCTATTATTGGGTCAGAATCCTTTCATAGTCCATACTTGATTCGATGCAAAAGTGGATGATTGGTAGAAGGCTCATAATTTTTTTAATATTTCTTCTCTTTTCTTATGAAAATCTTGATGGGTTATAGTTGGGTCAGAATCCCTTCATAGCCTATATTTGGACAATACAAGAGAAGTGAAGAAAGGAAGAGTCTCTTAATTAGGGTGAAAACAAAATGCTTGATGGATCATAGTTGAGTTAAATCTCTTCATGGTCCATGCTTGTTCATGTTTTACACCTTAATCAAGAAACATTATAAGAGAAATCATATGAAGGCTCTCTAATTCATTAGTCTAGTGGATTCAAAAGCCTTAGATCTTTGAGATAATTTATATTTATAATTGATTAGTTTACTGTTTTGATCGTTCGTAATTCAATAATCAATCTCTCTTCTTTTCTTTTAAAGCTCGTCTGAGCAAGCATTTAAATACAGTTTAAAATTTAATTCCTCAAGGGATCGATCCATACTCGTCGGATGTGCTATATTGCATACTGTTGGGTATAAAATACCCTCAGCCGAAGTTCTTGACAGGATTGACCCTCCCAGGACTCCTCCGACTTTCGACCGTAGATGGTATCTCTTCGGACTTCTCCAACAGCCAGATTTTCACAGTGCTGACTGAACTCCCCCGGCGGACGAACTCCCACTGCACCACCCGAGCTCCTTCAGCATGAGTTCCCCCAGTCATCTATTAAGCCGCCCCAAGTACTCACTGAGCTCCGCCGCCCGCCGACTTTCTACGACTATCAGCTGTTCTCCGAATCCCTTCCAGACTTCTTCCAGCCAGGTTCAACTCCAATCCGAACTACCCCGGACTTCGTCAACGGCTGAACTTCTCCAACGGTAGATTCCTACAACTATCAGATTTCATCCGGACTCCTACGGGAGCCGGACCTCATCCCCGACCTCGACTGCTGGAAGACTTCGCCCGGACTCCTACGGGAGCCGGGCTCTGCCCTCGACCCCGACTGCTGGTAAGCTTCGTCCGGACTCCTAAGGGAGCCGGACTTCGCCCCTGACTTTGATTGCAAGTGGACTTCGCCCGGGCTCCTACGGGGGCCAGATCTCGTCTCCAGCTCCAGCTGCGGGAGGACTCCGTCCGGACTCCTACGGGAGCCAGACCTCGTCCCCGACCTCAACTGCTGGAAGACTTCGCCCGGACTCCTACGGGAGCCGGGCTCCACCCTCGACCCCGACTACTGGTAAACTTCGTCCGGACTCCTAAGGGAGCCGGACTTCGCCCCTGACTTTGATTGCAGGTGGACTTCGCCCGGGCTCCTATGGGGGCCAGATCTCGTCTCCAGCTCCAGCTGCGGGAGGACTCCGCCCGAACTCCTACGAGAGCCGGACCTCATTCCCGACTCCGGCTGCAAGCGGACTTCGCCCGGACTCCTACGGGAGCCGGACTCCGCCCACGACTTCACTTACAGGTAAACTTCGTCCGAACTCCTACGGGAGCCGGACTTCACCCACAACTTCCATTGCAGGAAGACTTAGCCCGGACTCCTACGGGAGCCAGATCTCGTCTCCGACTCCGGCCGAAGGAAGACTCCGTCCGGACTTCGTCCCCGACCTTGACTGCAAGAAGGCTTCGCCCGGACTCCTACGGGAGTCGGGCTCCGCCCTCGACCCCGACTGCTGGTAAACTTCGTCCGGACTCCTAAGGGAGCCAGACTTCGCCCCTGACTTTGATTGCAAGTGGACTTCGCCCGGGCTCCTACGGGGGCCAGATCTCGTCTCCAGCTCCAGCTGCGGGAGGACTCCGCCCAGACTCCTACGAGAGCCGGACCTCGTTCCCGACTCCGGCTGCAAGCGGACTTCGCCCGGACTCCTATGGGAGCCGGGCTCCGCCCACGACTTCACTTACAGGTAAACTTCGTCCGAGCTCCTACGGGAGCCGGACTTCACCCACAACTCCCATTGCAGGAAGACTCAGCCCGGACTCCTACGGGAGCCGAATCTCGTCTCCGACTCCGACCGAAGGAAGACTCCGTCCGGACTTCGTCCCCGACCTTGACTGCGAGAAGGCTTCGCCCGGACTCCTACGGGAGCCGGGCTCTACCCTTGACCCCGACTGCTGGTAAACTTCGTCCGGACTCCTAAGGGAGCCGGACTTCGCCCCTAACTTTGATTGCAGGTGGACTTCGCCCGGGCTCCTACGGGGGCCAGATCTCGTCTCCAGCTCCAGCTGCGGGAGGACTCCGCCCAGACTCCTACGAGAGTCGGACCTCGTTCTCGACTCCGGCTGCAAGCGGACTTCGTCCGGACTCCTACGGGAGCTGGGCTCCGCCCACGACTTTACTTACAGGTAAACTTCATCCGGACTCCTACGGGAGCCGGACTTCACCCACAACTCCCATTGCAGGAAGACTCAGCCCTGACTCCTACGGGAGCCGGATCTCGTCTCCGACTCCGACCGAAGGAAGACTCCGTCCGGACTTCGACCCCGACCTCGACTGCTGGAAAACTTCGCCCGGACTCCTACGAGAGCCAGGCTCCGTCCTCGACCCCGACTGCTGGTAAACTTCGTCTGGACTCCTAAGGGAGCCGGACTTCGCCCCTGACTTTGATTGCAGGTAGACTTCACCCAGGCTCCTACGGGAGCTAGATCTCGTCTTCGACTCCAGCTGCGGGAAGACTCTGTCCGGACTCCCGTGGGAACCGAACCTCGTCCCCGACTTCAACTGAAGGAAGACTTCATCCGAACTCCCATGAGAGCCGGACTTCGAGCTCCTCTCAGATGGGCAACTAGCCACCCCTCTCCGCCAGACACTCCAGCCGGACTTCGACCGACAGGCCCGGACCCTCTAGCAGGCCACAACAACGGCCACGACTCTGCTCCACTTCCTGCGATGGATTTTGAGCGGCTCCATCACTCCCTGACAGACCGCAATAATGGCCACGATCCTGCTCCACTTCCTGCGACAGATACCACACGATTCCTCCATCCTCTGGCAAGTCGCGACAACGGATGCCACTCCACCCCCCACAACAGACTCCACGTGGCATGCCCCGGTGATAGCCATGATTCCACTCCACTACTCTTTGCAACAAACTCCTCCTGACCGTGGGCAGTCCACTACCGGACGGTTACAAACATCGCTATCAGTCTGTTGCTCCCTCCGCCTATAAAAGGGGAGACCCCAGATACGTTATTCTCTAAGCTCTCGTTTTTACCTAGAAACTCTGCTAAAATTTTCGTTCGAGCACTCCATTCTTGTTGAGGCAGAGAATTGACTTGAGTGTCGGAGGATTTTGCCGGAGCAACCCCACCTCCAGTTTAGACTTCTTTTGCAGGTCCCGACGGCGACCGTGACTCCCTCGACTCCAGCCTCTCCGGTGCAGGTGGATTTTTGCACCAATAGGATTGGCGCTAGAGGATGGGTCTTGTGTCTTCGCAGTACCCTTGTTCTTAAAGGAGCGCTCAACGGGACCGTCCCCGGGCATCTTTTCTGACATCCTCTCCTCCTTCCTCCACTAGGTCTTTGCCCGATGCCTCCCCGCAAGGCGTCCACGTGACGATCCACGACCTCTGCGGTCAGATCTCAGGCTCCGGCCTCACCTCCAGCTTCCCAGCCTCCTCCTCCTCCTCCGGCAATGGCAGTTGGCGCAGAGTAATTTGACCTGCTGGCGCAGCAGGTCAGAGGCCTCACTGAAGCCGTGCAGGCCATACAGCAGCAGTAGCAGCCGCAGGCATCAGTGCACCTGGAAAGAGCATCACCGGAACACCAGAATCCGACGGTAGGGCGGGCCACTTGGGCCAGCCGCCCCATCTTTCTCGGAAAGACGAATCCGAGGGTGGAGAGCCCTCAGTCGGATCACGATTCCACCCCTGGAAGATCTCTACCCCTATTCTGCCAGAGGACCCTCGAGACCCGTAGTCGAGAGGACTTTCTGGACCGGAGGCTTCAGGAGATGAACCGACGGATTGAAGAACTCCGCCACACTCCCCCCGCTTATGGTGAGGATATTTGTACTGACCCTCCTTTTTCTCAAATGATCATGCAGGAACCGATCTCGCCAAACTTCAAACTCCCCCAGTTTGAAAGCTACGACGGGACTTCGGACCCGATTGATCATCTGGAGGCCTTCCGGACGATGATGCTGCTTCATGGCGCACCCGACGCCATTCTATGCCGAGCCTTCCCATCCACCTTGAAGGGAGCGGTGAGAAACTGGTACTTGACGCTGAAGTCGGGTATCATCTTTTCCTTCGATCAGATGAGCCACCAATTTGTGGCCCATTTTGTCAGCAGCCGGCGCCTCCGGAAGGGTTCGGAGTCCCTCATCAATATCAAGTAGAGGGAGGGGGAGTCCATTCGGGCCTACATCAACCGTTTCAATGTCGCCACGCTGGAGATCCGAAACTTGGACCAGTCGGTAGCAATGGTCGCTCTGAAGGGCGGCCTTCAGAAGAATGATCTTTTGTTCTCCCTGAAAAAGAAGTACCCTAGGGATTTTGCTGATCTGTTGGCTCGGGCCGAAGGGTACACCCGAGCGGAAGAAGCCTTCAAAATGAAGGATAAGGAGACTGCGAGAGAGCGGCAGGCGGGAGACTCGAGTAAGTCCGCAGTCGAAAAAGGGCCGAGAGAAGCTCGGCCACGTTCTCGAACTCCTTCCAGGCACAAGCGTGTCCATACTCCTCCCCGGGTACATAGACAGAGAAGTTCGGACTGCGGAGTTCGGTGGGGTTCTCCACCGAAAAGATTTCGCAACTATGCCCCCCTTAATGCCTCGAAAACCTAAGTGCTGATGGAGGTCAGAGAGCAGCTCCCTAGGCCAGAGAGGATGCGCACACACCCCGAGAAGCGCAATCCCAACAAGTTCTCCCTCTACCATCGCGACTACGGCCACGACACGGAGGAATGCATCCAGCTCCGAGACGAGATCGAGGAGCTCATCCGGCGAGGTCGACTCAATAGGTTCATTCGATGCCGGCCTGAGGGTAGAGAAGATCGGTCAAGGGCCCTGCCGCAGCCCGAGCCACCGAGGAGGGAGGAGCAGCCCGGAGATCGACCTCCAATCGGGACCATCGACTCCATCACCGGAGGACCTCAAGGAGGAGCAGACCTTCCACGACCATGGGACTCGAGAAACCTGTAAATGTACTACTAACGACTTTGCTTTGAATCAAAATTCCTTTCGACTTTGGATGTCTTTCCTTTTTGGCATGGATTTGTTACGACTGGGGATAACCCCTTCAAACAATTAAAACAAGCTCATGTTAGGAACAGGAGGAGAATCTTATCCTAACATGAGCAAAATGAAAGTCCGATTATTTTATGGTCGGATCGGGGGAGAGGCCCATATAACGGCCCTTGAGTGCCCCCATGGTCATGTTAGGAACAGGAGGAGAATCTCGTCCTAACATGAGCAAAATGAAAGTCCGATTATTTTAAAGTCGGATCGGGAGAGAGGCCCATATAACGGCCCTTGAGTGCCCCCATGGTAATATTAGGAATAGGAGGAGAATCTCATCCTAACATGAGCAAAATGAAAGTTCAATTGTTTTAAGATCGGATCGGATGAGAGGCCCATGTAACGGCCCTTAAATGCCCCCATGGCCATGTTAGGGACAGGAGGAAGACCTCGCCCTAACATAGGCAAAGTCAAAGGCCCAGTTCTTTTAGACCGGATGGGGGGAGAGGCCCTACAACGTCCTTATGCGCCTCCACAGTCATGTTAGGGATAGGAGGAGAATCTCGCCCTAACATGAGCAAAGTCAAAGGCCCGGTTCTTTTAGACCGGATGGGGGGAGAGGTCCTACAACGTCCTTATGCGCCCCCACAGCTATGTTAGGGACAGGAGGAGAACCTCGCCCTAACATGAGCAAAGTCAAAGGTCCGGTTCTTTTAGACCGGATGGGGGAGAGGTCCTTCAACGCCCTTATGCGCCCCCACAGCCATGTTAGGGATAAGAGGAGAACCTCGCCCTAACATGAGCAAAGTTGAAGGCCCAATTCTTTTAGACCGGATGGGGAGAGAGGCCCTACAACGCCCTAATGTGCCCCCACAGTCATGTTAGGAATAGGAGGAAAACCTCATTCTGACATGAGCAAAGTCGAAGACCCGATTCTTTTAGATCAGATGGGGGGAGGGGCCCTCGCAACGACCTTTATGTGTCCCCACAGCCCCGTTGGGAACAGAAGGAGAACCTCGTCCTAACCTGAGCTGAGATCGACTACGTCGAGGACAGAAGGAGAACCTCATCCTGATGATGACAAAAACCCGATCGCCCAACATGATCGGGTAAAGGGAAAAGTCTCCTCAACGGCACCTCTATACCTCTACGTGACCTCACGAAAAGCAAGGGGAGGACCCTCACTCAGAAAAGAGGAGAAAAATTAAAAAGGAAAGCGACGAACTACATCGGCAACAGATGAGAAACAAACTACACCAAAAATGTAGGGAACTTCATCTCAACAAAGACGGGAGCTCCTACCGAACATCTTCGGTCTCTAAGAAGGCTCTCGACATGGGTCAAGAAAATAATGACTCCTTCAAGGTAATGCAAAGTTCAGACCACGAGCTCGAGCCTACGGTCATGGACGACAAGAAAAGTAAATCAACGTGGTGACGACTGGGCACCTCCGAACGATACCGACATCGAACAAGTCAAGAGACAAAAGAAGTTCGGCGGATGATGATTTAATACAATACGTGGACGAGATAACACAAAATCTCCTTTCCATTTTATTCACAAAATATACACTACAAAGCCCAGCAGGCTAAAGGAAGAAAAGCAAAACAACAAGAACAAGACAAAACAACAAAAGAAAAAATATATACATGGGAAGATGGAAGGACAAAAAGAGCCCTAAGGGGACCCGACTTCCTTCGACCTTGGACTTTCGGCTTCGACCCTCGCCAAGGAACCCCTTAAACATTCGACTTCTGCTTCCAATTCTCTCTCTCTCATTAATATCTCCATGTATCTTCGATGAAATCGCTGGCTTTCGTTCTCCGCCTCTCGATGCCTTTTTCTCAGGACCTCAGATTCCGCCTCCGCATCCTTGACGGCCTGCTGCTCGCATACCAGCTGGATCTTCAATTGCTGCAGCTCGGCCTTCCCCTCCCCAAGAGAGATGGATAGTTCTTCTGCGGTCCTCCTCAGGGATTGGAGTTCGTCGGAATCCCGAGCGGAGGCAGATTGAGCCCCCTCAGTTAGCTACCTTCGAAGGCGGGCAACATCGTCGGTCGCCATCCGGAGCCTCCCCTTGTATTCGTCCACCTGCTTGCACCAGCCAGCCCGATACGCATCATAGCTCGCCTTGGCATCCTGGAGCTGTTGCTGGAGGTTGGAGACCTTCTTCGACCACTCCCGATCGCTGTCGGTCTGGGTCAAAAGTCGGGATGAACTTCCCTCCAGCTGGCCGATCCTCTCTTGAGCAGCTGACAGTTCCACCCTGAGAGAACTGATCTTGGCAGCTTGGGCCCAAATTTGATCGCTGGCATGCTTCTTGTGCTCCTCGAGCTCCTTCTCAAAGTTCGCCTTCCTCCGGCTGTACTCCATGATCTCCTTCACGTGGAGATTTCGAAAGCGGGTGGCCTCCGCGGTGGCTTCAGAGTGGCCCTCCCTCAACCTTCGGAGTTCGCCTTCCATCTTCTTCGACCTTTTCGTCAAATAAAGAACCTCCTTCTTCAAGCGCGGATTGTGGACTTCAGCGGAATCCCCTGAGGTAAGGGAAGCACTTCGACAGGGCGCTGCCATCGGGAGGTCAACGCGTTAAGACGCAGCTCATTACAAAGAAGTAGAAAGAAAGAAAAAAAAAAGAGGAGAAGAGAAGAAAAGTCCCCCACAAGGAGGAGACCAATTTTATTGACTGAACATTTTTTGAAGACAAAAGAAAGAAGAAAAATGGCAATAAAGGAAGAATACAAGGTTAGAGGTCTTGGACCTCTGGCTCAATGGGGGGACTCAGCACCTCTGGGGGTGGTCCGCGGTGGCTGCGACGGTGGGGGAGGCTCTGGCTTCATCCTCGGATGCCTCATCCAAGAAGCTGAGGTCGAGCTCGGGGAATTTCACGACCATCTTCTCCTGGCAGACCTCGAACCCTCTATTGAATGCGGCTTGGCCGAACTCAACCTTCAACTTCTTCATTTCAGTGGAAGCCTTGAACTCCTCCACCGCTTGACCCCTGGCCTCCGAGACCAGGGTCGGGATCTGTTCCGCCATGTTGGCAACTTCGGCCTCCGCCCTCCTCACCATCTCCTCCAAGGCGGCCTTCTGTTCCGTCGAGGTCTGTCTCTCTCTCTCAAGCGCCTCTCAGAGATCGGCCACCTCGAGGGCCATTTCCTTAAGGTGGGCAGCCTCGGCCTGCTGACCTTCCACCGCCTTGTTTGTCGTCTCGATGTTGGCGAGGAGTTGGTGCCCGAGCTGCAAGGATGACCGGAGCGTCAGAATGGGAGTTGAGAAGTTAATTAAATGAAGAAGCGAAAGGAAGAAAGGAGGATGAATCTGCTTACCTCGAGGAAGGCCCCCAGCGAGTCCCAGACTCGTTGTGTAGGATCGACGCGGATGATCCTCTGGATGACTTCGGGCAGTGAGCACCCGTCTACCAGCTTTTTTGTTAGGTCCCTATCGCTAAAGGGATCATCCCCCTGCTCCTCTTCAGAGCCGCGGGATTCTTCAGTGGCAGCCCGACGACTGCCGACCCTGCGGGCCAAGGTCTTCCTCCTCTTCCTCCTCTCATCCCCTGGCACCTCCTCAGGATGGATCTTCGAAGTGGAGACCTCGGTAGGAGAACTCAAACCCCTCGGGGAAGCCCGGGCGACTGGAAGCTCAGTGTCTGCAAGGACGTCGGCGGCTGAGGTCGCTTGGGCGGGCGCGGCCAAACTCGTCCCCTCCACTCTGGTCCTCTTCGTCGGTCCAGAGGCCGCAGCATCCTTTCTTTTGAGAGCCTTCAGGCCCCTGGCAAGCATTTGTGCTTCTTCGGCGTCCATGCCTAAAAAAAAAAAAAGAGAGAAAAGAGAAAGAGAACGTGAAAAAGAAGAAAAGAAGAGAAGTAGGAGAAGGAGAGGAAAGGAAAGGAAAGGAAGAAAAGAAAAGGAGAGATGAAATACTGGCGGGATCCAGGGGGCTCAAGCCGATGTTGAACAGAAACTGCTCCTTCAGGAGGTTGGGGAGAGAAAGAGCTGGATATTTGAGGAGTTCCTGGGAGGCTTGATGATCGTCCCCCCCCCAGGCTGGGCGCCCGACGGACGGAGTCTCTCAGGGAGCCCCAAGGGGGCAACTCTAACCTTAAGGTCGGGTATCGAACATAAAGAAACTTTTCCTTCCAGTTATGGATAAAAGAGGAGACACCTTTCAGCAATCCCTTTCTACCAAACTGTGGGGAGAAATACCACCAATCCTTCACCGTGGGATGACGCTTGAAGGTGTAGAAGTATCTAAACAAGGAAAGGGTGGGCTGGACTTTGACTACATGACAAAGAGAGAGGAACTCTATCAAAAACCTAAAGGAGTTCGGTGCAACCGAAACTAGAGAAATGTCTAGAAACCGAAAAAGAGCAATGACAAAAGGCGGAAGAGGAAGCCGAAGTCCAGCACGGAAGGCCTCCTAGTACAGGCAGAAGCAGTCGGGGGGAGGGGCACTAGCCCGGTCGGATGGGCCAGGAAGTTACAGTTCGTACTCCGGAGGAACCCCATGCTGAACTCTTATCAGTTGGAGTTCGTCCGGAGTCAGAGAACAAAGAATGGCGTCCGGTGCAAAAATCGGACGAGGTTCAGCTCTAGCTACCGGTTCATCTACCGTCTGAGGACTCTGGAAAACCGAGACAGACGAACTCCTAGAGCCACTAGAAGAAGAAGCCCTGGAAGACATCTAGAATCGCACGAAGACCACTTACAGAGGCGAAATCCCTAAAAATCGAAGAAAATCACGGACAAGGTCTCGGGGGACTGATGTGCAGAGCAAGAGGAAGAAAGATCGAGCCGCAAGAGAAAGAACAAAAAGAGGAGGGAGTTTCGAGACTAACCTAAGCGACTCAGAGAGGTGTGAAGGTGCAGAAATGGGGACGGCTCGAGGAGCGCCTAAGGCTGGAAAGGGTGCTGAGAAAAATCGAAGTTCTCAGGGAGAAGAAGGGCGCCAGAACGAGATCGTCGGATGGAGCGGGACTCTTGGAGGAGGAGTGTGGGTTTAAATAGGCCCTGAGATCCGGCATAATGATGATTGCGAATCCCTTCTAACCGGTCTCTTTTCGTCGCGTGTCCCACTCGCCACAGCGGGTGGTTAAAAAGTGGCAAACGGCTGACAGAGCCTTTATTACGCAATGCCTTGAGCACCGTTCCGCTGCAGGTTCCAAAAGAGCCTCTTCGGATCGCCTCGATTTGAAAAGACTCCAGCGCATGTGCATTAAATGTCAAAATATCTGAGGACGATTGTGTGCAGACATCAAGGGAGCAACTTCGGCTGTGACAATCTCTCTGTACTTCCTTCATTCGAAATTTAAACTCGAAAGTAGGGGGACTGGTGTTGGGTATAAAATACCCTCAGCCGAAGTTCTTGACAGGATTGACCCTCCCAGGACTCCTCCGACTTTCGACCGCAGATGGTATCTCTTCGGACTTCTCCAACAGCCAGATTCCCACAGTGCTGACTGAACTCCCCCGGTGGACGAACTCCCACTGCACCACCCGAGCTCCTTCAGCATGAGTTCCCCTAGTCATCTATTAAGCCGCCCCAAGTGCTCATTGAGCTCCACCGCCCGCCGACTTTCTACGACTATCAGCTGTTCCCCGAATCCCTTCCAGACTTCTTCCAGCCAGGTTCAACTCCAATCCGAACTACCCCGGACTTCGTCAACGGCTGAACTTCTCCAACGGTAGATTCCTACAACTACCAGATTTCATCCAGACTCCTACGGGAGCCGGACATCGTCCCCGACCTCGACTGCTGGAAGACTTCGCTCGGACTCCTACGGGAGCCGGGCTCCGCCCTCGACCCCGACTGCTGGTAAGCTTCGTCCGGACTCCTAAGGGAGCCAGACTTCGCCCCTGACTTTGATTGCAGGTGGACTTTGCCCGAGCTCCTACGGGGACCAGATCTCATCTCCAGCTCCAGTTGCGGGAGGACTCCATCCGGACTCCTACGGGAGCCGGACCTCGTCCCCGACCTCGACTGCTGGAAGACTTCGCTCGGACTCCTACGGGAGCCGGGCTCCGCCCTCGACCCCGACTGCTGGTAAACTTCGTCCGGACTCCTAAGGGAGTCGAACTTCGTCCCTGACTTTGATTGCAGGTGGACTTCGCCCGAGCTCCTACGGGGGCCAGATCTCGTCTCCAGCTCCAGCTGCGGGAGGACTCCACCCGAACCCCTACGAGAGCCGGACCTCGTTCCCGACCTTGACTGCTGGAAGACTTCGCCCGGACTCCTACGGGAGTCGGGCTCCGCCCTCGACCCCGACTGCTGGTAAACTTCGTCCGGACTCCTAAGGGAGCCAGACTTCGCCCCTGACTTTGATTGCAGGTGGACGTCACCCGGGCTCCTACTGGGGCCAGATCTCGTCTCCAGCTCCAGCTGCGGGAGGACTCCGCCCGGACTCCTACGAGAGCCGGACCTCATTTTCGACTCCGGCTGCAAGCGGACTTCTCCCGGACTGCTACGGGAGCCAGGCTCCGCCCACGACTTCACTTACAGGTAAACTTCATCCGGACTCCTACGGGAGCCAGACTTCACCCACAACTCCTATTGCAGGAAGACTCAGCCCGGACTCATACGGGAGCCGGATCTCGTCTCCGACTCCGGTCGAAGGAAGACTCCGTCTGGACTTCGTCCCCGACCTTGACTGCGAGAAGGCTTCGCCCGGACTCCTACGGGAGCCGGGCTCCGCCCTCGACCCCGACTGCTGGTAAACTTCGTCCGGACTCCTAAGGGAGCCGGACTTCACCCCTGACTTTGATTGCAGGTGGACTTCGCCCGGGCTCCTACGGGGGCCAGATCTCGTTTCCAGCTCCAACTACGGGAGGACTCCGCCCGGACTCCTACGAGAGCCGGACCTCGTTTCCGACTCCGGCTGCAAGCGGACTTCGCCCGGACTCCTACGGGAGTCGAGCTCCGCCCATGACTTCACTTACAGGTAAACTTCGTCCGGACTCCTACGGGAGCCGGACTTCACCCACAGCTCCCATTGCAAAAAGACTCAGCCCGGACTCCTACGGGAGCCGGATCTCGTCTACGACTCTGGCCGAAAGAAGACTCCGTCCGGACTTCATCCCCGACCTTGACAGCGAGAAGGCTTCGCCCGGACTCCTACGGGAGCCGGGCTCCGCCCTCGATCCCGACTGCTGGTAAACTTCGTCCGGACTCCTAAGGGAGCCGGACTTCGCCCCTAACTTTGATTGCAGGTGGACTTCGCCCGGGCTTTTACGGGGGCCAGATCTTGTCTCCAGCACCAGCTGCGGGAGGACTTCGCCCGGACTCCTACGAGAGCCGGACCTCGTTCTCGACTCCGGCTGCAAGCGGACTTCGCTCGGACTCCTACGGGAGCTGGGCTCCGCCCACGACTTCACTTACAGGTAAACTTTGTCCAGACTCCTACGGGAGCCGGACTTCACCCACAACTCTCATTGCAGGAAGACTCAGCCCGGACTCCTACGGGAGCCAGATCTCATCTCCGACTCCGACCGAAGGAAGACTCCGTCCGGACTTCGACCCCGACCTCGACTGCTGGAAGACTTCGCCCGGACTCCTACGAGAGCCAGGCTCCGTCCTCGACCCCGACTGCTGGTAAACTTCGTCCGGACTCCTAAGGGAGCCGGACTTCACCCCTGACTTTGGTTGTAGGTAGACTTCGCCTGGGCTTCTACGGGAGCTAGATCTCATCTTCGACTCTAGCTACGGGAAGACTCCATCCGGACTCCCGTGGGAGCCGCACCTCGTCCCCGACTTTAACTGAAGGAAGACTTCATCCGAACTCCCATGAGAGCCGGACTCCGAGCTCTTCTCAGACGGGCAACTAGCCACCCCTCTCCGCCAGACATTCCAGCCGGACTTTGACCGACAGGCTCGGACCCTCTAGTAGGCCACAGCAACGGCCACGACTCTGCTCCATTTTCTGCGATGAATTTTGCGCGGCTCCATCACTCCCTGGCAGACCGCAATAATGGCCACGATCCTGCTCCACTCTCTGCGACGGATACCACGCGATTTCTCCATCCTCTGGCAAGTCGCGACAACGGACGCCGCTCTACCCCCCACAACAGACTCCACGTGGCATGCCCCGGTGATAGCCACGATTCCACTCCACTACTCTTCGCAACAAACTCCTCCTGACCGTGGGCAGCCTACTGCCGGACGGTTACAAACATCGCTATCAGTCTGTTGCTCCCTCTGCCTATAAAAGAGGGGACCCCAGATACGTTATTCTCTAAGCTCTTATTTTTACCTAGAAACTCTGCTAAAATTTTCGTTCGAGCACTCCATTCTTGTTGAGGTAGAGAATTGACTTGAGCGTCGGAGGGTCTTGCCGGAGCAATCCCACCTCCGATTTAGACTTCTTTTGTAGGTCCCGACGGCGACCGCGACTCCCTCGACTCTAGCCTCTCCGACGCAGGCAGATTTTTACACCAACACATACCATGTACTTGCGATAAATTTAAGACATATCAAGTTTTTGGCACCGTTGCTGGAGAATTGACGTGTTTAAATTGTATTTCATATTCTTGTTCTTCGTGCTTTTAGTTTTAGTTTTAATTTTAGTAATTTTTTTAATTATTTTAGTCAAATCAAAATCTGTCCTGACATAATGTTGTTCTGGCGTAATAGGAAGTTACATTGTATGGTTGTCCCAGGATAGATTTTGATTTGCATAAAAAAAAAATTTGTTACCTTTAATTCTTAGATTTTTCTTTTAATTACTGCCTTATTTGCTTAGTTAATTTCTTACTTTTAATCTAGATTAGATTTCTATCATTATATTTAGATTGCATAAATTTTATTTTTTTATTAGTTGATTTAATTCCTTGTTAGTTGGATTTTTTTTCATTTCTTTCATAACTAACTAATCTAAAACTCAACATTTATTTTAATTTCTGTAATTAGATTAACATAAAAAGAAAGAAAACACTAATCGCATAAGACTTAACTAATATAAAGAAATACCTAAACTTTAAAAACCATCCAATTTATTTGGTCATCTTGCTTTCTTTGCATTACATTTTCATAATATATCTTAAGGATATTACCCATTAATTAAATAAAGTAGAGATTTGATCATCCTTCCTTAGTCCATAAATCACTCCCTTGCATCTACATAACCTAATCCTTAAATAAAATTAATTAGGTGCTAGCCCTAGAGACATCCAAGCTCATTAGGATAAGGAAACCTAAGAGTTGGATCGGATTTAAATGGGTTAGCCTATCGGTGTCTAGAAAAGTGGTTCAGGAACTACATTTCGAAAAAAGATTGTTATCTAATTAGATCCATTGTAAAAGCACAGAGAACCTCCCACCAATCTTATACTTATCTGACTGATTCGATTAGTCGATTTCGAACTTGGAGTGTTTGAAAGTGATCTTGGCAGTTAGGAGCTGTCTAGAATTAGAAAAACCATAGTCAGGACTCCTCTTCTTTTCTTTTTTCTTTTTTTTGATTGAAAACTTGATTGAAAAAAAAATCAAAATAAAAAAATAGAAAAAAAATACTTTCTTCACTTCCTTCATGGAGAGGGGTGTCGGGTCGACTAGTAAGAATTAATTGAATTCCTGTTTCAAACCCAAAAA
Source organism: Elaeis guineensis (assembly GCF_000442705.2). Lineage (NCBI taxonomy): Eukaryota > Viridiplantae > Streptophyta > Magnoliopsida > Arecales > Arecaceae > Elaeis > Elaeis guineensis. The sequence continues at coordinate 114,340,763 of NC_026003.2, forward strand.
TTTCTACAATGGGAGAACTCAATCAACCCCAAACCCTTAAGAATTTATGTTATCCGATTGGTTCCGTCCAACTTTCTTGCATCAGGTTGCCCCAACCCACTGCAAACTACTTTAAAATTAAACCTTAAATTATCAACATGCTTCCAAAATTTACGAAAATAGAGGATGCATATATATTCATTAGAGAGTTTGAAGAGGTTTATGCAACCATGAGGCTGCAACAACTGTCAGAGAATGAGGTTAAGCTAAGACTGATCAATTTTGCCCTTAAGGACAATGCTAAAAAGTGGCTCTATAGTCTTCCAAACTAATCTGTCACAACCTGAGAGGATTTTGTAAGAGTGTTCCTAAAGAAGTTCTTTCTCCATCATAAAACAGCAGGATTAGGAATGAGATAAATCAATTTTACTAACTAGCTGGAGAATCATTCTGAAAATACTTCGATCGCTTTAAGAATCTCTTGACCGAATGCCCACATTATGGAATAAAAATCTGGAGGCTATGTCAGATAATTTATGAAGGGTTAGATTCAAATTCTAGAACCATGCTAGAGTCCATGTGCCAGGGTCAATTATATACAAGGAACCCACTGAAGCCTGGTAATTTCTATAAGACCTAGCTAAGAAAAATTTACAATGGGAAACGACTAGGAAACCTGAGAAACCAACACCGTCAAGAGGAGGAATGCACCAAATTCAAACTTTCTAGCTGCAGAGGCTAAAATTACAACGTTAACACGTAAGTTAGAAGCCTTAGAACTACAGAGACTCACTAGTGTGAACCAAATTTCTGCACCCATGTGCAACGCATGTAGTGCAACCGACCATGTCCTTGAAGAATGCCCCTTCTTGATGAACCCAATAGAAAATGGATGTGCACAGGTAAATACCACATACCAGAGACCAGTGAACAATCCCTATGCACCTACATATAACCTAGATTGGAGGAATCATCCAAACTTTTCATGGTTACAAAATCCAAATGTAGGTGGTTTTAGCTTCAACCAGCAAAATTCAAGGTCTAACTCTGTGATAAACAACCCACCAGACTTCAATAATAATGAGAAGAAACTTAGTTCTTTAGAGAAAAGCTTAGAAGTCTTGGCCAAATCCAGTGCTGACACCAATGCCACACTGAGCAATTTCATGCAAACCATGGGTCAACTCATAAATACTAACATCCAAGCCATTGTGCATTTGAAAATGCAAGTGGGTCAGCTAGCCTCTGCTATGAGCGAGCGAGAACGAGATAAGCTACCAAGCCAACCTTAACTTAATTCGAGAAATCAAAATGGTCCACAATCCCAACAAGAAAATCAAGTCAATCATGTGAATGCTATTCACGTCTGAGAAACAAGTGGACAATAAGGTAGGTACATCCGATGATAGAGAAAGCTTATTTGTTGAGTCACCTTATGAACAACCTACCTTACAAACTCAAACTCCTAATCCTGATAGTACATCAAGCCCAAAATTCATAATTTCTAGAGCTCCTTTTCCAAATCGACTAAGGTCCAATAAAAAATTGAAACATGTGGATAAAATTTTAGAGGTGTTTAAGCAAGTCCAAGTAAATATCTCTTTTCTAGACATGATTAAACAAGTTCTGACCTATGCTAAATTTTTAAAAGACCTTTGTACTAAGAAAAGAACAATCAATGTATCCAAGAGAGCATTTTTAGCAGTAAGTATGAGCTCATACTTATCTAGTCATGTGCCAATAAAATATAAGGATACAGGATCTTCGATAATTTTATGTGATATTGGAGAAACCCATATTGAGAAGGTCTTGCTAGATTTAGGAGCTAGTGTAAATATTCTTCCATTTTCAGTTTATAAGCAATTAGGATTAGGAGAACTTCTACCAACAAAATCACATTACAATTAGCAGATAGATCTCTTAAGATCTCTAAAGAAATGGTAAAAGATGTTTTAATCAAGATTGATAATTTTATCTTTCCTGTAGACTTTATCATTTTAGAGATCGAACCAGTTGCGAACCCTAAGGGTCATATCCCAGTTATTTTAGGAAGACCATTCTTAGCTACTGCAAATGCTGAAATTAATTATCGGAATAGACTTATGAAGCTATTTTTCGAAAACATGACCATTGAGCTGAATATATTCAATCTAGAATAAAAATCTACCCAGCATGCTAATGTAAATGTAATTCAAGAGAAAATTTATAAACCCATTGACATTAGCGATGAGGAAGTCGATTTCGAGTCTAGTTTCTGACCAACAATGAATCTGAGAAAATCAAAAAAATTCTTATAGATAATAGGAATAGCCAGAGATAAGAGCCTTCCATTGAACCAATCATAAAAATAATTAATCCATCATCCAAATTATCAATAGAGGAGGCACCCAAATTAGAATTGAACCCCCCCCGAGCATCTTAAGTATGCATATTTAGGTCCAAAAAAAATTTTGCCTGTAATTATTACATCTGACCTAAATCTTGACAAGAGGAGAAGTTGTTAGCAATTCTGAAAATGAATCGTGAAGCGATAGGTTGGACCATGACTGATATTAAGGGAATAAGCCCTTCCATAGTTCCACACAAGATACACCTAGAGGAAGAGGCCAAACCAACTAGAGATGCTCAGAGAAGACTTAACCCAGTCATGAAGAATGTAGTAAAAAAAAAAATTCTAAAGTTACTTGATAATGAAATCATCTACCCCATCTCTGATAGCTCGTGGGTAAGCCCTGTACAAGTGGTACTTAAAAAGTCTGGGGTAACAGTAGTCCAGAATAAAACAAACGAACTTATTCCAACTAAGACACAAATGGGGTGGACGGTCTGTATAGACTATAGAAAATTGAATGCTGCAACAAGAAAAGATCACTTTTCATTATCGTTTATTGATCAAATGATAGAAAAATTAGCTGGATAAGAGTTCTACTATTTTTTCGATGGATATTTCGGCTATAATTAGATCTCTATAGCCTTCGAAGATCAGAAAAAGACTACATTCACTTGTCCATTTGGAACCTTTGCTTTTAGACGTATGTCTTTTGGATTATGTAATGCGCTGGCAATCTTTTAGAGATGCATGATCAGTATTTTTTCAGATATGATTGAATAATTTCTGAAATTTTTCATGGATGACTTTTTTGTCTTTGGTCCAACCTTCTCCGAATGCTTAGATTATCTGAGATTAGTTCTAAAAAGATGTAAGGAGAAGCACTTAGTTCTTAACTGAAAAAAGTACCAATTCATAGTTAGAGAAGGGATAGTTCTTGGCCATGTAGTTTCAAAAAAAAGAATTGAAGGGGACAAAGCCAAAGTAGATCTTATTGCAAGTCTTCCACCACCCAAATCTGTCAAGAAAATCTGTTCATTTCTAGGACATGCTGGATTTTATGGAAGATTCATTATCAATTTTGGTAAAGTGACTCATCCATTAATAAATATCTTAGCAAAAGAAATCAAATTTGAATTCACTCCTGAATGTCTAGAGTCTTTTGAATTTCTTAAAAAGGTACTCATTTCAGCTTCCATCATTCACCCTCCAGTCTGGTCTGAACCCTTTGAACTAATGTGTGATGCATCTGATTATATTGTGGGCATAATTTTAGGTCAAAGAATTAATAGCTGCCTAGAGTTTTTACTATGCGAGCAAAACTTTAAATGATGCACAGCTTAATTACACTACTATTGAAAAGGAGTTTCTGGCCATTGTCTTTGCCCTAAAAAAATTTAAGTCCTATTTGGTTGGATCACACACCATTGTCTATACTGATCACTCAACCGTTAGACATCTCTTAGTAAAGAAAAATGCCAAGGCATGCTTGATACGATGGATCTTACTCCTTCAAGAATTTGACCTAAAAATCAGGGACAAAAAAAGAATAGAGAATGCAGTAGCAGATCACTTGTCCCGAATCATAGTCGCACCATCTGGTGAACCACCAATCAATGAATTTTTTCCTGATGAGCAGCTCATGTTTGTATCCACTGAACAATGGTATGCCAATATTGTTAACTATTTAGTCATTGGTAAAGTTTCTTCTCACTGGACCACTCAAGATAGATACAAATTATTTGTTCAAGTAAAGTATTTTATTTGGGATGATCCATACTTCTTTAAGCAGTGTCCTGACCAAATCATTAGAAGGTGTGTCCCGGACAATGAAGTTAGAAGTATTTTATCTTTCTGTCTTGACCAAGCATGTGGTGGTCACTTTGCATCCAAGAAAACAGCTGCCAAAGTCCTCCAATGTGGATTTTATTGGCCCAATCTATTTAAGGATGCATTCAAGTACTGTAGAAGTTGTGCTCGATGCAAACAAATGAGACGAATCACCAAGAGAAACATGATGCCTCTCAACCCAATCTAGGTGGTTGAAATTTTTGATGTGTGGGAGATTGATTTTATGGATCTATTTTCAAACTCATTTGGCAATGAATACATCTTAGTAGCTGTCGACTATGTCTCAAAGTGGATGGAAGCTATTTTTTGTAGATCTACCGATAGCAAAGTGGTCATAAAATTTCTGAAAGAAAATATTCTCTTTCGTTTCAGCACTCCTAGAGCAATTATTAGTGATCAGGGGTCACATTTTTGCAACCGACCTTTTGCCATATTAATGAAGAAATATAATATCATCCATAAGTTGGTCACACCTTATCACACTCAGACTAATGGACAAGTAGAAGTGTCCAACAGACATATCAAACAAATTCTGAAGAAAATTGTTAATGCTAATAGAAAAGATTAGTCCTTGAAATTAGTTGATGCACTATGGGCATATCGAACTACTTTCAAGACTAACCTAGAAATGTCTCCCTATAGGATTGTGTTTGAAAAATCTTGTCACTTGCCTGTTGAGCTAGAGCACAAAATCATGTGGGCTATTAAAAATTTAAATATAGACTTGGACGTAGCCAAAAACCACAGGAAGCTTCAAATTAATGAATTAGAAGAATTAAGAAATGAGGCTTATGAGAATTCTAGGGTGTATAAAGAACAAACCAAAGTATTCCATGATCAGACAATTATGAGAAAATCTTTTACTCCTGGACAAAAAATTCTTTTGTACAATTCTAGATTACACCTATTTTTTCAAAAGTTTAGGTCTAGATGAACAGGACCATTCTTAGTTAAAGAAGTCTTCCCATATGGAGCTATAAAAATTGAAAATCTAAATAATGGTGCTGTGTTTAAAGTCAATGGTTAAAAATTAAAATCATTCTTGAAACTGCTCAAAGAATCTGTTGACGAAGCCATGGTTCTCTATGAACCAACTTATGTCGATTAATTTATTTATTTTGTCTGGCTGAAGACGTTAAATTTAGCACTTCTGAGAGGTAACCTAATTTTTTTAAACTAATATCTTTTCTATTAAATAAATAGATATATCTACCTTCAGACTTCGAACTTTCAAACCAACATCGCACCAGACCACCTTCAACAAAGAACACATATTCACTAGGTGACATCTTTCTTTTTCTTGCATTATATTGTATTTCCTCTTTCATTAGAAATAATGATATTTAAGTTGGGGGTAATAAATAAAAAAATAAATAAATTGTGTCTTGAGCAAAATAGATTAGAAAAAGAATAATAAGAGATAAAAAGTATTTGCTAATGACTGTAGCGAGTTAAGGAGTAAATTAGTTAGGCATACTTTTAGCAACTTACTTAGATCATCTAAAGGCTATTAGTATTTTTAATTGCACATGCACACTGACAAGATAAAATAAGTGCTGATTAAGAGGATATCTGAGGACTCAATTATCACTTAAAATTGATGATTGACATATACTCCAATCAAAGATTTTAATTTGAGGAAAGAGCTACCTGTCTAAAATAAAAGTACAAAACATAGAGTATATATGGATTGTCCGAAGTTTAGTAATTAGATTTCTGTACTTAAGTCAAGTATTGAAGTTCGCATCAAATAGTGAAGAGAAGGCCAGGATGCTCAGCACTATTAGAAAAAAAAAAAGAAAAAGAAGACAATGTGAAAGCTACCTTAAGTTCATGAACTTTATTTGGAGGTGTATAGAAAATTAATCAAAAATAAGATGATAAGAGAAGATACATTTGTCCTTTACAGGCCAGCACTCAAATGCTTAGTGAGTTATCATGAACACAAGTGCTGTAGATCTTTCGATGTATTCTAAGTATCTAATTATGCTAACTACGAAATTTACTTCTAAAACTCAATATTTAGTTTGTGATATTTGCTAAACTCTTTGACTTTCAATCCTAGATCTATTTTTGTAAAAAAAAATTTAATAAAATATTATTTAAAAAAAATTATATATTACATTGCTAAGGGACTAGCAATAAATAAGTTGAGAGGTGTGATAGGTGTATAAATTTATCCATAGAAATATTAATTTATAGATTAAATTATCTTTATTATTTTAAAATTGATACTTTTTTATATATTTTACAGAAAAGAGCTGCACCAACATGAAGAGCCCGATCTGCAGGCTTACAGGGATCAAACGAGTCCGAAAATGAAGTCAAAATGAAATTAAATTTAAAGTCAGAAGATGATCTGATTCAATTTGTAAGTTAGTGGTCCATAAGGAAGAAAATGGCGACATATGGATTAGGGTTAAAATATTGATTAGTTGGTGGCTGATATGGGAACCAAAAGCATTGAAATAGTACTTGGCTTAAAAGGGAGCTGACATATTTTTTTTATATGAGACCTGGGTGCATGAACGTGGAACATAAAGGAAATAAAGGAGGTCGGGTGCGATTTGGCCGTGTGAACGAAAATGGAAATAAAGAAGATTCTTTCATGTGGCGTACATGGGTTTGATCTTGCTTGCATCACTAACGGCAACAGAGAGAGAACTATTTTTTTTATCCCTATCTTTCCTATTGAACCAACTGCCTATCCATCTATCCATATTTTCTAAATTAAATCTTAATCATTCATCTATCCTCTCTTTTTAGTCCCATAATAAAAAAACATAAAATCTTCTTCTCTGCCTACACCTATAAATAAAACCTAATACCTTCATTCATAATAGATATCTCTCCACTCCATAATTCTTGTAGGAGGTCTGTGTGACAGACAGACATATCCATCTTTTAAATTTTTTAGCCATCTTATTCCCACTTTCTTCTACCCTTCCAACACACGAGAAAGAGGATCAGACAGGAGGAGGTTGGTCCCAGGTCAAGAGAGAGGGAGAAATCTGGTTCTGTAAAAAATTTTATTTTCTGTTCTAACTCCAAACCTTTTTAATAGCTTAAGAGTTGAAAATTTTTGTATCAGAATTTTTATTCAGCAATAAATTAGTTATTTTTTTTCTATTTAATTTCTGTAATTTTAATTTTTGCAATATGGTAGTTTAAATTTTTACATCTTTTAATTCTGTAATTTTTAATTTTTATAAATTAAATTACAGCAAGTAGAATTAGATTTTATTTTAATTTTTATTCGGACTTCAAATTAATTATATCTGACTAAGCAATCCCTCTGGGGTTTGCGATGAAGCTAGATCATGAATAAAAACTTACTCCATTGAATTTCTCTTTTTGAGTTTTTAATTTTTAGAGTCCTTTCTTCATCTCTCTCGTCAAGAAACTTGATGGGCTATCGTTAGGTCAGAATCTCTTCATAGTCCATACTTGATTCGGTGCAAGAGTGAATGATTGGTAGAAGGCTCATAATTTTCTAAATCGTTTCTTCTATTTTCTTATGAAAATCTTGATGGATTATAGTTGGGTCAGAATCCCTTCATAGCCTATACTTGGACAACACAAGAGAAGTGAAGAAACGAAGAGTCTCTTAATTAGGATGAAAATAAAATGCTTGATGGATCATAGTTGAGTTAAATCTCTTCATGGTCCATGCTTGTTCATATTTTATATCTTAATCAATGAACATTATTAGAGAAATCATATGAAGGCTCTCTAATTCATTGATATAGTAGATTCAAAAAGCTTAGATCTTTGAGATAATTTACATTTATAATTGATTAGTTTACTATTTTGGTTATTCATAATTCAACAATCAATCTCTCTTTTTTTTTTTAAAAAATGTACCTGAGCAAGCATTTAAATATAGTTTATAATCTAATTCTTTATGTGATCGATCTGTATTCATCGGACATACTATATTGTACACCGTACGTTTACGGTAAATTTAAGACACGTCATTAAGCAAATGCATAAGTAATTATAACATGTCAGCAATTCTCTGCACAATTAGGACACAGGTCACATGCAAGAAAATTGATATGCAGAATACTTCGATAAAATAACAGTTCTTTTGTTGGTAAGCATTGCCAAAACAACTTGCAACAGAAATACTTCACTTGTTTTGGTATAGACAGATACTAGATCTAGCCAAAGTGGAAACTAAATAGATCAGTTAAAGGCTGAATAAGAGCAACAGCAACATCTTTCGAGGATACAGTTGATGCTCGTGATTGAGCCCAACCCAATTGACCAGGCCAACGTAGCTGCGCAAGTGGAATAGACGTAATCGCAGTTAACATATTGCCGCTAAATATGGATTGTTGCTGTTTAAATCATATCTTATTCACTTAACGTCTGTCTCAAAATGTGAATGCTAGTATTTCAAAAATGTCAAAAAGGTTCTTGTTCCACTCAAATCTCCCAGCCACGTCTCAATGATCCTTATTATTGCAGTGGCAATGGAAGGATAAATTGCTTTGTCCTTCCAAACTTCCTAATTATTAAAAAAAAAAAAAAAAAGAAAAACAAATTCTACTCCTGACTGCTCCGCCATTTTTTTTTAGCCTCCCACACAAACTCTCATGTCCTCACTGCTGTGTTTGCTAAATCCCGTTGGCCCGCTCCAAGCGCGAACTGCGCTAACAGTTTTTCTCCCTCCCTGTACCAAACTTAGGCTCATGTCGTGTATAATTGTACGTGACTAAATTCCCAAAGTGGGTTTAAACTCGGCTTCAAACATCGATCAAGCATAAGTAGCACTCTATCACAACTTGTTCAAGCATTAGCTGGGCTACAACAAAATTTATCCCGAATTCACCCTTAATTATTTTGAGAACGCCAAGCAATAATAAACCCAAAGTCATAGCCAATGAAGTCTCAGCGATATTGAAGACAACTAACATAAGGAACTTATCAGGCTTTTGATCAACGAAAACCTGTACGTTTAATGAATCAATGATTTTGTAGCGAGAAATTCTTAGGGTACGCTTGTATAGGTTACAGCTTTAGGTGAATAACAACAAAAATGGTAGAAGTAACATCGACATGGCATTCAAACACCTGACCAAGTATTTTACTTTTTCACAACATACATAATTTTTATCTACAGATTGCCTAGCCAGCATCTTATTATTGTGAAGAATATTGTGTACCTAATATTGCATCCCAAGGCGATAAGAGTAACCGTTTTGATATCACAGTCAGGATTTTCTTCGGTTATGTAAAAACAAAGTCCTTTGCACAGGAAAGCTGCAAATCAATAGGCGGATGTAAGCACTCTAAACATTTTTTTTTTAATTTTTTGATAGGATGGTGTAATCATGCAAATCTAGCGTGAATATAGAAAAAAAATTAAAAAAATAAAACATCACGAAAATGCAAGAAGGCCATTTAAATTTCGGTCTACAATACATCCTCCAAATGCTCCACAATAATGGTGGTCTAATCGGCTGCATTGTTCATCTTCCGATACATGTTGGACTATCTCACCTATGTCCAGATATTGCACAACAACGGATGCACGTGAGCCTCTAAACACATTTCAACATGCAAAATGTAATTTAAGGGGTCAATATGCAAAGAGTCTAGTTATATACGGGTAAATATGCAAATAAGAAATTTATGAAGGTTCTAAACCAAAAAAATCCATAAAAAAATTTCAGTAAATATCATTTTAAGATATCAAGACTATAGCTCCATCAAAGGAATAGTAGATAATTTATCAAATATGTCTATACTATGTGTTGGGAGAGTAAGTCATTTTCCCAAACAAATTACGATTCGATCACCGATGAGGAGACAACTCGCCACTTGCATCAACTGATCCAAAGAAAGAAGAGCATGGAGGATAGAGAATCCCAAAATGATCACGATTAAGGGGAAAATATGACCTTAGATAGAAATCGATATAGAGATTAGGTACTAATTGACTACCAAATCGACGGATCGAAGGAATCAACAAATTTTGGATTTCTATATAAGATCATACTCCTTACATATCTTTGGTCATCTGAAACCAATTTTGTTTTCAAGGAGGTACATGAGGACATCTATGGTATTGGGGCGAGAATTCATCTGGCTCTAGGATGTTGGAACTAATGGTGAGATGGGCCTCCCAAGGGTACGATCTACACAAAAGTTCTAACTAAAGATGGCTCCAGCGAAGATTCTCTGATGCTCAAGTCAGAACTCTCGTTTCATAGAAGGAGGAGCGTGAGAGGCAGAATAATGGCATACCTTTTTGAGGATCCTCTTTTAGTCTCTTTTATAGCAGAGAATTGGAGCTTCAGTTAACAAGTGATTGGCAAGATCTTGTACGATCAGGATATGATTCGTGGGGCATGAGATTGTTGCTTGAGATTTTCGAGATATGGTGGCTGTGATAACCTTATCAGTCCAATGATAGTTGTTACCTGACAGATGTTGTATTTTAAATAAAATTACTGACCAAGTATTGTCAAGATGAGGGTTGGTCGGCAACGACTAGAGATCGATCGCCTTAAGGCGCTACCGGATAGGGATGTCTAGGGCCAAAATCTATTTACTGACGTGAAGCTAGTCGGCCAGACATGATCAGCCAATGAGGAGACATCGGCAATGGCATACAAGGGTTGTCGAGCAATGGTCGATCTTGATCTGTTTGCTATGAGTGTGAGGTGTCGATCAGGCGATTATAGAGGACTAGCTCGGTGGGAGTCATGGCTGACTATAAATCGATGATGGCCTTCGGTAGGTGGATCTACTGAGCACAGTCATTTTGAGCTCTGAACTTTTTCATGTAATCGATCCATGCAAAATTTTTTCCAACACATGCCTCTTACTCTCGAGTCTAATTTTAGTCGGACAAAGAGAGTATATTTATCTTCCTTAGGTCGAGGATGTGCAAAAGCCCTTCACTTGATGGGATGTGCATGATTTTTGAGGCAGAAGCAAGGCGGTGTGACTTGAGTCATTATAGTGGAATTAAATGGATATCGTTTCAATATCTCTTTTTTGAATTGTGGCATCGATTTGCATAACTAACGGCAGCAGCCGACTGAATGGAGAGATGCCACATGTGCTATGTCTTGCAACTTATTGGGGAAGAAATGGTTCGATATCCAAGGATTATTTTCTCTTGACTATAAATAGGAGAGGTGCCCGTCCCTGGCTTTTCTAACTATTATCAGACTCTTCAATTTCTCCTTTCTCTTATCCATTACCATAGGCTCTTGGAACCAGAGGCTTTCCTTCTTCCTCTGCGAGCCGACTCTTCAGAGAGGTTTTTGAAGATTCCAGTGACTACTTCACTTCTTCTGTCTCCTTTCTTTATTCTCAGATGGATTTTCTTTCTTGTCCATCTATTTTTCTACTCTTTCCTTCTTTCTTTAGATATCCTTTCAGTCTTTTTGTTTGAAAATGGCTAAGCAGAATAAGCTAGGTCCCAATGACTATAGTTCTGTGTTGAATCCAGACGATTTGAGTCGGATACGAGTTTGGTATGGGATCCCTTTGAACTTTGATGTTAGGCTTCCTAGGGCAAATGAATGTGTAGATAATCCGCCCCTCAGTCGGCTCGTCGTATATAAAGAAGCACTTCGGGTGGGCATAAGGTTTTTTGTTCATCCTTTCATCCTTGATATCTTTCATTTCTATGGTTTATCCTTTTGTGCCATTGTTTCGAACTCCTTTAGGTTTGTGGTAGGTTTTTTGGTCGTTTGTGTCATGGCTAATGTCCAGCCATCTGTTGATCTCTTTCGCTCTTTTTTCACTATCAAGAGGTATCCTTACTCTAAGAATTGGTGGTACTTTTCTTCTCAGAGGGAGATTTCTCCTCTGATTAAAGGCGCTCCTTCTTCCGTTCATGGGTGGAAGAAGCGGTTCTTGCTAGTGTCTAGCTCTATAGCGGAAGACTGAGACTTGATGAGTTGGAATCTGTCAGAGGCTTCAGCGTTCAAAATTCTAAGGCTGAGGGCCAAGAAAGAGAGTTGCTTTAAGATCTTCAGAGACATCAAGGCTCCTTCGGTCGATGAATTGGTGTCTGATGAGGTCCTCTTTAACACTGGATCAAGTCAGACTAACCCTAAGGATAAGTACTGCAGTTGTCCACCTTACTCATCTTCTTCTTTAAAGCTGCTGACGGAGTTCGACTGTTTGTAGAGATGAGGCCGGAAGATATCGCCAAAATAAAGTGGAACCTCTCGAAGAAGAGAAAGGATCCCACACCCAAAGGTACCTCCAAAAGGTCGGTGACCCATCGAGGAAAGGCTACGAATGAGTGTGGCTCAACGATCGAGGCCACAATTGTCTTGGCAACTCCCACTCCTCCAAGTCTGACTCCATTGGCTCCAGCTTTAATTTCTGCGGTTGCTCCAGCACCGGCATCTCCACCGCCTGTGATTTCCTTGCCTGCTGCTCCGACGTCTCCTCGTGAGACTAGGACTCATTCCTCTTTTGCCCCGCTTCCTCCAGCTGCAGGCCCAAGTAGCATGCCTCCTCCTTTCGATGAAATGGATCCTGACACCCGCCTTATCTCCATTCCTGAGGATGCAATCTTTGAGGACTGGAGAGTTATCAAAGAGTTAATCGAGAGATCGATGCTTCTCGTGGAGCTGAAGGGCATCGCCGATATGGGATTCTATGACCTACAGCGGTACTCCATGACTGTCGTGCATCATATGCCATCCTTATCTCTTGTTTTATTCTTTGACTTCTCTTCTTGCCTTTTTGTTGATTGTAACTCTTTTGCAGATACCTCATTTTTTGGTCGACACCTTGAACCGTGCATGGAGGGCGGAGATCCACAGAACTTTGCACCTAAAGGCTAAATCCAATGCCGCAGAGGCACGTGTGCACACCTACGCAGTCAAGGCAAAGGCTGATATATTGAGAGAAGCCCTCAATAAAGTTTTCATCGATCTCGTGCGAAAAGGAGAGGAGCTTCAGGAGGCCAATGCAAAACTCACTGACATCAAGCAGAAGGCCGAGGTGTGGGTTGCTAAGGCCAAGGAGCGGGCCAAGGATCGAGTTGCCGAGGCCAGGTGGGAGACTGAAGAAAAAGTCACTCAGGCTCGTCAATCGACTGTGGAATCCTTCAAGGCCTCAGAGGAATTCAAGCAGGAGATGGCCAAGGTGGTTGATAGCTTCAATGCGTCAAAAGGAAATCATGATGCTTTGGTCGCATTCGCCAAGATTCTTTCAATAAGGAACATGAGATCGGATTCGATGATTGCATCGCCTGATAGCCGCTTGATTTCTTGAAGCCCACCTCTCCTTTTTGGATGAGGATAAGGATGATGAGGAGGTTGTGGTAGAGCCGACTCCTCCTAATTTCGAGGCCATCAAGGAGCAGGCGAAGAGCAAAGAGGTGACAATTGAAGTTTCTCTGCTGCCCATTGTTGGTTCCTCTGCAACATCTTCGGGTCCCTCAGGAGTCACGCCCAACTCCTCCGATCTTCAAGGTGAGGTCGGAAAATAAAATTTATACTTTTTCCTCTCTTTTTCCTTGTAAGGAAGCAGTTATCAATGAAACAATATTTCATCCTTCTCTAAATTTGTGTCACTTTTCTTTCATTTGTCCAGTTATGTCCACTTGTCCTCGACGAATATACTCCTTCGATTTCCATCACCGAGCCCTTACCGGCAATTTCTGCGATAAAGATTAGGTCCTATATAGGCGACCCAAAGAAAAAAGTTAAAGAGCTGAATAAAAAGGCTGTTGTTCAGAAGGAGTTATCGAAAACTAGAAAAGTATTGGTCGAGGCTTTAGTAGAGATCGATCAGTTGAAGATGACCAATCATTAGAGTGTTGTGGCATACTTCACTGAGAAGGCCCGATTAGCAGCCGAGTCAGTATGACTATCGAAACTCGTCAATGATGCCACCTGGGGCACCACTATCAGGCAGCAAGATCTCTGTATTCAACTCCGTTAGTCTCAAGATAGAATTTTGGAATTGGAGTTATCAGAGGCTGCTGTCAAAGAGGCGAGAAGGAGCTTCACTGACCATGCCGTGCGACTTCAGAAAGATCTTCGCACCGTCCAGGAGAAGATTTTCAAGCTTGAGCACTCAAGGAATGTGGTTGCTGAATATAGGTCAAGGAAAAGTCAGCAGATGACCATGAGATCTCGAGACCTGATCAGATAAGAGTTAGCTGATCTCATGTCTCTGAATGATACAGTCAGATGTATGTTCGATGCGGGGTATAAGGCAAACTTTTGGATGTGTCAAAATCAGATCAAGATGGCATTCTTGAGGCTTGATCTCTCCAGCATTTCTCCCAAAGATGACGTCGATCCCTCTACCACTCAGAGTAGGTCCAGGGGTGTGGAGATCTATGAGCTCGTCTTATTGGCGAGGAGGTCCATGAGGAGATTTTCGATGAGGCTTCAGAGATTGGAGTTGGTCGCGATTAAATATAGAAATCTTTGAAGTTGTCTTGTTAAAATGACGATGTTTCTGTAATTGCGATGAGTTATGTAAATGCAATGATGAATGCTTATCTTATGTCGCCTTTTTTTTTGTTATGTGATGTTGTTTGACATCATCGTCGATCCTGGTTTGGGAGATTTCTCATTTATGATGAGAACTTCTCGATATTTTTCCATCACACATTAATCATGGAGGGTGCCCTGACATTTCGTATCTCTCAACCCATTCAATGTGATTTTGACTAGGGCAAGTGATGGTTGTAGGGAATGATGGCCGCCACTTCTTTTTATGGAATAAAATCTGAGAAGGGACATCGGTCCTTTAGGAATGCACCACATGACGATGTGCTGGTCAATGAGGCATCATCTGTATTGATTTTCAAAGTTGGAAAGATGCACCATTTATGGCCCAAAGAGCAGCTGCATTTCTCAGGCTAGTGATTGGTGGTTGGTGTAGATGCTGGTGCCTATAAATAGGGGTTGATGACCGATTAAACTCCATCTTCCACCCTTCTTCCCGTAGTTCTTGCAAAACCTTCCTCCCTCCTCACCACCATGATGCCTTCAAAGAAAGCTATTAAGAACTTAGTGAAAAAGCAAAGGGCCATCGAGAAGGAGGACCGGAAGAGAGCAAAGGGGCTTGGCCAGTCCTCCTCCCTCCGAGTGTTGCTTGTCTCACGACCATCGCCGCCCCCCAAGAACGAGGATGCCCCTCAAGCCGAGCGGATCACTCATATGGTCTGCGAATGCTGCATTCAAGAGTACAAAGCTTCTGCAGCATTCGAGGAGGACGCCACCAACATCATCGCCACCGCCTTTACCTCGAGTTCGAGGACTGTAAGATCTGCCTACGGTAGATGATGCCACAGCTGAACCTCCACTATCTCCTTTCGGAGAATAGTGATGAAGAGGTGGGAGTCTTTTCATCGGATGAGGGATGAGTCCTCTCACCTTTCTTCTGCTTTCTTTTTCTTTTCTTTTCTTTTTTTTTTGTAAGATGGTGCTCGAAGCACCACTTTTTGTAAATATTTAATGAAAAAATTGATTTGCTTCTCCCTTGTGTCCTTGTGTGTTATGGATGTATGTTTGTTTTTGATTCGACAGTTACTCTTTCCTTTGACCAATTAGAGGCCATTTCGCTCAAACCTAAAGTCGACGAAGGCTTGCTTAGTAGACTCACCGATCGAAGGTTGTCTTTTAGTCTTTAGAATCGATAAAAGATTCTTTCAATTGACTAGTCGATGGAAGGCCATCTTATGTCTTCGATGACTAAGCCGATCAAAAATCGTCTTATATTTTTAATGACTAAATCGATCAAAAACTATCTTTATATCTTCAATGACTAAGCCAATCATAGATCATCTTATATTTTTGATGATTAAGCAGACCAAAGGCTGTCTTTATATCTTCAATAGCTAAGCCGATCAAAGGTTATTTTCATATCTTCGATGACTAAGTCGATCAAAGATCATTTTATATTTTCGATGACTAAGCTGATCAAAGATCGTCTTTATATTTTCAATGATTAAGCTAATCAAAGATCATCTTATATTTTCGATGACTAAGCCAATCAAAGGTCGTCTTATATCTTTGATGACTAAGCCGATCAAAAGCCATCTTTATGTCTTCAATGACTAATCCGATCACATGCCGTCTTATATTTTCGATGACTAAACCAATCAAAGATCATCTTATGTCTTTGATGACTAAGCCGATCAAAGATCATTTTTATGTCTTCAATGATTAAGCTGATCAAAGACCAACTTTATATCTTCAATGATTAAACCGATCAAAGACTGTCTTTTATTTTCGATGACTAAGCCGATCAAGATCGTCTTATATTTTTGATGACTAAACCGATCAAAGGCCATCTTATATTTACGATTACTAAGCTGATTAAAGGCCGTCTTATGTCTTTGATGATTAAGCCGATCAAAAACTATTTTTGTATCTTCAATGACTAAGGCGATCAAAGGCCATCTTATATTTTCGATGACTAAACCGATTAAAGACCATCTTATATCTTTGATGACTAAGCCGATCAAAAATCATCTTTATGTCTTCAATGACTAAGTCGATCAAAGGCCATCTTATATTTTTGATGACTAAGTTGATCAAAGACAGTCTTATATTTTTGATGACTAAATTGATCAAAGACCGTCTTATTTCTTCGATGACTATGCCGATCAGAGACCGTCTTACTTTTAAAATAAAAATTTTATTGAAGAAAATGGGGTGATATATCACTGATAATATATTCGGAGGTTCTTCGAATTTCATGGGCAAGAAAGTGAAGTTCCATCAAGCTATTTCAGTCGGTAGGTTCCTGGTTCGATGATCTCATCCATTGGGTATGGGCCCTCCTAGTTTGGGGCTAGCTTGCCTCGTTCTCCAGATTGCGATACTTCTGTCTTGCATAGGATCAGATCGCCGACCCTGAAGATCTTGCTCCAAATTTTGGTATTGTAGTACCAAGCGATCTTATGTTGGTAAGCTGTCATTCGGACATGCGCTCTTTTTCTGACTTTTTCAAGTACATCTAGATTGGCGTGCAGCCTCTTCAAGTTGGTCCGCTTGTCAAAATTCTCAACTCGCATCGATGGGACCCCAACCTCAATGGGTATTACTGCTTCCATCCCAAAGGTCAGGCTGAAAGGAGTCTCTCCTATTGAAACTCTTGGCGTCATCCTGTATGTCCAAAGTACATGGTAAAGCTCATCAGCCTAAAATCTTTTGACTTTGTCCAACCTTATCTTCAGTCCTCGTAGGATGGTACGGTTGGTTATCTTGGCTTCACCATTAGCTTAGGGATGGACAACGGAAGTCAAGTGATGCGTAATCCTATGCTCTTCACAGAATTCTTCAAACTTAGCCCCTATGAATTGATGCCCATTATCGGTGATCAGTACTCGGGGTAGGCTAAATCAACATATAATCAATTTTCAGACGAAGTCTGTCATCTTTGCTTTTATGATGTAGACTAGTAGTTCTGCTTCTATCTATTTAGTGAAATAGTTTACAACGACGAGTCGGAACTCGTGCTGATCCGATGCCTATAGAAAGAGATAGAGGATGTCCATTCTCCATTACGCAAAGGCCAAGGGAATGCAAATAGGAGTGATTGGCACCACAGGCAGTCATTGTATGTTGGAGTTTCTTTGGCATTTATCGTACTGCATGACATAGTTCTCGAAATCCTTCTGTATGGTCGATCAGTAGTAGTCCTATTGGAGGAGTTTGTAAACCAGCACTCTCTTACCGATATGACTTCTGTAAATACATTCGTGTATTTTTTTGAGCACATAATTGACTTCAGACGGTCGCAAATATTTTAGAAGAGGCAATGAGTAAGACCTCTTGTATAGCTTTCCTTCATGAAGGAGATACCAGTTGGAACATGCGGCTCTGCCTCTTCTTGCTCAGTTGGTTCGTCTGAAATGGTGCATTCAGCCACAAAAATAGGTCAGGATCTGAGCCTTGATGGATGGTCGGGGTCGATTCTGAATGTCAAACTTTGAGAGCTCGACTGCCCACTTCATAATCCGTCCGGACGTTTTGGGCCGATAGAGAATGCTCTTTATTGGCAATTAGTCAGGAGGATAATGGTATGAGCTTGAAAGTATGATTGGAGCTTTCGAGCTGCGATGAGGATTGCGTAAGCCAGCTTCTCCAACTTTAAATATTGGATCTCTGCATCCCTTCAGATTCAGCTGATGTAATAGATCAATTTTTGGATTTTGTCCTGCTCTTGCACTAGCACTGTACTCATAGCGACAGGCGAAACTACAAGATATAAATATAGTTCTTCATCAAGATCTAGCTTACCGATTAGTGGAGTGGAGCTAAGATACTCTTTGAGATCGACGAAAGCTTTTTGGCACTCCTCAGTCCACTGAAAGTTCTTTGACTACTTTAAGATCTGGAAACAAGGTAAGCATTGTTCTGTCGATCTCAAGAAAAATTGATTTAAAGTAGCGACTCTTTCCATAAGGCATTGCACCTCCTTGATTGTTCTTGGAGGAGTCATCTCCTGCACATCCTTGATTTTCTCTAGATTGGCTTCTATTCTTCTGCGGGATACCATAAAGCTTAAAAATTTTTCAGAGGTCACTCTGAAAGCATATTTGATTGGATTTAGCTTTATTTTGTACTTCTGTAGGGTGGCAAAGGCTTCTTTGAAGTCGTTAATGTGAGTCCTCACGACTTGGCTCTTGACGAGCATGTCATCCATATACCTTCATGTTACGTTCGATTTGGTCATTGAAGATTTTGTTCATAAGATGCTGATAAGTTGCACCTGTATTTTTCAGACCAAAAGATATGATCTTGTAATAAAAGAGATCTTGATCAGTAATAAAAGATATTTTTATCTACATCCTTAGGTTTCATCTGGATTTGGTTATGGCCGAAGAAGGCATCTATAAAGGATAGAAGTTCATAGTATGATGTGGCATCGACCAGCTGATCGATCCTCGATAGAGGATAGCTATCTTTTGGACAGACCTTATTTAGATCAATGAAGTCGATATAGATTCGTCATTTTTTATTTGACTTTTTCATCATAGCCACGTTGGCAATCCACTCTGGATAGGTCGTCTTCTCGATAAAACCTACCTAGAGTAGCTTATCCACCTCTTCAGCTATCGTCTTCTGCCACTCTGATATAAAACTCTTCTTCTTTTACTTGAAGGGGCGATGATTTGGACTCACATTTAGCCGGTACACGATCATTGAAGGATCAATCATTGGCATATCCACTGGTGTCCAAGCAAAGACATCCGAGTTCTCCTGCAAGAAAGAAGTTAGTCGGTCTTTCATTATTAGATCTAGACCCGATCCGATCTAGATCGTGTGCTCCTGGTTTCATCTACCAAAGGGATTGAGATGAGGTCCTCGATGGGTTCTCTGCATTCTTCAGCCAGCTCGTCACAGGTGTCCAATTCCTTAATCGAGTATGACTCGATGGGTTGAGCTCCTTGGAGAGCGATGCTCTAACAATTACACATCAAGTCTTAGTCTCCATGGATTTCTCAGACTCTATTTGCTGTCAAAAATTTTATTTTCATGTGGTATGTGGAGACGACAGCTCAGAGGCATTTAGGCCTAGCCAATCGAGGATGGTGTTATACGTTGAGGGTGCTCGGACGATTAAAAAATCAACCTGGACAGTAGACTGGATGGAGAATCGATCAGCCTTTACAGGCAGTGTGATGACTCCTTTAATGGGGATGGTGTCTTCGGTAAATCTGATAAATAAAAAGTTTATCTTCCCCAGTCGATCATCAAGTATTTTCATCTTCAAGAAAGCATCACAAAACAAGACATCAACAGAGCTTCTATTATCGATTAGGATGTGGCGTATATCATAATTTATAATATTTAATATTACAACAATCGCATCATTATGCAGGAACTGAATTTCTTGAGCATCCTCCTCGGTGAAGGTCATCAACTCCCTAATCTTCTGCCTCTTCACTGCCTCCTTATCTCTGTCGAGCCCTCCAGCGCCATGCCCCCCAATAATGGCATTGATTATGCCAACTGGTGGTTGGTCTTCCTGTGGCCCTGTTTGCTGTGGTTGCTTGACTGATCAAGGGAACCTTTGCCGCCTTTCTTGCCATTCTCGTCGTTCTTGCCTTCGTAGGATGAATCGATTGAGATGACCACTCCTGATGAAGTTTTCGATTTTGTCTTAAAGTTGGATGCACTCCTTTGTGTCGTGGCCATAGTCACAGTGGTACAGATAGTACTTATTCGGATTCCTCCGATTTAAAAATATTTGAAACCTCCTCAGCTTCAGAAGCTGCCTTCTTTTTTCCATATATCTCCTCGATGAGGTGTAGTCATTATATCTCCTCGGTGGTGAGACTTGCCAATCTCTTCTTTTAGGGCTCCAGGGTCGGTGGTTCCGAGGAGGGGCACCATTTTTCTGCTTCTAAAATGGGGATCTAGAGCACTATTGGGTTCTCTCCTCCCGTCTTAAGGAGCGCTCCTTATTTTGCCCTCCTACCACAATAGAACTAGCAAGGGCGTCATCTTTAGCAAAGACCTTCATTATGGGTATACTTCTCTGTCCGAACCAATATATCAGGATAATCCTGACAGTAGGTCTTTATTAATAACTTATTGAGGTCATTCTTCAAAAGTCCATCTATCATCATGGGCATTGTGATCGACTAATCTAGATCGCGAACCTCTAAGGTAGCCGTATTAAAGCGGCTTACAAAAGCTCAGATCGACTCTCTCTCTTTTTGCTTGATAGTGTGGAGGTAGTCGGATTGCCTTTGTTGTCATCGGTTGCTAACTAAGTGACCGACGAAAGATCGGCTTAGCTCTTCAAAAGAATAGATCGAAGCCGATTTCAAGATGAAATATCAGTGCCGAGCCATCCATTTTAGAGTGGTGGGGAAAGCTCGGCAAAGGATGGCATTAGTTGCTCCATGGAGGAGCATCGTCACCTCGAAAGTTTGAAGATAATTGATGGGGTCGGCAGTTCCGTCGTAGATCTCAAACTGTGGAGCTTTGAAATATCGAGGGAGCGGCTCTTGCATATCCTCGAAGTAAAGGGCGGGTCACTGTTGAACCTATCGTAGGGCATCAAGGAGATATTGTAGATCACATCGATCGACTCATCGATCTCCCGAAGTCATCTCTCGAGAGTAAGGTCTTGAGTAGTGTAGGCCTCGAAATGTTGAGGAGATCGCCGGTCAGGAATTAAATTATGCCCTATCGGAGACTTGGAGATCGCCACCTTCCTGATTCCTAAGTTTTGAAGCAGCTCTGGAGGGTTTGCCTCCTCTCTGGGCTCTATGGAGGTACCCGCAGCTATTTTGGTGGTGGCAATGGTTGTGAAATCGAATTTGATGGTGGCACCATCGAAAGAGATGCGGAGACAATCTGATCAGCTGCAGTGCCACTGACGGAGGTGCGTGGACAGTCTGGTCCGCCTGGACAACAGCCGTCAGAGTTTGAAACTGCTGAAAGAACAGATTGAATTGATCCATTATGACCAATGCTGACTGGGCTGGCGGAGGAGTCTCCATCACCGATGGTTGCGTTTGGTTGTTGGCTTGGCTCTCCACTAGCCGTGAAGTGGTGGCGTTGATGTGATGGGATGAAATTCTTTTTGGTGGCATGATGTCTTCGACTCTCAATTTGTGCTCCTCCATATGGATCAAGGCCCTTCCTCTAGTGTCAATCTGTTGGTGCGAGAATTCATTTGGCGATGGGATGCTGGAGCTGATGGTAAGGCAGGCCTCTCGAGGGTGCGACCTACACAAAAATCTTAATCGGAGATGGCTTCGGTGAGGATCCTCTGATGCTTAAGTCAGAACTCTCGTTCAACAGAAGGAGGAGAGTGAGAGGCAAAATAATGGCATACCTTTTCAAGGGTCCTCTTTGAGTCTCTTTTATAGTGGAGAGTTGGAGCTTTAGTTGGTAAATGGTTGGCGCGATCCCGCATGATTAGGACATGATTCATAGGGTATAATATTATCGCTCGAGATTTTCAGGATGTGACAATTGTTATTGCCTTATCAGTCCAGCAACAGTTGTTGCCTGGTAGGTATTGTGTTTTGAATAAAATTATCAATCGAGTATTGTCGAGACGAGGGTTGGTCAGCGATGACCAGAGGTCAATCGCCTTAAGGTGTTACTAGATAGGGACGTACAGGGCCAAAATCTGTTTACTAACGCAAAGTTGGTCGGTCAGACATGATCAGCCAATGAGGAGACATCGACAATGGTGTACAGGGGTTGTCGAGCGATGGTCGGCCATGACCTGTCTGCTCAAGGTGTAAGGTGTCAATCAGGCAATTATAGAGGACTAGCTCGATGGAAGTCGTAGCTGACTATGAGTCGGTGGTAGGCTTCAGTAAGCGGATCTGCTGAGCACAATCATCTTAGGCTCTGGGCCTTTTCATGCAATCGGTCCATGCAAAATTTCTCCCAACATATGAAAATCATCTATAGGATAAGTCAAAGTATTCTAATAAGGATACTACTGGTTGATCTTACAATAGGATGTTGTCGAACTTGTGTTAGAAGATATGATTAATGCTAAAGATACATCAATGCACTCCATCTCCAGCGAAAGCCTTCTCCACATTCGTGGGTGATTGACTTTCACCTCGATACGAGACTGAAATCAGCCATAGCGAGTG
The DNA here is from genome assembly GCF_000442705.2 of Elaeis guineensis. Lineage (NCBI taxonomy): Eukaryota > Viridiplantae > Streptophyta > Magnoliopsida > Arecales > Arecaceae > Elaeis > Elaeis guineensis. Next base: position 114,363,511 of record NC_026003.2, read on the forward strand.
AGGACCAAAGACTCTCAGCAACACTAGGTATAAAAAGAGTCTTAGATTCTGGTATTTCCTTTATGGATTCCATCTATCAAATTTCATAACCAAAATATCCTTAGTAATTATCAAAAGAACACAACTTTTCAAATATCTTTTCATCTCTTTTTTACACAAACACTTCAAACCAGAATTAATTTTCAATTCTTTATCTTTAATTAACAGTGTTATGAAAATAGAGTCCTAATTAGTTGAGTCTTCCAGGAAAGGGGAAGAAAGAAGTCTAGATGGTGGTTTGAAAATAAATCTAAAATCTAATGAATACTCTTGTTGGGTATAAAATACCCCCCAGCCGAAGTTCGTGATGGGAGCGACCCTCCGGGGACCCAACTGACTCTCGACCTCTGGCAACGTCTCTTCGAACCTCCCAGGCGGCCGAGCCTCCGCCACATTCCCAAGTTTTGCCGACGGGCAGGACCCCGCCAGCGTCGACCGGATTCTTTGCGGCGTCCGGACTCCTACGGAAGCCGGACCTCGCCCACGACTTCACCTGCAGACTCCGCCCGGGCTCTTATGGGAGCCGGACTCCGCCCACGACTCCAGCTGCAGGTAAACTTCATCCGGACTCCTACGGGAGCCGGACTTCGCCTCTGACTTTAATTGCAGGTAGACTTTGTCCGGACTCCTACGGGAGCCGGACCTCGCCCACGACTTCACCTGCAGACTCCGCACGGGCTCCTACGGGAGCCGGACTCCGCCCACGACTCCAGCTGCAGGTAAACTTTGTCCGGACTCCTACGGGAGCCGGACTTCGCCTCTGACTTTAATTGCAGGTAGACTTTGTCCGGACTCCTACGGGAGCCGGACCTCGCCCACGACTTCACCTGCAGACTTTGTCCGGACTCCTACGGGAGCTGGACCTCGCCCACGACTTCACCTGCAGACTCCGCCCGGGCCCCTACGGGAGCCGGACTCTGCTCACGACTCCAGCTACAGGTAAACTTCATCCGGACTCCTACGGGAGAAGCTGCAGGTAAACTTCGTCCGGACTCCTACGGGAGCTGGACTTCGCCTCTGACTTCAATTGCAGGCAGACTTTGTCCGGACTCCTACGAAAACCAGACCTCACCCACGACTTCACCTGCAGACTCCGCCCGTGCTCCTACGGGAGCCGGACTCCGCCCACGACTCCAGCTGCAAGTAAACTTCGTCCGGACTCCTATGGGAGCCGGACTTCGTCCCTGACTCTAATTGCAGGTAAACTTCGTCCGGACTCCTACGGGAGCCGGACTTCACTCCCAACTCCAACTACAGGCAGACTTTGCCCGGACTCTTACGGGACCCAGGTCTCGTCCCCAACTCTGACTGAAAGAAGACTTTGTCCAGACTCCTATGAGAGCCAGGCTCCAAGCTCCTCTCGGACGGATGGTTAGCCACCTCTCTCCGCCAGACACTCCAGCCGAACTCCGGCCGACAGGCCTGGACCCCCTGGCAGGTCGCAGCAACAGCCACGACTCTGCTCCACCTCCTGCAACAGATTTCGCATGGCTCCATCACCCCCTGTCAGGCCGCGGTAACGGCCACAGCACTGCTCCACTTCCTATGACGGATCCCACGCAGCTCCATCGCTCCCTGGCAGGCCACAATAATGGCCATGATTCTGCTCCACTCCCTACGGCGGATCCTGTGCGGTTCCACCACTCCCTGACGAGTCACGACAACGGACGTCGCTCCACTCCCTGCAACTGATTCCACGTGGCGAGCCATGGTGGCAGCCACGACTCCACCCCACTACTCTTCATGATAAACTCTTTCTGACTCTGGGCGGCCCACCGTCAGACGATTACAGACATCGCTATCAGTTTGTTGCCCCCTCCGCCTATAAAAGGGGGACCCCAGATTCATTATTCTTTAAGCTCTATTTTTCTATCCCAAAACTCTGCTAAAATTTTTATTTGAGCACTCCATTTTTGTTGAGGCAGAGAACTGACTTGAGCGTCGGAGGGTCTTGTCGGAGCAACCCCACCTCTGGTTTAGACTTCTTTTGCAGGTCCCGGCGGCGACCGCGGCTCCCTCGACTCCAGCTTCTCCGGTGCAGGCAGATTTTTGTACCAACAGGATTGGCGCTAGAGGAAGGGCTGTGTCTTTGCAGTACCCTTATTCTTAAAGGAGCGCTCAACGGGATTGCCCCCGGGCATCTTTTCCGGTGCCCTCTCCTCCTTCCTCCACTTGATTTTTGCCCGATGCCTCCCCGCAAGGCGTCCACACGACGATCCACGGCCTCCGCGGCCAGATCTCAGGCTCCGGCCTCACCTCCAGTTTTCCAGCCTCCTCCTCCTCCTCCGGCAACGGCGGTCGGCGCGGAGCAATTTGATCTGCTAGCACAGCAGGTCAGAGGCCTCACTGAAGCTATGCAGGCCATGCAGCAGCACCAGCAGCCGCAGGCATCAGTGCGCCTGGAAAGAGTGTCACCGGAATAGCAGAATCCGGCGGTAGGGTGGGCCACTTGGGCCAGCCGCCCCGTCTTTCCTGGGAAGATGAACCCGAGGGTGGAGAGTCCTCAATCGGATCACGACTCCACCCCTGGAACATCTCTACCCCCATTCTGTCGGGGGACCCTCGAGACCCGAAGTCGAGAGGATTTTCTGGATCAAAGACTCTAGGAGATGAACCGGCAGATCGAAGAACTCCGCCATGCTCCCCCCGCTTATGGTGAGGACATTTGCATTGACCCTCCCTTTTCTCAAATGATCATGCAGGAACCGATCCCGCCAAACTTCAAACTCCCCTAGTTCAAAAGCTACGACGGGACTTCGAACCTGGTTGATCATCTAGAGGCCTTCCAGACGATGATGCTGCTTCATGGCGCACCCGACGCCATTCTATGTCGAGCCTTCCCATCCACCTTGAAGGGAGCGGTGAGAAACTGGTACTCAGCGCTGAAGTCGGGTACCATCTTTTTCTTCGATCAGATGAGCCACCAATTTGTGGCCCATTTTGTCAGCAGCCGACGCCCCCAGAAGGGTTCGGAGTCCCTCATTAATATCAAGCAGAGGGAAGGGGAGTCCATTCGGGCCTACATCAACCGTTTCAATGTCGCAGCACTGGAGGTCCAGAATTTGGATCCAGAAGGGTTCGGAGTCCCTCATTAATATCAAGCAGAGGGAAGGGGAGTCCATTCGGGCCTACATCAACCATTTCAATGTCGCAGCACTGGAGGTCCAGAATTTGGATCAATCGGTAGCAATGGCCGCTCTGAAGGGCGGCCTTCAGAAGAATGATCTTTTGTTCTCCCTGAAGAAGAAGTACCCCAGGAATTTTGCTGATTTGTTGGCTCGGGCTGAAGGGTACGCCCGAGCGGAAGAAGCCTTCAAAATGAAGGATGAGGAGACTGCGAGAGAGCGGCAGGTGGGAGACTCGAGTAAGCCTGCAGTCGGAAAAGGGCCGAGAGAAGCTCGGCCACGTTCTCGAACCCCTCCTGGGCACAAGCGTGTCCATACTCCTCTCCGGATACGTAGGCAGAGAAGTCCGGATCGCGGGGTTCGACGAGGTTCTCCTCCGGAAAGATTCTGCAACTACGCCCCCCTCAATGCCATGAAGATCCAGGTACTGATGGAGGTCAGGGAGCAGCTCCCTAGGCCAGAGAGGATGCGCACACACCCCGAGAAGCGCAATCCTAACAAGTTCTGTCTCTACCATCGCGACCACGGCCACGACACGGAGGAATGTATCCAGCTCCGAGATGAGATCGAAGAGCTCATCCGGCGAGGTCGACTCGATAGGTTCATTCGCGCCGGCCTGAGGGCAGAGAAGATCGGCCAAGGGCCCTGCCGCAACCTGAACCGCCAAGGAGGGAGGAGCAGCCCGGAGATCAGCCTCCAATTGGGACCATCAACTCCATCACCGGAGGGCCTCAAGGAGGAGCAGACCTTTCGCGATCATGGAACTCGAGAAACCTGTAAATGTACTGCTCACGACTTTGCTTTGAATCAAAATTTCTTTCGACTTTGCATGTCTTTCCTTTTTGGCATGGATTTTTTACGATTGGGGATAACCCCTTCAAACAATTAAAACAAGGTCATGTTAGGAACAGGAGGAGAACCTCATCCTAATATGAGCAAAATGAAAGTCCGATTATTTTAAGATCGGATCGGAGGAGAGGCCCATGTAACGGCCTTTGAGTGCTCCCATGGTCATGTTAGGAACAGGAGGAGAACATCGTCCTAACATGAGCAAAATGAAAGTCCGATTATTTTAAGATTGGATCGGAGGAGAGGCCCATATAACGGCCCTTGAGTGCCCCCATGATCATGTTAGGAACATGAGGAGAATCTTATCCTAACATGAGCAAAATGAAGGCCCGGTTCTTTTAGACCGGATGGGGGGAGAGGCCCTACAACGCCCTTACGCACCCCCACAGCCATGTCAGGGACAGGAGGAGAACCTCGTCCTAACATGAGCAAAGTCAAAGGCCCGGTTCTTTTAGACCGGATGGGGGGAGAGGTCCTACAACATCCTTATGCGCCCCCACAGTCACGGTAGGGACAGAAGGAGGACCTCGTCCTAATATGAGCAAAGTCGAAGGCCCGATTTCTCTTAGACCGGATAGAGGGAGAGGCCAAACAGCGCCCACATGTGTCCCCACAGCCTTGTTAGGGACAGGAGGGGAACCTCGTCCTAACATGAGCAAAGTCGAAGGCTCGGTTCTTTTAGATCGGATGGGGGGAGAGGTCCTTGCAACGACCCTTATGTGCCCCACAGCCTCGCTGAGAACAGAGGGAGAACCTCATCCTAACGATGACAAGGACCCAGCTGCCTAACATAATTGAATAAGAGGAAAAGTCCCCTCAATGGCACCTCTACACTTCTACGCGACCCCTCAAAAAGCAAGGGAAGGACCCTCACTCGAAAAGAGGAGGAAAATTAAAAAGGAAAGCGACGAATTACGTCGGCAACAGATGAAAAATAAACCATACCAAAGATCTAAGGAACCTCGTCTCAACAAATACGGAAAGTTCCTACCAAACATCTCCGACCTCTAAGAAGGCTCTCAACACAGGTCAAGAAAACAACGACACCTTCGAGGTAATGCGGAGTTCGGACCATCAAGCTCTAGCCTATGGCCATGGACGACAAGAAAAATAAATCAGCGTGGCGACGATTGGGCACCTCCAAACGACATCGACGTCGGACGAGTCTTAAAGACAAAAGAAGTTCAACGGACGATAATTTAATACAACACGTGGACGAGGTAACACAAAATTCCCTTTTCATTTCATTCACAAAATATACACTACAAAGCCCAGCAAGCTAAAGAGAGAGAAGCAAAACGACAAGAACAAGACGAAACAACAGAAGAAGAAATATATACATGGGAAGACGGAAAGACAAAAAGAGCCCTAAGGGGGCCCGGCTTCCTCCGACCTCGGACTTTCGGCTTCGACCCTCGCCAGGGAATCCCTTAAATGTCTGACCTCTGCCTCCAATTCTCTCTCTCTCATTAATATCTCCATGTATCTTTGATGATATCGCTGGCTTTCGCTCTCCACCTCTCGACGTCTTTTTCTCAGGACTTCAGATTCTGCCTCCGCGTCCTTGACGGCCTGCTGCTCGCATGCCAGCTGGATCTTCAATTGCTGCAGCTCAGCCGTCCTCCCCCCAAGGGCGACAGAAAGCTCTTCTACAGTTCTTCTCAAGGATTGGAGTTCGCTGGAATCCCGAGAGGAAGCGAGCTGAGCCCTGCCAGCCAACTGCCCTTGAAGACGGGCAACTTCGTCGGTTGCCACCCTGAGTCTCCCTTTGTATTCATCCACCTACCTACGCCAGCCGGCCCGATGCGCGTCGTAGCCCGCCTCGGCAACCTGAAGCTGCTGCTGAAGGTCGGAGACCTTCTTCGACCACTCCCGATCGCCGTCGGCCCGAGCCAAGAGCCAGGATAAACTTTCCTCTAGTTGGCCAATCCTCTCCTGCGCAGCTGACAGTTCCACCCTGAGAGAACTGATCTTAGCAGCTTGAGCCCAAATTCGATCGCTGGCGCGCTTCTTGTGTTCCTCAAGCTCCTTTGCGAAGTTCGTCTTCCTCCGGCTGTACTCCATGATCCCCTTTACGTGGAGATTCTGAAAGCGGGTGGCCTCCGCGGTAGCTTCAGAGTGACCTTCCCTCAACCTGCGAAGCTCGTCTTCCATCTTCTTCGACTTTTTTGTCAAATGAAGAACTTCCTTCTTCAGCCGCTGGATCATGGACTTCAGCGAAATTCCCTGGGGCAGGAAAAGTGCTTCGGCAGGATGCTGCCATCGGGAGACCAAAGCGTCAAGGCGCATCTCATTGCAGAAAGAAAAACAAAAAAGAGAAAGGAAGAAAGAAGAAGCCATCCACGATGAGAAATTCAACTTTGTTGACTGAATGTTTCTTAAAGAAAAAAGGAAAAGAAAAATGACAGTAAAGAAAAAATACAAAGTCGGAGGTCTCAGACCTCGACGGTAGGAGTTGGGGAGCTCGGTGTCCCTGGAAGGGGGGCTGCGGCAGTAGCAGCGGCAGGAGAGGGGTCGGCCTCATCTTCAGACTCCTCACCCAAGAAGCTGAGATCGAGCTCGAAAAATTTTTTGGTCACCTTTTCCTGACAGAGCTCGAACCCTTTGATGAAGGCTTCTTGGCCGAATCAGACGTTCAGGTCCCTCATCTCCACGGAGGCCTTGAACTCCTCCACCGCAAGACCCCTGGCCTCCGAGACCAGGACCGAAATCTGCTCCGCCAAATTGGCGACCTCGGCCTCCGCCTTTCTCACCGTCTCCTCTGAGGTCTGCTTCTCTTCCTCCCGGGCCTGCTTTTCTTTCTCCAGGGCCTCTTGGAGGGTAACTACTTCAGCGACCTTTTCTTTGAGGCGAGCGACTTTGGCCCGGCGACGCTCCTCCGCCTGGATGGCATCCCTCCTCACCCGATTCGTCGCCTCGATGTTGGCAAGGAGCTGGTGCCCAATCTGCAAGGACGGCTAAGGGATCAGAAAAGGGTCGGAAAGCCAATTAAATGAAGACTTGTTTACCTCGAGAAAGGATCCGAAGGAGTCCCAAACCCGCTGCTCAGGATCGGCGCAGTCAATCCTCTCGACGACTTCAGGCAGAATGCAGCCGTCGATAAACCGCTTGATCAAGTCCTTGTCATTGAAGGGATTCTCCGGCTCTTCTTCGGAACCAAGGGACTCTTCAACGATGGCTGGACGGCTACTCGCCCTGCAGGCCACCGACTTTCTTCTCCTCCCCCTCTCGACACCGGGCGCCTCCGTGGAACGGACCCCCAAAACAGGAGCCCCAGTCGGCGGACTCCTTGAAGAGGCCCGGGGGGCCGGTGGCTCGGAGTCCGAAGGAACGTCGACCGCGGGAGCAGCCTGGACGGGCGCGGCCAAGCTCGTCTCCTCCACTCTGGCCTTCTTTACTGATCCGAAAGTCGCGACACCTTTTCTTTTATGGGCCTTGAGGCCCCTGACGAGCATCCGTGTCGCTTCGGCGTCCATTCCTAAAAAAAAAAAATCAAAAATTAGTAATGGGGTAAAAAAGGAAGAAGTGACATGCAAAAAAAAAAAAAAAAAAGAGAAGAAAAGAAGAGAGAAAGAAGAAGGACGGAAGAAAAGAAGAGGAAAGAAAAGATGGAATACTCGCAGGATCCTGAGGGCTTAGGCCAATGTTGAACAAAAATTGCTCCCTCAGAAGGTTGAGAAGGGAAGGAGCAGAATAGTCAAGAAGCTTTCGGACGGCCTGAAGGTCGTCCTCCTCCAGACTGGGAGCCCGACGGACAGAGTTCCTCAGAGAGCCCCAAGGGGGCAGGCCCAGCCTCAAAGTTGGGCAGTGGACGAAGAGATATTTCCTCTTCCAGTTGTGGATTGAAGAGGGAGCACCTTTCAGCAACCCCTTCTTACCAAACTGAGGGGAGAAATATCACCAGTCCTTCACCGAAGGGTGACGCTTGAAAGTATAGAAATACCTAAACAGAAAGAGGGATGGCTGAACCTCGATTACGTGGCAAAGGGAGAGGAACCCTATCAAAAACCTAAAAGAATTCGGAGCAACTGAAGCTAAAGAGATATCTAAGAAGCAAAAAAGGACGACGACAAAGGGCGGAAGCAGAAGTCGGAGTCCGGCACGGAAGGCCTCTTGATACAGACAGAAATGATCGGGTGGGGGAGTGCTAGCCCGGTCGGAGGGGCCAGGAAGCTCCTGGTCGTACTCCGGAGGAACTCCATACTGAACCCTTATCAGTAGGAGTTCATCCGGAGTCAGGGAGCAGGGAATGGCACCCGGAGCAAAAACCGAACGAAGCCTAGTCCCAGAAGTGGGTTCGTCTACAGAGTGGGGCTCCTGAGGGGCTGAGGCGGAAGAACTCCTGGAACCGCTAGAGGCGGAGGTGCCGGAAGACATTTCGAATGACTTCAAATGAAGACCCTAAAGATCCCGGAGAAATCAGACGGGACAAAGGACGAGGGGTTGCGGGAGACCAAATCAGAGGAATACGACAGAAGAAAATGGAGGAGAAAGGGCCCCTAAACGGCAAGAAGAAAAATGAAGGTTTCGAGACTAACCTAGATCGCTCTGAAGGACGCAGGGGGCGAGGACAGGGATGACTCGGAAGATGCCTAGGGCCAAAGAAGACGCCAAGGAGGGTCAGGGCTCTCGAAGAAAAGGCAGATGCCGATAGAACCTTCAAGCAGAAAGGCGGGTTTAAATAGACCCTGGGATCCGGTGCCATAATGATCGCGAATCTCCCCAGGCCGATCCGCGCTCGACACGTGTCCCACTCACCACGGCAGGCGGCTAAAAGCAGCTGACAGCTGACAGAGCCGTTACTGTACCGTACCTGGGCCAACGTACCAGCGAGAATTTTGAAGGGTCCCTTCGAATCGTCCCGATTCGAAAAGACTCCAGCACGCACGCATTTAATACCAAAATATCTGGGGGCGATCGTGCACAGGATTCAAGGGGATAACTTCGGCTGCGAAAATTTCTCTGTACTTCCTTCATTCGAAATTCGAACTCGAAAGTAGGGGACTGGTGTTGGGTATAAAATACCCCCCAGCCGAAGTTCGTGATGGGAGCGACCCTCCGGGGACCCAACTGACTCTCGACCTCTGGCAACGTCTCTTCGAACCTCCCAGGCGGTCGAGCCTCCGCCACACTCCCAAGTTTTGCCGATGGGCAGGACCCCACCAGCGTCGACCGGATTCTTCGCAGCGTCCGGACTCCTATGGGAGCCGGACCTCGCCCACGACTTCACCTGCAGACTCTGTCCGGGCTCCTACGGGAGCCGGACTCCGCCCATGACTCCAGCTGCAGGTAAACTTCGTCCGGACTCCTACGGGAGCTAGACTTCGCCTCTGACTTTAATTGCAGGTAGACTTTGTCCGGACTCCTATGGGAGCCGGACCTCGCCCACGACTTCACCTGCAGACTCCGCCCGGACTCCGCCCATGACTCCAGCTGCAGGTAAACTTCGTCCGGACTCCTACGGGAGCCGGACTTCGCCTCTGACTTTAATTGCAGGTAGACTTTGTCCGGACTCCTACAGGAGCCGGACCTCGTCCACGACTTCACCTGCAGACTTTGTCCGGACTCCTACGGGAGCTAGACCTCGCCCACGACTTCACCTGCAGACTCCGCCGGGCCCTACGGGAGCCAGACTCCGCCCACGACTCCAGCTGCAGGTAAACTTCGTCCGGACTCCTACGGAGAAGCTACAGGTAAACTTCGTCCGGACTCCTACGGGAGCCGGACTTCGCCTCTGACTTCAATTGCAGGCAGACTTTGTCCGGACTCCTACAGGAACCAGACCTTGCCCACGACTTCACCTGCAGACTCCGCCCGGGCTCCTACGGAGCCGGACTCCGCCCACGACTCCAACTGCAGGTAACTTCGTCCGGACTCCTACGGGAGCCGGACTTCGTCCCTGACTCTAATTGCAGGTAACTTCATCCAAACTCCTACGGAGTCAGACTTCACTCCCACTCCAACTGCAGGCAGACTTTGCCCAGACTCCTACGGGACCCAGGTCTCGTCCCCAACTCCGACTGAAAGAAGACTTTGTCCGGACTCCTATGAGAGCCAGGCTCCAAGCTCCTCTCGGACATGTGGTTAGCCACCTCTCTCCGTCAGACACTCCAGCCGAACTCCGGCGACAGGCCTGGACCCCCTGGCAGGCCACAGCAACAGTCACGACTCTGCTCCACCTCCTGCAACAGATTTCGCGCGGCTCCATCACCCCCTGTCAGGCTGCGGTAACGGCCACAGCACTGCTCCACTTCCTGCGACGGATCCCACGCGGCTCCATCGCTCCCTGGCAGGCCACAATAATGGCCACGATTCTGCTCCATTCCCTGCAGCGGATCCTGTGCGGTTCCACCACTCCCTGGCGAGTCACGACAATGGACGCCGCTCCACTCCCCGCAACTGATTCCACGTGGCGAGCCATGGTGGCAGCCACGACTCCACCCCACTACTCTTCATGATAAACTCCTCCTGACTCTGGACGGCCCACCGCCAGACGGTTACAGACATCGCTATCAGTTTGTTGCCCCCTCCGCCTATAAAAGGGAGACCCCAGATACGTTATTCTCTAAGCTCTATTTTTCTATCCCAAACTCTGCTAAAATTTCCGTTCGAGCACTCCATTCTTGTTGAGGCAGAGAACTGACTTGAGCGTCAGAGGGTCTTATCGGAGCAACCCCACCTCTGGTTTAGACTTCTTTTGCAGGTCCCGGCGGCGACCGCGGCTCCCTCGACTCCAGCTTCTCCGATGCAAGTGGATTTTTGCACCAACAACTCTCTTCTTGGGCTTTTTACCATGGAGATCATTCACAATTTATTCATCCAATCTAACAATCACAGATTATAAAAAAAATCTATATTAGAGATACCGGACCAATCCCACATTTTTCACGAAATTTCAGAATGCTAAACTCAAGTTTTATTTAATGTCCAAAAGAAAACCTGAAGGTCTAAAACCAAGGATGCAGAAAATTTCCAACATTAAATGGAGGAGCTTGTCTTTTGTCTTTGTGATCGGTGGATCCAGAAAATGGTGAGAGACAGCACAAGTAGGGGTGGCAAACATTGGATTGGCTTTGGTTCACATTAGATCATCAGCCTAAGGCTGCAAATGGGTCGAATTAATCCGTGATCCGATTCAACCTAATCTACAGAGATCCGATTCAAACTGTTTAAAAAGATCCGTAGATCCAGATCGGATTTTAAAATTGGATCTGTTCTATTTTTTGGATCGGATCTGGATTTATTGAATTTTGATCCGATCCGATTCGATCCACTTGAATTTTTGGATTTATACGGATCTTATGTTCGACGATCTGATTTGATTCGAACCCATTATATGATCCAAACTTGATATATGCTAGCATGGACTACGCACTAATTATAGCAGGCTGTCCACCTATACAATATTATCTTCTTCTCTTTTCATCCCCATAATTGAGTGGCACCTACTGATTCAAACTAATAGAGTTCCCAACAATCATTATCTTTTTCTCTTTCCACCTCCACAAGAAGTCCTTTACATCAAACCTACGCAACCTTTTAACTCAAAAAAAATAGAAAATTTGTAGGAAATAGATATTTCACTTCCAGTTGTATCCCACGACCGATTTTCATATGTAAATGAGGTACATCTTAGCAGTTTTCTGGGATGTAATTGTTGCATATTGATGACCACTCCAAAAATTATTGTGTCGTAAGTGTCATTGGATGATAAACTTGTAAGATCAACTTCAATTCTAATCATGAGAATCGATCGAATAGCTATAGCTGATGCCTGTTGATTAATTGGACCCATGATCTAACTCAGATCTACTGTGGATCTGAACTGGACTCGTATTTCATAGATTAGGACTAGATTATTTATGGACCCGATCCGATCTGAATGATCCATTGGATCAAAAAAAAAATGATCATGGATCCGACCCGCTCCGATCTGATTTTCTATTGGGTTGAGTTTGGATCCAATATCAAGATTTGATCAAAAAATTGGATCGGATCGGGATCACTCATGATCTGATCTGATCCGACTCATTTGCATCCCTAATCATTAGTGTTTGCAAGCTTCTTTTGCCATTGACTTGGTTTTTCATTGGGCTGGAACTATGCAAGCCCTACATGCCTACATGTTAGCTTCCAGGAGCCAACTCCAGATACAATTATCTGAATAATTCCCAACCCAGTCCAAATTGTCCTAACTAGAGTCTCCTAATCTCAACTTCATCCCTCTTGGCCTGATCTGGCTCATCTCAAACCAAGCAGCGCTAATATTCCCAAAAAGGAAGAAAAGGACGCCATCAACACCTTCTTGTGGACGCTAAACCTGGTGAAAATCGAATGCACAAAAAATTCTAAAGACCATCCGTCATATCACAACTTTATACATTTGTTATACGTGGAAGAAGTCAGTGTCCGCGGCCCCAATTGACACCATGCAGCTTGTGTGTTTCGCCAATCCATGTTTGTCTACACAGGACGGGTGAATTGAGTGGTGAATGAACGAGTACTCATTAAACAACTAATAATTGCAAATTAAACATAAGAGATGCGGCCAAAGTGGTAGCAAACCAGCCTCCAGTGGGGGCCACTTAAGATCCAGGTTGAAAAGTATGAGAGGCTCAAACTTGAACCAGGGAAATCTTGATCCAATAGGGCCCACATAAGGTGCGCTAGAAGTGTTTTAGCGGTCCATGACGCCAGGTAATGGCCAAGCTTTATGTCGTATGAGGTTTCCTCCGCCGAACAATTTGTCACAAGGCTGGCGAGAGATTGCTCAAGACTTGATGAGACCAAGGGCGCGAAGACGTGCTAGATCTGCCAAGCAGGGCTGCTGCTGCAATAATGGCACGAAAACGAAAATTCTATAAAGCAGGTGTGTATTGCTTGAGATATTTATTCCCATAACTCGAAGACTGAATTGCTTCTCACGCGTTGCTGCACTGTTGCCCCCAGCCGGCGGTGCAACACCTGTTAATGTTATTTATAACAAAAGATATGCACAAAGCTCGCTGTTTTTTCTTTATTAAAAGCATTAGCAATGGCTGACTCCCCGACCACCTGTCCTCTCTGGTTTCGCAAACCTTTTCTTGCACGAGGTTTCTATCCGTAAAGAATACTTTGAGAGCTTGCTCTACAAGCCTATCTCGTAACCGGATGACCGGCACTACCAGGTTAAAACCGTGGATTATCCCCAAGTTGTCACCAACCCAACACAATTATGCTGCATTACTCCTCCGGATGACGATATCAGCAGCGACAGATTAAGCCCCCGCCCCAAGCTCTTCCGCCCCACCACGCTCCCTTCCCCCCCTCTCCTCCCCCCCTCACGTCTCCTTATAATTCATAATCTCACCATCTCCTCCCCCCATCACCCAATGGATTCTTCCTCTCATTTCCCACTCCTTGTTCTATCCCTCTAATCCTTGCCCAGTCCCCAGCAATGGATCTCCATCCCATTATTAATCCCTCCCCTGCTCCTCCCTCCCTCCTCTCCTCCCCCATGCCGCCCTCCGCTCCCAGCCCCGGCCCTGCGGCCTCACGCCGAGCCGACTCCTCCCCCGGTTTCCGCCTCCGTCCCGGACTCTGATCCGATCGCATTTCTACCCGAATCCATCATGGCCGAATCCAGCCGGACCGAGCAGATCATCACCCAATTCTATCTCAAGGCCCTCCACGCCATCCTCGGCTCCCGGATCCCCCACCTCCACGGTGACCCCTCTTCTTCCTCCGCCGCCGTCCGCGTCCGCAAGCGGGACCGCTGGTTCAATCTCGCCCTCGGAGACCTCCCCCCGGCCCTCGACCATCCCCACCACAGCGTCATGGACCCCATGATCATCGACGTCATCCTCACCCCCCGCGCCGCCCCGGCCGCCGCCGAAGTCGTCGTCGAGCGCTGGACCGCCCAGTGCGAGTCCGCGCCGATTTCTTGGAACCACACCCCCGACAGCTCCTCTTCTTTTCTCTTTCGAAGGACCTACAAGAAATCGATCCTCCTCCTCCGATCCCTGTATTCCTTCCTCCGCCTCCTCCCCGCCTATCGTGTTTTCCGAATGCTCAGCTCCTCCAACCAGTCCTATAATTACGATCTCAGCTATAGAGTTTCGTCCTTCGCGGAGCCGTTCTCGAGGGTGGAAGAGAGGGAATTGAAGCTGCACAGCTTCACCCCGGTGGAGACTCAGTTCGGCCAACTCGTGGTGTCGGTCCAGTACCGCCCGACCCTCTCGGACTTCAATATCGAGGTCTCGTCACTGCTGCCGTCGATGATCATAACCGATTACGTCGGTAGCCCGGCTGCGGAACCGATGAGAGCCTTCCCTTCTTCGCCGTATGAAGGTGGAGCCCGGCCGATGTCATTCTCGCTGAGAGGCCATCGGACGTCGGCTAATCCTTCGGCCCACCGCCCGCACAGCTGGACGAGCGCGCCGTTGGCGCACCATCCTATGAGCTCGTCTCCTATTCCGGCTTCAGATGCAACGTTTTCGCCTCCTGATGTGTATGGGAATCGGATCTCGAGCCAGCGGCCGGCGACTCATAGGAAGGGTAGTTTTAGCTTTGATGAGTTTAAGCTCTCCCCGCCCTTCTCACCGTCGCCGACTCCGTCACCGCCGGCGCATGGCAGCAGTTATCTGCAGTCCCGTCTGCGCTCTGAAACTGCGCCGGTGAGCATACCGCAACCGCCTACGGGGAAGAGTCAGGTGCATCGCAGTCCTAATCTTTCGGATCCAACCAGAAGCTTCTTGCCGCCGCCATCTCCGAGGAGCATGAGGACGGATCTCTCGTCTCAGAATTCACCTTTGGAGAGTAGGTCTTTCAGAAAGTCGGAAGGGTTAAGGATTGGAGATACCTACTCAAACATGCAATTGTTTACAGCTCAGAAGGTATTTATGGTCTTCACCTCTCTCTCTCTCTCTCACACACACACACACACACATCGTACATGATGTATTTGTCATATTCGATATCTACTTGGTTGCTTACTGCAGTTAAATTTTGCATTATACGTGCAAATGTATATTGAGGCTTAAGAATGGTAAGGCTTGTAATTGAAGGTTCGCTACTGTTTCGAATCTACTCATGGAGCGTTGGAAAGTGAAAGCTTAACCCCTGGAAGCATTAATGAACTTAATCTTTGATTTCTTAATTAATGAAGATGCTGAATCCATAATGGAGATGTTTGGTCAAATTTAGTATAAAGGGATCATTACGAGGATGAAATATGGTGTGGTGTTGCACCTACGCTTGCTTGCTTCTATGCATCTATGAGCATGGATCTATACTCTTACAAAAATACATGATGCATTACATAAGATGCATTTTTCTGCTGGTGAAGATGAAGTTGTCTTAAGTTTCATCTTTGCCCTTATAAGACTTGGTCTCACCTGACTCTAAAGAAAGGAAGTGTAAGCTTGTTCATACATAGAATCAAGTTATAAATTAGATAAAGAGAAATGATACTTTTCTGTTTTTCTTTGGTGACAAAATAATTGATGGTGGATCCTGACTACCAAGTAGTCAGCCCATGATAATGTGCATTCTATACTGAAAAGCTGGTAGCATGAGCGAGCCTTCCAAATTTACCCCTACATCAGAACGAACCACAATGAGCACCAGGGAATTAAGTGCAAGTCAATGAGTTTTTGTATAAGGTGCTTCTTCACAATACAGCTTTTCTTGTCCTAGTCTAGAGAGTTATGATTCTTGAAGGATGTGTATTGGAACTGCATTGTCAACAAAACTTACTGAAGTAAAGATTTCCAATATTATGGTAGGTTGACAAGTGCAATGAACTAGCTTTTCCTAATATAGTTTTAAGGTTACTTTATAAAGCAGATACCATCAAAACCAAAATCCACTCTCAGGAAGGCTACTGGGAATGGTTAGTAATGCTTCAAATGCATTTATAAGTTTAACGTTGTTGACAATGCTACCTTCTTTGAAATCTATTGTATATTTAACTTGATGGCAATTAATTTATTGTAAAGGTTGAGCAACTCATAGACGGAAGATAGGAAGTGATGCCAATCCAAGAGAATGCCCATTCGTGTGAGATCACTTTTTTGGGATGGTCTCTAATTTCAACCCAAGAAATAAATGCAAACTTGATAAAGCTTAAGATATAGTAGAATGGTGGCTTTGAAGTTACCACTGGAAGTATGATGCTTTTATAACTTTGGCACCTATTGATGTCTCATAACTTGCATTAATAATTGCATGAAGCTGGAGACCTCTGGTTGTGGATGCCAATGAGCAGAAGAGCTTCAATCTCTAAAGCAAAATTGATGAATTCTAATATTTAATATTTTTTATTTTCTCAACTTTAGTTTTCATTTTTAATTTCGAACATGATCCTTCCACCTTGACATTGATATGCTTAGCTATAGGAGCAGTGCTCTACATCCATTTAGTAAGAATATGTAGTTCCATATGCAATTAAAACATGAGACTTTATTTACAATTTCAATATTTAAGGCATTACTTGGTTCAAAAGAATCTATTGTATATGTTGGTCATCATTCAGGGGAGTATTTTTATTTGAAATATATTGTATATGCATAGTGATGATGCATCTGCAATAGTTTTCTAATAATAATCTGTTACTGATATTGCATGGTGAGGCTGTAGATGAATTATGTTGGTTTTATCTTTTTACACATTCTTATTGAGTTGTCATTGTTTTTTTCATGCCTTCATGAAAGCTATTTTCTAAATTCTGTTTGCTGGAATTTAGTGTTTATGCTAAAAGTAATTTCTAAGCTTGATGGAGGTAGATTAGGAACATTCTTTAAGCAAAACAAAACTGCAAGTTCTTGTAGAAGAAAGCTACCTTTTATTTGAACTTGAAAGTTCTTGCTGGAATTATGTCAAGAGGTTCCAACAAAGGTGGTAGAAAGACCTACCTTGAAGATGGAGCCTAGATTCTTTCCATCTCAACTAGTATTGCTGATTAACCCTGACCAGGCTATTAGGCACAAATATTTTCTTTTTCTGCAGTTTAATATGAACAAGTGGATATTTGATGTTTTAGGATGGCATTAGTTGTTTATTATAGGTTAAATTATAATTTCTGAGCCAATTTCTACTCATGCAAACATGAATCACAGAGATATGTATGCATCACTGAGATACTGTCATTGCCAAAAAAATCTCAAGGACCTTTTTCTTCGCTCAGGTGATGATTGTCAAGAATACTTTATCCATAAATGAATGAGTCCTTGGAACATAACTAGCATTATTGGAATTGCAGAATAGGTCTTTGATGAATTAAGTATAAATTTATTTCAAGGTGCAGAATATGACATATGGAGGACCAGAAAGACCTTTAGATTCAATGGTCCAAATCACACATAATCTAGAAAATACCAACAAAGGCATATCTTGATACGTGTTAGGCATTATGGTTAGGTCATTTCAAGATCTGCAGCTGTTACGTTGTTATTGTTGATCAAAGCTTTGGGGTTAATTAATTAATTTATTTTTTTTTGTGATTGCTAGATATATTGGTTTTGGTAAGTTGTATGTTTGGGTCAGTAGTCCTGGGAGTAAAGTTATAGTACTAATAAATTGTCTTTAGGTTTTTTTTGTTGAAGCTTGGAAATCCATGTATTACCAAGATAATGCTGTAGGCAGATATTTTGGACCACTAGTAAGGATAACCATAAATGATTTATTTTGATCTTATCCATTCTCCTTTAGACTTTAAACTTTTGTTCTCCTGCATTTTCCCTCCCCCTACATTTTCTCTTTTTTGTTATATGTTCATCTACTTGGCATTTCATGCTGCTTAAAACTAATGAACCAAGAACAAGGGACTGGTAGATAAACAATCATGTCTCTCGGAATTTGGTGACCTCGAGGCTGCCTGTTAGTTTTCATACATCCCCACCCCTGGGGTCCAACAGCATGATTGTTCAGCAAAGTAAAACTTGACAATCTTCTCATGAGAATTTGAGATTAGGGAGCGAGTTTTCTTTTTCTGAATGGTGGATAATTCTTTCAAATGATTTTTCCACTCGAAGAAACTCATTACTATTTTATTTGTTTTTATCTTTATCATTTGCCTTCATAACTTTACGATTGAAAGCATGTTAACTTAAATTTCTCTGTTTTTGGTTCCTTAGTATGCATTAGAAAATTTGATATACCTTCTATTAATGTGGTGGGATCTTGCTTGTGTGTGAAAAATATATACAGAGCCTTAAGGATGGTAGGGACGATTCTGGAAGGTTCTCCAGTGTTTTGTCTTCTGGTGGTTCACCAAGGCTTGGGTTTTCAAGAAGCTCGAGCAGATTGTCGATCCAGGATGATCTTGATGATGGTGACTTCTCCTATCCTTTTGCTGTGGACGATGTTGATACATCAGATTCTCAGACTAGGTACTTCTCCATTCTTCTCTGGGTTGTTATGGTGATTTTCTATGATTTAGGTGGTTGATCCATGAGTAATTATTTAATTTTTTGGGTAACTTGAATTATTTGATCTACTATCTTATGCTTTTCTAAATGGATCCCAATGTCAAGCTGCTCTCTCAGTAGTCAGTATATTCAATTTTCTGCTGCATCATTACTTTGTGAGTTGGTTATGAAGTCTTGGTTCTCCCTCAGTGCATGCTAGACAAGATACCTTGGTCAAAGCAAATATTTGAACTCTTTGCTTTCTGGAGCAAGCACACCAGGAGAAACTGTTAAAAATCTGAAATGCTGTGTAGATTTGCTCATGATGGTTGATATTGGAAAATATCAATCTTACAGGGATTAAATATCAAAAGGATCATGAAGTTGTTTGACTGATTCAGAAAGCTAAGAAAGACTTTGGTTTAGATGGCGAAACTAATGATATAATTAACACCAGATGTTTAATCTTCATGATGAATGTTCAACACTTCAATTAACTAATGTCAAATCACTAATTTTAAGGTTAAATTTGAACTTTTCTTATTCTTTTTCACTGTGAATTAGGGGTTATGATTTTACTGTCAAATTTACAAAAATAAATGAACTGGATGAAGCTTAATATAGATATACTATATGCTCATTTCATTTGGAGTGTGGAGTTTGATGTGAACCCTTAGGAGAGGTTAGGCTGCTTGGTTGGTGCTGTAACATTGCAAAGATTTATGTTGATACACTAAATTAAACTATGCTGTACATTATATAAAGCTGGTTGACATAACTTGCTAACGCCACTGAGATTCCATCTTGAAGACTTGACCCTTTATGTTGATGTCTCAACATAAGAATAATCTGGCATCCAGAAACTCTTGCTATCTTCACTGCATTATAGAACGCATTGATAAGCCAAATGATTGTTTTTGAGTCATATTGAAGGACGGTGGTTTGGACTAAGAAGTCTTCTAGTCAGCACTACAATGTTATTGATGTAATTTAAAATTGAATTTTTATTAAGTTAAGCAAATTGATAATACATAATTTAGCGCATAAAATCTAATTCATATCAAAATAAAGTAGTTTAAGCATTGTAATTAATCATTACAACCATAATTGCTGCAACTAAGACATAATCCTATATAATTTTATAAGTAACAAAACTGAATTTAAAGTCTTAATTGTTAAAAAAAAAAAAAAACTGCCTTTTAAGACTTGTCCCTTTTAATCTTGATTCACCAGAGAACTGCTTTTTGAAAAGAAGAAAGGTGAAGGAGGTCTTCTCTCTGGATGCCATTTTCAGCACCTAAAGTAGCCGTATAGGTTCTGTTGTGCCTGAAAAGGGTCTTTGTGAAACAGAGAGGATGGAGTGATAAAGGTATAGAGGTGAGATGTGGATTGATGCAGATCACTTGTGCATAAAGCATGATGGATGGCTAATATGGATTTATAATCCAATGATCTTAAAATGACCGCTCGATATTTGATCCGAAAATCTCTATGTATTATGAGATTTCTTGTAAGTTTGCCCCTAGGAGGAGGCAGGAAAGAATTCTACCCCTTTTAACAACCATGAAATGCACATTGAGCAGAGAGATAGAGGATCTGGTGATGAAGAGAAGATTTCCAAACTAAGTAAAGAGAAGGGTGCATGTGAGAGCTTTTTAAGGGGTGATGGTGTGTGGTAGCGAAAAAGAAAGATTCAAGGAGAAAACAAGTGGAGGATGCAAAGGAAGATTTTGTTGAGAGAGCCCTCTTTAGCTGGGATAATTAGGAGAAATTTTAGGAACTTTTTTGTTTTTTTTTTTTTTATTTTTTTGGTTGTTTGGGGGGGGGGGGGGTGGGGGAGGAGGGGGGGGGGATGCATAAGGTGAGGAAACCAGGGATTGGGATCTAGGAAGCAACATGTCTCCTCAACAAAAACCTTGGAGCTAGCCAAGGGGGCTGGCTGAGAGGGTAATCGAGTTACCCAGCTTTTCAGGAGGTAAAACCACCTAAAACTTTTTATGACATCCTCCCTGAATTTTCTTCATTTCCATCTGAAACATGTACAATTTGAGGCTGCATGCTGGCATTTACATTTATGTAGTCACATGGATGAGCTTGTATTTGCTGTATGTTACTTTATCACTGTGAAATACAAATGTTACAGATGTTATACTAACTCATTGAATTTGATGTGATGGATCTATTTTATGAATATGTTCATTTATTTACAGCATATATCTACCAGATGAATTCATCATAGCCAAACGTATTGTGGTTTTGTATTGAATTCTAATGTCATTTGTTCAATTAAGAGCTCTATATTAAGGCTGAAATGAAGCTTGAGGTCAAAATGCGGTACAAAAGACAAGTATGCTGTCTTTTGTTGTGAAATTGGTAAGCATATCGAAGGTGTATCTGTGAAGATATACATTGGTGCTAAATGCTTAAATGGTCTCTTGGTGTTTGCTTCAAATGTTTGAGTAAATTAATGCAGTTTTCAAGTTGAATTCTGCAGGTTGTATTGTTTAAATTTAAGTAGGTTTAGGATGGATTCACAATTTTATTATTTTTTGGATGGAACTGTCGCCATACACTGTCACAATAATAACTACGAAGCCACTATATTAAGTATCTTTGAAATCCTTATTTAAGCTTGGTGTGAATCTTCCATTGTGACTTCCTCATAATGACAACAAAGCAATCATGCATCAAATCTATTAACTGAAAGGGAGTACCAAGATTATAGCACAATAGTAAAGAAGACTTGAGCATTGTCATAGTAGTGATGGCCTGACTTAGTTTTCTTTGGATGATTTGAGGGGACGCACAATCATGATGAAATGGTTCCCTAGCATAACAATGCACACTGCCATTTTGATCTAGAAAGATTCTTTTTGGTGCAATTCTGACAAGAAATGGAAGTCTCCAGCCACAAGCAGCAGCTATGATGAGAACATCGAGAAGCAATTTTTTGTCAAAGTGGTAAACATGGAAAACAGGCACAGGTGGCAGTTGTTGGAGCTTGTGGTGATGGTCTGATGATCAGCAAGTGCTGGAATTGGCAGCATGATGATGAGAGAATGGTCATTGTCGGTTATCTTAGCTTCTAATGGTCCTAGGACAATTGAACCCTGGTTTGGTCTTCTAAACTCAAGTTAATGTTGGAACGGACACAAATTTAGTACACATGCAGCCATATATATGAATCACTTTGCCCAGAAATGTTCTGCTACACTGTTGCTATATGGATGTCCAAATTTTATGCAACCAAACTGTGTTAGGACTCATAAAGATAGAGAATGAAGGATGCACTATTGACACAACAACACAGTAAATGTGGTGCACACTAAAATGTACATCATGCTAGGTCATAGTAAATTAATAATGCTCTCCAGACAAGAAAGAGAAATGCCAAGCAACATTCACCTTTTAGGATGAATCAATTCCAACCAAATATATTGAATATACTATGATTCCGAATATATCAATGAAACAAATTAAATAAAGGGCCCCCATGCCTAGGCTGGATAGAGCTTGTGTTCCTTATGCATAATGGAAATCTATGGTGGGGGTAAAAGTAGTTTAGTTTTTGTGTTTAGAAGCCTTGGAACACTTAGCATAGGAGCAGTTTTCAGATGTTATTTAGTTAGCCTTGGGATGTTATGTTGATAATTGTTTAAACATCTTCTAGATTATATCTAAAAATGGATATGCTTAGGGTGGATTTAGAGTACTGTCCCAATCATTTTTTCTAGGACCTGTGCAAGTGTGTGCTCAATCCCTAGCTCTATTGTCGGTTCGGAAGATCTTCGATACTTAAGTGAAGGACCACGAAATAAAACTTTTGGTTATCCTGTTTGGGAGACGTCTCAGGGTTCATCACAAATGGTATTAGAGTAGATCTAGCCCACAACCTCTGTGGACTAGGCGATACCATCTCAGGGGTCCTTTTAGGGCTGACTGCGAGTTGATCATACTGTTTGTGTTTTGATTTTATCCTTTCTTTGGTGAGGATGCAAGGGCTTAAACAGGGAGCGTGTGAGAGCCTGTATATGTGTGTGTCTAATCTTGCATTGCTTGTTTGATAGGAAGATCTTGGGTACCTAGGCAAAGCCAATTCCCTCAAAATATAACTTCTGACTAGCTTTTTTGGTGAAGGTCCTGGGTTATTATAGTTTTGGTTTTAACTATTGCTAACAATATAGTGTCCATACCTTGTCTGATCCATAACTTAATGATGCTTTACATGGGTTTAAACTCCATATTTGACCATTACCAACCTGTTAAGTTTAAGGTTCAAGGCCAAGCACATGGTTGTAGTTGTTTATGGTGCATTGGTCAATATCTTGTAAATTCATAGCCTTTAGACTACCTACCTTGAAAATATGTCTTTGTGATCTCTATTGCCAATACAAATAAAGGTCATTGATTTGAGAAAGATGCAGTGAGTCCGGATCCCCTTTTTTTTTTTGGGTGAGCATGAGTCCAGATCCTTTGCCATGCATCCTTTGCACCATGGACGGTGGTGGGTGCTCACATTGCTTCCATGTAGCCCATTTCAGAAATGGAGGGCTCTCATTCATCTCAGAAACAAAGATCGTTTTGTTGGGATGCCTAACATGCAGGGTAGTTGCCAAACATGCGGGATAAAGAAATTGTGCGAGAGCCTTCTGTTTCCGAGATGGGCAAAGACTAGTGGAGCAGATTGTGCCTTGTGGAGAAATGTGAAATGAAAGTGGGGGATTAAAAGAGTCGGTGTTACTTGGTTTTTGAAGCAAATCTGTATTTTGTTCATGTATCATGAAAACCTGATTGAATAAAGTTTTGCCAAAGATTGTGTATTGTTTTGACAGCAAAAGCATTCAAGATAATGTAATTCTCATGCTCTTTTTGCCAGCAGGAACCTTGATAGAAAGGAAGCTCCAGAATCTGTTCAGGCATCATCTCATAAATCACAAGATGCAGCTGTTGGCATTCTTGTTCATATGTTGAAGACAGCACCTCCATTGCGCCAAGATGAAAGCTATTTGTCCCAATCTTCAAGATCTGAGTTAAATCGAGAGATTGGCACCTCCAGTCTTTTCATGTCTCGGAAGACATCTGATGCACTGGAGGAGCTTCAAAGCTATAAAGAAATAAAGGATATTCTGCTTTCCCGGAGTGGAACTCAGTTACTGGAATCGGTGCAACACAGAAAAGAGTAGCATATTCTGTGGGCGAAGCCTTCTCCCAAATATATACTTGGAGTCAAGGGTGCTAATTGCAGATGCAGTTTGTCGCTGTAATATCACAGACAGGGTGATGCTTCCAGTAGGACATAACCATGTATATAAAGCCAACTCACTGACGCTTGTTGCCATCTTAACAGAGTACAAGATGCCATTGCATTGCTGTGGAGAAAATTCCTTTAGGAATTCATGACAGATCCTTGTTTGCTCGTGCAGGTGCATGCGCATGATTAGAAATTATCATTTGTATAGAGGTGGCATCATAACCAATGATACACCCTTTGCTTAGTTGGTTCTGAAGGTTGGTGCTATGGAATTATGTGGGATAGATCTGTATTGCTGAACTAAATTGAGGATGTTAATCAGATTGGTTTTTCTTGAGCTAGCTGTATATCATTACTCTACTATTTCCTCTCCCTTTTTTATTTTTTATTTTTATTTTTTTGTGCGTGATCATTAAATACCTACATGTTGCTTGTTTGATTGTTTTGACCCGCCGTTCACCTAAGAGGCAACTGGGAAGCATATGCTATAGTTGTATGTTTCAACTTTATGCAAATGTCGTTTGAGGGGAATGTAGCTTTAAAAATAATGTGTTGATTCCATCAATTAGGGCAGCGGTAGATGGTTGGCGTTCCATTCTTAAATCTTTCAGCCAAGAGGGGTTTCAAGCGAACCGTCCGGATTATTAGCCAGGGCGGGGGAGGGTTGCTGGCGAACCAGCCGCGGGCTTGTTTCAGTAGTCCGAACCATGCTAGTCTCTGATTGGTCTGATTCGCTGCACCTCGAATCATGCTAAGCAAGTCATGGTGCTGACTTTGTTTCACAAAAGGAAAGAAAATATATGCTTAAATATTATACCAATAAAAGAAAGTTCTGGATTTTGAGATGCCATACATTATGTACGTGGAGCTTTGAGTGCATGCATTGGATTAGGCATTTTTTGTTCAAATTAGCTGTCTTTCTTGAGTCATATCTTAGAAAAAAATAATAATCCAGTTAATCAATAAATCAAACTTTTTTTTTGATAAGGTATATGGGATGGTATATTGAATATATTTGTTTTAATTTTTTTTTTCTATCTTGATTTATTGATTAATTTATATCTCTTTATTAACAAACCAATTAGAAGATATGATCTTATCAAGTTACTAAAATCTTTTGGTGATTGTATTATAGAATGAATGTGCATTGCATGTGTTGTAATGTTATTACATGCATGCACAGGCACCTAAGCATATACATGGGCAGAAGAAACAAGGTTTTTGCTTTATTCATTCCTTTTCCATTGAAACTCCTAAGGAAACAAACTCTCCAATTAGAGACGTGTTGAGTAAAAATAACTTTTATTTTTGGTTGCGAGGTAAATTATAAAACTACTTGTCCTCTTCGAAAAATCTAATATTTTATTGTTTGTTTAAACAAGATGACAAATTTGAAAAGCTTATTACTATATCTTTGATTTTTTCTTACTTTATTTAAAAGCTTCTTCCTTTTATTTTCCTTTTCAATAGATGTTGTTGTAACCAAACATGCTCAAAACAGAATAGAGTTGAACTATGTATACCATATCTTTGGTAAAATTTTTTATGGTTTTATATTCAATAAAGGATCAACCAAATCAAAGGCTTGTACTGATTTTGTTCTATACTTTTAAAAATATACGAAAATGATCACTAATTTATGCATTAAGTGCGTGTAAAAAAAAATGGGGAATAGTTATTCTGCTAATGTGCTAAAGTATGTGATACGATATTTAATTTGAAATTTTATTTTGAATATCATATCCTGCGCATTTAGGAATATGTACAAATCAAAATTTGATGGATCTAAACATTATACTCATCATTAAAGTTATCTATTTTTTCATCCACCTAAACATGTTGGTTTTCAAACATTTAGTAGGGTGGGTCATGATCAATTGGATGGATCTCCAACTGAAAAAATACATTGCTAATTTAATTTTATCAAATATTTGATATTATTTAAATAAAAATTTGATAATAGCTCAATTCATGAAAACATAAACATAAAGTGTCAACAATAGCGCTAAAGGGACTTGTTTTATCATAAAAATATAGATAACCCTTATTCAGTATCTCAAAGCCTGCAATTGATCTACTACATGCAAAATTCGGTTCTAAATCATCAGCACAGCCATCACAAGACTTTAGTAGCAAGCCGAGCTAGCACCTTAAAAACAATAATTATTTGTTTCTCTCACATTCAATATGCTTGGCTATCATTCCTTGTATATCAATTTATTTTTTAAAAAAATAAAAAAAATTTGGGTATATCTTGGTTTTGCACAAGCATAGAGACTCTTTGTTCGTGAATGATATCCTTTTATATCATTGTCTATCTTGTCACACACACCTCAGTATAATATAATATATCCAGTACGTCACGCCGTAGAAGGTCTTCCATTTTTAAGAGGGCAATAAATGACCTATGACAAGATTATTTCTCTATCATATTTTGCTCTTTGTTTCTCTACCATCTATTATATTTTTGCCAGTCCATAGATCATCCATTTAACTAAAATCATCGTATCGATTCAAGTGCACTATGATTTCTTTACAAAAGCGTTCCGAAGGAGAAAACCACGTTCAGCAAACCCTCTCCTTCCCTGACTCAATCGGTGGGCAAATAGTCATCGCTTCACTATTTAATCTCTTCTTTCCATTTCATGATACAGCCAAAAGCAGGCCACTACTCTTACCAAAGAAAAGAGACCATGGCATCAGGTCACTAATATATTTAATATCTTTTTATTTAGATAAATACCGAAAACTTCATCACGTTATCATATTTTGATTGGTTTTTTTTTTGTGTTTAATGGATTGCTTCTTTTGGTGAGAGCAATAATACCTTTATTATTATACCTTGATGATCTCCTCCCTATCGGAGCATTTACTGCATCTTTATTATTATATCTTACCTTTTGTAATTTCTACTTACTATATTACGGCTTAGACCATAAATTTTTACATTTGTCAACATCTATATATGTACATGGACACATACAGAAAAATATATACAAAATTTACTCAAACAACAAGGATGAAGCTAACTTTCGTATAGAAGCACATTGGAGCATGTACATTTCTCCTTCTGCTTTAACCTATGTACATTGGTCCTTTCTATTTGCCCTTGGTCTTCAAAATAAAGATATCAAACACATGCTGCTTGGAAGTGAAAGTGTTTCCTTTTAATTGAAACCTAATCGATGACAGTTCAGGAGAAGCCATTTCTATATACTTATGCTTCCAGCTGACTTGGTGGATGTAATTACTAAATTTTCCTTGGGACTAATCAATGCATATGCCTAATTAACAGCCAGATTAAGAAATGCATAATGTGAAAGGACCCATGACTTTCTTGTGGTCAGAGACCACCATTTACTTTCCTTAGAATAGTTGGACATATGATGGTCCATGGAGACATTAGTTAGGTGGGCATTCCATCTTGTTATGGACTTTGCCAAGCTGTTTCATTTTCCACCAAAAACTATGTTGACCAACCAGCAAAATAAAAGATATTAAGCCATTTAATTTAGATCTACAGCTTGCACCCAGGAATGCAGATATAATTGAGCCTTTTATTTGATGAGATGATAACTTGTGATGGACAAATTTGGATCAATCAAATTCGGCATGACACAGACTATTTGTATGACGCTTCACCCATTCTTAAACCTTGGCCTGCCAATATAGGGTAAAGATTAGCATTCTTAGCCAATGTATAGTCCAAATACCCTAAACAATGGGAATGATTACCAATGGCTTTACTAGATGACATATTATAAGCTTAGGTTGTTGTCACGGTTACTTACGGAAACTCTATGAGATGTGTCTATCCTGCTTGTTTGGCCTTAATTTGTAGTTGGCAAAAAGAGTTCTTTTCCCTACCGAAGTGCAAAGCAATTTACGTCCATCCACCTGACGTCCTTGATTTGAATTGATGCTTTTATCTGGGTGCAATGAATGATCTGCCAAACAAGCTCCTCAAATTTTTCTTCTTCTTCTTCTTCTTCTTCTTCTTCTTCTTTCTATTCCTTTGCAGATTGTGCCAAATTATGCTCTTTCTCTTCATCTACAATATATGCATTATCCCTATCAATGAAAACATTTAGATCATCAAAGTCAACTATTGGTGCAACTGACTTTGGACTAGACATCTCATCTTCTTGGTAGACTGCTTCAACCATAGAAATCATATCTTCATTTTGTATTTCACTAAAAGGAAAATCAACTCTACTCCTAGCTTTAGTTTTGCAAACTGCCTACCAATCTCTCCTCTCTCTATTTCTTGATGGATAACTCATATAGTATACTTGTTGAGGTTGTTAGGCCAATACAAATAGTTCATTTGTAGATTATCTAGATTTATATTTAATTTCAACTAGATCATGATGAGGATGTACTTTTAACCTTTTTTCTATATCGTACCAATCACATTTGAATATGACAACCTTATTTTCAACACCAAAATACTCCAGCTCTAATATCTCAACCAATATGCCATAGTAGTCACGTTCATAGTCATTATAGCAACTTTCTTTCATGCAAACACCATTATTCATTGTATTTTTCCCTTGTTGTAGTTGTATGTGAAAGTTGAAGCTATTTATAAAATATCCTTTGTAGCACTTTATCATACGTGAAAGGTCTTGTGCTATTTGCATGATGCAGCTGTCTACTTGGTTTCTTTCTTCTATCACCTATTAATGAAAATAATAATCAATATATATATTAATTATCACCGTATAAGAAGAAAAAAATTTGAAAGCATTTTGAACTTACAAACTGTCTCAATCAATCTGCAAATTCATATCTACATAATCTGCAAATTTATGACAGATTTGTGATGATTTTTTGTATTGGATATATCTGTCACTAAAAGCAATAAAAAATTTATATTTTTTTTTCGTCATAAATTTATGACGGATTTGTGATAGATTTCTTGTGTCAGATATATCCATCACTGAAAATAGTAAAAAATATGTATTTTTTCTCCTTCACAAATTTGTGATGGATTTTTTGTGTCAAATGTATCCGTCATAAATCCATCATTAATTAAAAGTAATAAAAAATATGTATTTTTTTCTATCATAAATTCATCATAAATATATGATAGAATTATGATAGATTTTTTATATCAGATATATCCATCACAAATTTATCACTGAAAGCCTTCAAAAATTTATATTTTTTTTTTATCACAAATCCATCATAAATTTGTGATGGATTTGTAACGAATCAGTTAATGATGGATATTTCTATCATAATTTGATCTAAAAAAAATATTTTATTTTTCTGTCACAGATCCATCATAATTTATGATAGAATTTTTCTATCATAAATTTTTTATTATTAATATTTTATTTTTTAATAATAAAATTATTATGAGAAGAGCCGGGGAAACCTATAAACTATATAACTTTGTCGCAAAACATTAGTAGATTTGCCACTCACGATTCCACAAAAGAAAGTGAAGCTATTAAATCTAGACACAGGCATGAAGTATCGTTAACAAAGATTTCGCTGCGACTAATAACTGTTATATCAACCTTTCAGTGTGGATGGCTAAACGTATCAATGTCCTAGCTTATGCTAATCAATGTGTTTCCTTAACTTATTTTCTGGGTATCTATTATGGTCAAAAAATTATCGACAAAGTGTGCATCGATCTTCTCGTGCCAAGATAATATACTGGGATCCACATGAATAGAAGTTCCTTATCTCAACAGTTTTGCTGAATCTAACATATATACTGATCCTGACTCATTTGTGTTCAGAATCCTGGACGTTTTGACAGCACCGAGACGTACGTTCTCTGAAAATTCTCTCAATCCCGTTTCTTGCGCATCTTTTGGAGTAAAGTTGGCAATAAAACCGAAGGACCGTATAATAATGGTGAACAAGAACCCGGCCGGTTTGGCGCTTAAAATTATGGAAAGGGGAAATGCTTGTTAAAATTCTCACTTCAGTTGACATGTTGACAACCTTGATGGAGACCAAGGAAATAAAAACTTAAACCATAGCAAAATAAAAATTTAGGCCACATAGGACTAGCTGCGGCCAATAGATTGCACTACAGCAAACACAGAACTCAAAGAGTGTTGCTAGATGCGAGTGAACGTGTCTACACGTGTTTTCTTGTAGAGGCTTGGATCTAGAACAATTTCATTTTTTTTCAAAATGTTGATACATTTTAGCAAGAAGAGAGGGAGGAGTTTCTACATCTATAACCAACAAAAACAGCCACCCAAAAAACATAATGTTCTTTTTTTTTTTTAAATGAACTAACAAATCTATCAGGATTAACATAAATATTAATTTGAATTAAAGTATGGTTTTCTTTGTATCTTCTGCGATGATAATATTGTGAAGATTAGACCTACGATAAAAATTTTGGTTGCATACTGCCAAACTATAAGATTTATCTATATCTAATAATGTTTTAGATGCATTTTTAATCCGCATCTTTGTTCACCGCTTATTTTCATCTATTTATTTGTTCTTCTTTTTGTTTTTTTGTAGTACACTCATTTGTTTCTCCATTCATAAAAGTTCTATTGCATACTTAAAGTAATAGTAAATAAAGCGCATGAGTGATTTTTCAAATCTAAACTCTAGTTATAGTATATTGGAGCAAATAGGCTTAATTTGTTGGGGACTATCTTTTTGTGGATAAATATAATGAAAAATTGATTCATTTTTTTATTGACTAACTTACTAATATTTTTATACTTTTCAAGATAGGTAAGTTACTTTTTTATGAATAGCATTATCCATATAATTTATTATAATATATTATACTATTTTATTATAATATATTATAATAATATAATACTATAGAAAAATATATTAATATATATTACATTATATTCATAAAAGATATTAATATAAAATACTATAATATATTATAATATACTATTATATATTATAATATTATAATAAATTATTATAATATAATATATTAAACTATGTTATATAGTTGTTTAATACAATAATAAATATATAATAATATAATATATTATTATATATAATAATATATATTATATTATATTAAAATAAGATATTAATATAATATAATATAATATAATATAATATAATATTATATTATATAATATTATATTATATTATATATTATAATAAAAAATATAATAATATATATTACATTATATTAATATAAAATATTAACATTATATAATATATTATATTATAATATATAATTATATATTATAATAAGTATATAATAATATAATAATATATTATATTAAACTTACCAATATTCTCACATTTTTCAAGCTGAATAAGTTACTTTTCCATGAATAATATTATTAATATAATTTATTATAATAGATTATACTATTTTCTTATAATATATTATAATAATATAATACTATAATAAAAATATAATAATATATATTACATTATATTAATATAAAATATTAATATAATATACTATAATATATTATAATATACTATTATATATTATAATTTTTATATTATGTTATAATATTATAATAGATTATTGTAATAAAATATATTATACTATATTACTATAGACATTTAATACAATAATAAACATATAATAATATAATACATTATTGTATATAGTAATATATATTACATTATATTAATATAAGATTTTAATATAATATAGTATAATATACTATTATATATTATAATAAAAATATAAGAATATAATATATTATTATTTATTATTATATTATAATATAATAATATATAATATTATTATATATAATAATATTTATATAACTTACCAATGTTCTCATGCTTTTTAAGATGAATAAGTTATTTTTCCATGGAGAGCATTATCCATAAAATTTATTATAATATAATATACTATATTATTATAATAATATAATATAATAATAAAATATAATAATATATGTTACATTATATTAATATAAGACATAATATAATATAACATACTATAATATACTATTATATACAATAATAAGAATATAATATATTATCATATATTATTATATTATTATATATAAGAATATTTGATATAATACTATAATAATAATATAATATTTTTTATATATAATAATATAATATTTTTTATATATAATAATATATACTAACATAATATAATATATTATACTATATTATTATACATAATAATATTATATAATATAATATGATATATTATTATAATAATATATAATATTATAATATAATATATTAATATATTAAAAGATATTATAATAATATAATATATGATATTATTATATATAATAATATTTATATAATAAATGGTATTATAAAAAATATGAATAGATTTTAGCAACTTATGCAGGAAACTAGTAACGTAAAAGAACATAGGTAATAGATTGTTGAATTATTTTTTAATATATAAAAAAACGTAGGTAAACTATTTTTTTGTCTGAATGTTATCTGAAAAATATTTATCCAAAGAAATATCGATCCAAAAAAATATAGATTTTTGGATAAATTTTTTATCCTAAAAAAAAAGTGTCCTTGAAGAAGAGAGAATAATTATCAGGAAACACAATCACTAGATTCCTCACACACTTGCCTATATCTTGCAATATTATATGTATTCACTTCGCTACTTTATGCGAGAAGATAAATTACTTTATGCGAGAAGATACATGAGGCTATAACTTGTTCCTCCTTTGTCTATTTAATAAAGTCCTAATGCTGATTATAGACACCAATCTGCCAAACCTAAGCACCACGTCCACGTCCTCTCCTTCCATGAGAGCTACCAAACTCACACAAATTTCACTAGTCTTCACATTATGCACGATGATGATGCCATGTACAACCATCCAGAACATGCCTCTGGATATCAATAAATAAATTTGCATATATAATAAAGTCTACACCTCATCAATGCCATTTGTATAAACCTGCAATTGATTAACGCTTAATAAAGAGCATATCTTCATCTGTCTTCATTTGGGAATAATCTTTTCCGAGAAACAAGGGAAAGTCAAAGAGACGCCGAATGGAATCTATTTAGCCAAGTGTAATCAAATGAGATCCATTCCGAGAGACGTTTCCCACAAAGAATAAAACAAAAAGCTGGTCTCTTTAAACAAAACGATGTCGATAATGCGTTGGTCGCCTAAACATCTCTCGTTCATTTTAGTTCAAAAAGGAAAAGTTCCACTCTTTCGCGTGGTGGCCACACGCCATATCCTCCTCTTTTTAAATGCTCCATTTAGATGGATCCTTCCGAATCTCTCGCCCGTTCACACCAAGAAAGAAGGACATTGGAGTCGATTAGATCGATCTACGGGATCCAATACGAGCTGTTTCTTGACCTCTTCAGTTCCTCTATTAAAAATAAAAATAAAAAATAAAAATTACGGTTTCCTTATATATAGCACTGGCGTGTGGCTTCCACACACCATCCGCAACCCCCAAGCCACCTTGAAGTCTCCTCTCTATCAAGATTTGAAGCCATGGCATTTTGTCTTGGCTCCCACATCCATGCAGCCCCCTCCACGCTTCCTCCAAATCCAAAGCAAGATGCCGAAACCCAAATCACCATTCCATCCCAACTCCATGACCCTGAATCGATCCAACCTGTGGCCGTAGACTACGCGGCCCGAGCCCAGTGGCTACGTGCTGCCGTCCTCGGTGCCAACGACGGCCTCGTCTCGGTAGCGTCTCTGATGATCGGTGTAGGGGCCGTGAACCAGACTGCCAAGGCGATGCTCGTGTCGGGCCTGGCCGGCCTCGTCGCGGGTGCTTGCAGCATGGCCATCGGCGAGTTCGTCTCGGTCTACGCTCAATATGATATCGAGGTGGCCCAGATGGAGCGAGAGAGCCTCGAGAGCAGCGGTAGCGAAGCCGGCAAGGAGAAGGAGAGCCTGCCGAACCCTCTAATGGCTGCCGGGGCCTCGGCGTTGGCGTTTGGGATGGGGGCCTTGCTGCCTTTGTTGGCAGGAGGGTTTATAAGGTCATGGGGTGTGAGAGTTGGGGTGGTGTGTGCTGTGAGTAGCCTGGGGTTGGCCGGGTTTGGTGCGGCCGGGGCCGTCCTGGGTGGAGCCAATGTTTCCAAGTCTGCGCTTAGGGTTTTGCTTGGGGGATGGTTGGCTATGTTGGTCACCTTTGGGGTTCTTAGACTGTTTGGGCTTGCTTTCAAGATGCATGTCTCCTCAGCTTAGGTTGTCTTTTGCTTGGCTCAAGGAATTTAGAGGCCCATGTTTGGAAAGGTCATATTCTTGGGTTGATTATCCAAGGAGTGTATAAGGACTATTGCGTTTGAATGTTAGCATCTTTGGATATCTTTTTTAGATACAACGTAGCTCTAATGGTGCACAAGGAGGTTTGTTCTATTCTGCATCGGTACTTTTAATTTCTCTATTTTTTGTATAATTAACTAGGGTTTGTTATGAATGCATGGTTGAGCCAATATTCTTCATTTGATTAGTTTTTCCCATGAAATCAATGCTTTTAGAACCTGTTTGGATGGTCCAAAATCTTATGGGATTCATAGGTTGAATTGGTACGATTGGTAACATCATTAATTTATAGTATCCATGAATTTTGTAGGATTTTGGATTTAAGCATCCAAACAGGCTCTTAAACTATATATACCATGTCTCTTGGAGCAGTGTCCACCAGCCAGGATGTATGGCCACGCCTACATACGTGCCTACACACACATACGCACACATATCTAACATACACGCACCCATATACATAAAGGGATGGCAAACGGTTGGGTATCGGTTTGGTAGACTATTATCTATATTTGTTCCATACTCGTTTTAGCAGAGCGGGTAGAGCTAGACACAGGATAGGTTGAATGAATTGGATCAGATAAAACTACAAAAATTAATTTTTCATACAAATCAAATCAATAAAGTATAAAAATAAATCTTAGAACTTCATATAATATTAAACAAACAAGAGTCAGAGATATAGAATATAACAAATTGAAATCTCAACAATAATAGAAACATAACAGATAAAAATATTGCTATTTAAGAAATCAAGTTTTTTTTAAATTAAGAAAAAGTAATCAACTAAAAAAAAGAATAACTAAGCATCATGGTTAATTTGAAGTAATCTTTCAAAAGACCTGCCGAGGACATTTTTTTTTCTCCTTATGGGGTTTAGGCAGGCCCACTCTAATAGTTCTCTTAGTTCTTATAAGTATATGCCTAATCCAGTGTGACTTAATTGGTTATCTTGGTCCAACCCTCCAAACATGCCCTTAAGTGACTTTCATCTATCGATCATTATAATATTATAAGTTAAAATGGCTATTATTTGTATGGGCTTATGGGAGTTGAAACTGTTAAATTTCAAAAATTATGATTGTTATGATGATAATGGAAGAATAGCAATATTATTGTTTAAATCAATGTTCACTCAAAAAATTATTTCTTCTTATTGCATTTCTTGGCAGAAACTTGGTATAAAAATCTAAATTTTGTAATAGTATTTAATTTTAAAAACAACACCAATGTCAAATATATACTGCTATTCTTGTTATACAACAGCTAGGTAGAGTAGAACTGTTCTACCATATGGACTTTGGACTATCTAATAAAATATCACCGTATCATTTGATGATTCAAAACTTTAAAAGTTCCTGATTGATTGAAAAGCATAAATGAAAATAAAGTACACAATTAATCATCATTAGTCATTTCTAATCCAACTTTTGGTGAATTTTTTTAATCTTACGGTATGATGTGATGATGTTTTATTAGATGGTCCAAGTCTACATAGTAAAACAATTCTAACCAATAATTTCTCCAACTAGATAACAGTCTAACAACTGTAGTTATTCAAATATGTGTTATAAATATTTGCCCGTCCTTACCCTCAGCTATACCGCACCAAAGCGAGTCATGCTTCCCTTATTGGTTGCTTTAACCCTCTGTTTGGTATGAAAGATAGATTGAAAGAAGAATAGATGGAGGAGGTAGAATGGATAAAAGAAAGGATGGATGAAAAATCCATCCATCCTCTCATACGTTTAGTGAAACATGAAAGGATGGGTAGAAATAATTTTTTTCTCTATTTGATATAGTAGGAATGAGAAAAATGATAGATGATATTTTTATAACATTTTACTAAACTACCCTTTGATAAAATATTATTATTATCAATTTATAACAGTTATTTATATTAAAGAAGTAAATAATCTACAAACTTATAAGCTTTATAGTCAATAATTATATGAAAAATTATATGAATATTTAATTTAATACAT
The DNA here is from genome assembly GCF_000442705.2 of Elaeis guineensis. Classification (NCBI taxonomy): domain Eukaryota; kingdom Viridiplantae; phylum Streptophyta; class Magnoliopsida; order Arecales; family Arecaceae; genus Elaeis; species Elaeis guineensis. Next base: position 114,399,364 of record NC_026003.2, read on the forward strand.
GATTTCATAAGTTAATTATTAATAAACTAATTATATAAATAACTAACTAATTAATAATTTAGTTTAAATAGTTAATTAATATTATACAAATAGTTAATTAAAAAATAATAAATATAAATAAAAAAAATAGAAGATAATCTAATTATGAAAATTATATATTAAAATTAAAATAATGACTAATAAAATTTAATAGTATATGATTAATAGTATAAATAAAAATATATATAAATAATATTAATGAAAAAGTAAAGAAGTATTATATTTTTATCAAAAAAAATTAATGAGGAATAATTTTGTCAATGTTAAATTCCATCCTTCAATAATCCATCCATTCTTCTTTCATCCTCCCAATTTGAGAGGATACAAAATGGTAGACTAGGGTAGATGGACAATTCACTTTTTTCATCTATCCTTTTTGTAACTTTTTTAATCAAATGGTGGATGGAGGCCATCCATCCTTCTAATTTTATCCATCCACTCTCTCATGACCCCAACCAAATACAGCATAAGAGCTGTATAGGCGGATGAATGGAGTGCGTTGAGAGCTGTGCAGTGGATGATCTGTGGATCCTGCGAAGGAGTTCCAATCCTTCTTTCGCACAAAAGATGCAGCACCAACCTTGCTGCGGGTATTCAGGGATTGATTCGCTTTGGTATGGCAGGAGCAAACTTAGGTGAAGCCAACTTGTCCAAGTCCGTATTGGTACTTAGTGGGGGTTGGTTGGCTATATTGGTCGCTTATGGAATCCCCAGGTCATTGTGCATGCTTTCAATGCGGAAGTTTTTTCAGCTTAGCTTGAATTTTGGCAGGTCATCCTAAACAAAAATTCTAGGGTGCGTTTGGTTTGCCATTGGAACTGGAGTCACAGTGGATTGAAATAGAAATCAAAATGATCATATTTTTCGATACATTGGATTATTTATTAGAGTTAGAATGCAATTTGAATGCTAATAAGGAGTTGGGATTACATCTTGAAAAATTGGGACATTCCATTTCTCTTTGAAATTGGAAACGGAATAGAACTTCTTCAACCAAATGGTTATTCGTAGTCCTATTCCAGAGCTTAATTCCCCCCTACCAAATATGCTCTTAGATTCTTAGAATGGTTATATCCATGAGTTTGATTCTCCTGCACGTGCAGGAGGAGGAATGTTGCAAACGGAATGTTAGCATCTTTAATTGAGGACATGTTCGGCTTTCAAGTGGCTTCAGCTTCGTTCATGCATGTACTCTATTATCGCGTCGATCTCTTACCTTTACCTCTCAAGAGGCAACTTGTGGTGAAATTACCACTCAAAGCATCATGCATAAAGAAAAGACGGGCTTTTCTAAAGAAAAAATGGAAAAGAACGTACAGACCGTGCATGATAAAACTCATCATGACAACCATAATGCGTTACCACCAACTACTATTTTAGACGGTATCACCTCTTGCCTCCCAGAAGACAAGTCCGGAATTCCGTCCATGGAGAAGTCTGCCCTCATTCTGGCCCCCTTTGACAGGTCCTGGTTCCACAAGCACATGTTCAATCCGACTAGGAGACAAGGTTCCAGCCTGGATGGGATGGGTTAGGGTTAAAGACTGGTTGGCTTTGTACCACTCTGATCCCAGTAAGAACAACAACAGCGACATGATGCATTATTTAAAACCTTGATTCGAGGATAATACCTTCTCTAACCTGAGAAAATGGCAAGCACTAGGCTACAAGCCTATTTGTCTGCCACAGGCAGTACACTCGAGCGAAACATGGAGACCATAGATGTCACCAATCCAAACTACATATCAATACTTATCTAATTTTTCTAAATCTTACATGATACATATAATTTACATAAAAGTGGGAGCTAGAGTCAATTGGAAAAACATAAAAACAAAAACAACAAACAAACATAAGCATTCCTCACCCAGCCAAACTGCTACCACCAAATATATCAAATACACAAACAAAGACTAGAAAAGAACATCTAGAAACACTTTCTGTGGACAATGGATGGCCCCGATTCATCATACTCTCCCTTGGATATCCACATCTGCATCACATAACAAATGTCAGCTGTGAAAGAAATGGGGATAAGATTCTAGCTGAGGTGGTAGTAGCAATTACCTGCTGGAATGTACTCAGGGAAGCCAGAATTGATCCTCCAATCCAGACACTATATTTCCTCTCAGGAGGGGCCACCACCTTGATCTTCATGCTGCTCGGTGCAAGTGCAGTGATCTCCTTGCTCATACGGTCGGCAATCCCGGGGAACATAGTTGATCCACCACTAAGCACAATGTTCCCATACAAATCTTTCCTGATGTCAACATCGCACTTCATGATAGAGTTGTAGGTGGTCTCATGGATGCCGGCAGCCTCCATGCCAATAAGAGAAGGCTGGAAGAGCACCTCAGGGCATCTGAAGCATTCAGCTCCGATGGTGATGACTTGACCATCCGGTAGTTCATAACTCTTCTCAATTGATGAGCTGCTTTTAGCAGTCTCAAGCTCCTGCTCATAATCAAGGGCCACATATGCGAGCTTTTCCTTCATGTCACGTACAATTTCCCGTTCAGCAGTGGTTGTGAAAGAATACCCCCTCTCAGTCAAGATCTTCATAAGGGCATCAGTCAGATCTCTACCAGCAAGATCAAGCCGGAGAATGGCATGTGGAAGTGCATAGCCCTCATAGATTGGAACAGTATGGCTAACCCCATCACCAGAGTCCAGCACAATGCCTAAAGTTGAAACACAGAAGTATGATTTTAGATACCTGCCTATACAATTGAGCAGGATTTCTAACATGACTTGTTTTTTGCATGACTCATGATTAGGTTCAAAAGTTCTTTTCTGCAACCTGACACCCAGCATTTTGCAAGTGTATGGTTCATATATCATTAGCATTTGCACTCATCAACAACTGGCTCTGGGGATTAAAAGAACAAAATAATCAAAAAGGTACCTAGCAACAAGATGATGCAACATGCAGAATTATGATGCCATGAGGCATTTAATTCTGATCAGAGCAAGTCTCAATTTACTTTAAAATTAATAAGGATTTAAAAACTATTTACACACACACACAAACACAAGACAATTGAAGAAGAACAGTCAAAAAGGACTAAAAAAATATCTGCAAATGAAATTGACTAAGCCACACACACCAAAAAAAATCTTTTAAAAAAATGATTAAACATTAGGAAGAAGAAAAGTCAAAAAGGACTAGTAAATGAATGTTACGAACACCTTTGGGGTCAAGCAACAAAGTCACTATGGATATTCATTTAGGATGCATTTGGAAGTGGAATAAGTTGACTCAGAATTGGTTAACTTACTCCTACGACTCTTCGCTCCAGAATAAATTACACCACCCTGCATGGTGGAGTAATTTATTCTTGGGTTAACTGGGATAAAGAGATTTGGAAGGAAAAGATTGTGTACCATCCTTTTAGAAATACCTGTTTAACCCTCTAAAAAAGTGGTTCAATCTAAGTGCCTCCATGAGTGTTTGGCTGAAAAAGGATGGAATAACTGGGTTAAATGACTTTTACTCTCTTTTACTCTGCTTCAAAACACAGCTTAACAAGTTGAATCTATCATGCAATCTTAAAGCAGTAAAAGAACAATGTCAATCTAGAAGGAGCATAGTTTATGAATATATTATACCAAAATACTATGACATTAGCATGCTTAACAAGCTGTCATTCCTGCCTCTGTCACTTGCATAGAAGAAATTAACCAATCACAGTCACCAGCCAGTTAATCAACAGTATTGGTTCCCATAAAGCTAATTTCGTGTTACATACCTGTGGTACGGCCACTAGCATAGAGAGAGAGGACAGCCTGAATGGCAACATACATAGCAGGCACATTGAAGGATTCAAACATAATCTGCGTCATCTTCTCTCTGTTGGCCTTGGGATTAAGAGGGGCTTCTGTAAGGAGAACAGGATGTTCTTCTGGAGCTACCCGGAGCTCATTGTAGAAAGTATGATGCCAAATTTTCTCCATGTCATCCCAATTGCTCACAATTCCATGCTCGATAGGGTACTTCAGAGTCAGAATACCTCTCTTGGATTGGGCCTCATCACCAACATATGCATCTTTCTGTCCCATCCCAACCATCACACCTGTGTGGCGGGGTCGACCAACAATACTTGGGAAAACAGCCCTTGGTGCATCATCTCCAGCAAATCCAGCCTATCAAGGAAATATATAAAAGTGTTTATTCATATTTTATTACACCATTTACCTTTTCAATGTAGAAGGATGCACCATGCATTACAAAATGATTTGTGATTCTCACCTTCACCATGCCAGTTCCATTGTCACAAACAAGAGGCTGAATATCCTCAGTATCAGCCATACTTTACAATAAACCTGCCTGTGGATCTGTGTCAGTGACTTATAGGAAGCCTAAGACAATGATGGGAAACACCTAATACACAACATATGAACGAAAAAGGAAAAAAAAAAAAAAGTTTTCCAAGTTCCAGCTTAGTCTGAAAAGAAACTATATGGCAAATTAGACAGTTTCTGCTGATATAGCTAACAAAGTGTATAGCATGTGATGTATTCTTAAATGCAATATAATGAAGATGGAATTAAGATCTAGAAAGCAAAACCTAAGATGGTAAACTAGACAGTTTCTTTGCATCACATAATCAGACATGTGCAGCAGATTCAGTTCTTTATTTTGGATTATAACAATATATACATACACAGGTACATGCATACTACACATATGTATATGTAATATGTATACGCAGACATGCAGATATATAATGCACATATCTGCATACATACATAAGATACGCAAATACAGAATGCACAGATGCACATGCATGCGTGCACACATATACATCAATACTTATAGGATTATTACGATTAGAAATTTATAGTTGTTAGAATTTTTAATGAACAGATCCTAATATCTCTACTTCTGACCAAAATGTTTACAAGATCCGTGAATTTATTTCCCCATGAGTGGGACTAGGGAGCATACAGGATCCACACTTGAAAAACATGGAAACGTTTTTCTCTGCAAGGGCATGAATTTGAAATAGAGTTACAGCAATGTAAATATTAGTCTACAACATAGATGATTGAATCACAATTCTTCCCATTTAACAAAATGGTACAAGAGCAGTATAGATATTTGTACCTTATACTCCAGTTTCCAGCCGCATTATGGTTGTCCTGGCAACACTTGTCTTTCTTCTTGTACCATTGGTCATGTTTTTTTCCATTAAATTCACATTTCTAGCATCAGATATTTGCTTCATTAAACTACCAGTTTCATGTTGCTTGTGCAACTCTTTTCTATCCTGGCAACACTGTAATAAAACATCCAAATACACAACTACAGACAGATATATAACCTCAAGATGAAATCTCCAGAGTTACAAAGTTCTAAGCAGATGGCCTTCTAATACATTGAAACAATGGGAAGGGGGAAAGGATCATCATATATTTCCTTGACCCAGCATGAACATCAATTCCCACAATTCATAAATCAATGTTCCAACATTGCTATGAGCGAAATTTCTAAAGCTTATAAATCATCTTAAAACTTCCGGAGCAGCAAATAGCATCTTACTCATCAAGGGGAAAAAAAGAAGATTTTGACTCACATAGTCACATTAATGGATCTCACGGTAAGTTCATCATCTTTACGCTGGAAAGAAAAATCCTATGTTCCGTCTTCGAACCTCATCCCACGCGACTTAACCATATCAAATCTTAAACTAAATCTAGGAAGTTTGAAACTTTTGTTCAAACAATAAAGAATTTAATACGACAATAATTCAAATTAAAGGGAAAAAGAGGTCAATTTATTCATTTATCGACCGAAAGACCACAAGATTAAGAACCCTAGATCTAAAATCAAGGCAATGACAGGGTTTCTTGGGAGAAGAAACTAGATCGAAGCACAATGTTCGAAACATTAAGCGTTAAAACCTTCAAAAAAGATCGCGAGAGATTAAAAAAAGCGACGGGGGAATCTTGATGGGGGGAGCGGAGCATGGTTGCCAAAGGATTACCTCTTGCCGAGGGAGGTGACGAGACCGCGGTCGGAGCGCTTTGCCTTCGGTCGGAGGAGGAGAAGAGGTTCGGAGCGGGAAAGGAGGGAGAGATGAGAACTAAGAAGGGAGAGGCTGGGCTTATCAAAGCCCAGGAGCGGCCCAGGCCTGGCGGAGATGAAACCCACATGAAATGATCGCAAATGAGATGTAAAGGATGGCTGCTGATCTGGAAAGTGCGGCGTGGGAGGCATCATTGCGGCTTCTCTTTTTCCGACCTCGTACCTAGCTTAGTTCGCTTTTAAGGTAAGAGACCCATCCATTATTGTTTATTTTTACCTAGCTTAATTCTTTATTGTGGAATAAATTTAGAAACTACTGGAAGGATAAATTTATTTGCTGAGTAGAAAGGTTTTAGTATTTGATTAGAGAAATAAGTGAAAAACATAGAATATATTTAATGTGCATCGAACTTCGAGATATTTTAAATTCTATCCTAAAGATAAATTTATTCTCTTATTTTCTATATGTTTAGAGAGTGAAAAAGTATCAAATAATAATTGGAGGGAATGTAGCCTCGGTATAACTCTATCCCTCAAAATGATGTAATAAAATTCCATCTCATCAGTCTACTTAAGTCTCCACATGGTACACTAAGTTTCAATGATCTTTTTGGTGTCTCGCTAGAATATTCCCAAAGGAGGGATATTCCAGTAAGAATGAGAACGAGAACGAGAATGGGGCAATTACCGCCCCTTTGTTTTTCTCCTTAACTTCCAGTGGATGATAAGCCTTTGATTGACAAATGGGGCCCATGCCTTGCGGAGGTGCAGATTTGGGTGCTTCGGAAAGTGAGTTTGTTTAGAAACTCTTCTCTTTTTTTCCTGAATAAAATAAAGAAGGCTAGAGGGGAGACAGCCTGGGGGCAAAGTTGCGGTGGGCGGCAGCTTTATTTTGTTTCTCCTTTTGCTGCATTTAGCTTTACGATAACTTCTCTTAGCTTTACCATCATGCCTTCCTCTCCGTTGTCAGATCGATCGTTTCTTGCTGGGAATCAGTTGGGGAAACCGTTTTCTGATTGCCGACATTAGCATGCAGTTGGTTCATGCAACTTTACATTAATCAGATTGGGCACTTGGATCACCTCTATTTGAAAGTTTGGATGTTCTTGTCTTAGAAGGAAGAGTGGAAGTGTTGATATTCTTGGATTAGAAGGGAGAGAATTTTGTTCCAAAATATGGAACTAGTAGACTGTGATTGATTCATATCATTGGTGAAATTGAAAAGGAATTGTTACAGAAGGCAATTATTTCTGATTGCCTTGTGTTTGCCATAAGTGCGGAAAGACTTTTATAATCTTGTTGGACCACCTAGCATTTGTTAGGAATAGGAACAAATCATGATTGGATGTGATAATTATAATTCCTAAATGCAAATCATTATTTTGCAATTAGTTATTTTTTAGTATTACAATAATTTTAACTTGTATACTCGAGGATGTTTATGCTACGAAAGAAAATGCTTGTTAGACTTTCAAACATGTAACTTTGTCTCCAAATGTTATATGATGTTTGTAACTTGTATGGCACGAGGAATACAAAAATTTAAATGGTCAATAAAATTATCGATTTGATTTTTTAAGTTTCCTTTCCATATGAAGTTTGGATTTCCATCTTTGGCTGACAATAAGGATCTTGGACGATTCTTTTGTACATGCTTTGACTCCTAATTTACTTGGCTGCAAATCTTAAATATCTTTTCTTGATTGAAAATGCTTTGATTCCTTTTTTACAATCTATAATATCTCTCATTGATTGAAGAGTTTGGAGTTTATTTTTCCTTCTTATGATTCGGATTGGATTTCCTTGTTACCTAATTTATAATTGACATGGCCATTTTCTCCACCGATGCCAACAAGACATACGTAGTTCCATGCATTTGTGGTGACCCTTGTTAGTTGTCAGGCATAGAGTTCCTTCCTACATGGCATCATAATATCACCAAAATATGGGATAAATTTTTCTCTTTTTATTTGTTTTATTATTATTATCATGATTATTATTATTATTATTTGTCTTCAAAGATCATGTGACAAGGAATAGTTAACTTATTCAATACAACTTGAACATGATACCCATCCACTCTGTATCCTTTCAGGCCCTGCTATATGATTACCAAAATATTATGGCTTTGCTTGCCTTCCTCGGAACCAAGAAAAAAAAAAGAGTTCCCTCATAGATTTCTATGTCGATTGCCAAACTAGGATAACTACTTCAAGAGATCAAAGCATTGTGAATCAATGAGAAGTGTTGCAACTTTTTTGTTCACAAAGGATTAAAAAAATTTTAAGCCGGGCCAAATTTGGGCCAGGTTTTAATCATCAAACCCAATCCCATCCTATTTAATAAATGAGCTTAATTTTCAGACCCAACCTGGCCACTGGTATAAAATCTTATACCGAGCCCACCCAAAACTTTTCCGGCTCAAGTGTGACCAAGAGGACCACTTAGCTTGAACGGATCTAATATAAACATTTCTCCCCAGAGAAAAAGGCGTGTGACCCCGCCATGCTCAACATTTCGAGCCTCAATTGATGCACAGTACGTACTCATACTTAAAGCAGCTCTATTGAAAGTGTGTAACCTATAAACAATTTTTTTTTTTTACCTTTCTTTTTCTTGTCTTTAAATATACCTGTCTATGATGTCTCGTGCTCCTCAGCTTGTGCATCTCGTTGAATGGTTAACTGTGACACAACTTGAGCTCTGACCTAATGAATTAATATTGGAGATTATTTAAAGCTATAAGGATATACTGGAGTTGAATTCCCACCTAATTGCGTGATTACAAATGCTTCATTCATGGATGGATTTTTTTTATTATATTTTATTTTTGATATATAAAACAGCTACATGCGCCATCAGGTGCAAATATGAACCTTCTTCACCATCTTGGTTTTATCGAGTTGAGCTACCGGGAAAGGGGAGGCCGAGCAACCCAACATCAAACCTTTTGAGGGCATTCAACAAAACTACAATCCAAGTATTTGTAATGTCATTGCATTTTTCTTACTAATCTCTTGGTGTGGATCTAGAAGACCAACATGCCTATTGCTTTGGGACTATAAGAACACCAAAATATATATAAAGTAGCACCAGGAGTCCAATGTTAAAGAAGTTGACCATGCCGAGGCAGTGGAACTGGATGTATTGGATGTATGAAGTTTGGTCATAGATCATGGATAGTCCTGATTGTTTTCTTTGTTCTCTACTTGTATATCTTTTTATTTGTAAGGAAATTGGCTGTCCTACATAGAATAGGAATTGGGACATGAACCAGCTCTAATGTCAAGGAATGAAAAGAAACCCAGACCTTCTTATATCCGCTTTGTTTCCTCTTTTATTATTTTTGCAGTCGTCGTGCGGTTGCCAAATAGAAAGATGTAAACTGTACAACACTGTAGGTGATCCCCACATAATTACAAAGAAAGTATGGTTAAGTATTATATTGGTTCGATTGTCCTTGCATGATCCACTTATACACTAGTAAGCATAGCCTCAACAAATAATTTAAAAAACATATACTGTTTCTAGATGTGACCATTTAATCTACCTTGTTCTTCCTCTACGATAAATATTTATGTTCCTTATCCTTTTTCTAATGTTTTATATTATTTTTTTCAAACTTTTATATCTGGATTACCATATGAAATTTGATAATGTAGAAAAATCAAGAGGAAATTCAAATTCAGCTTGAATTGATTGCCGTTTAGCTTTCAGATATCTGTTAGCTGGAATTCTTATTTGCTACTTCTACTTTCAGTTCTGATTGACAGATATAATATATATATATATATATATATATATGTGTGTGTGTGTGTGTGTGTGTGTGTGTGTGTGTGTGTGTGTGTGTGTGTGTTTATAGAACAAGCATGATAATTATGCATAGCAACGAGAATTATTATTATTTGTAAAATTAAATTCTAAATTATGCATCAAGGAGGAAACATTAAACAAAATTTGATCAACAGCTGATTTTAAAGTGGCAGAACCAGGTATCAGGTGTCCTAAAATTAGTTTAGGACATCCGGATATGGTCCTTGGAGTCCAATAAATTTTACTACAAAAAGTAGGCCAAGTGGTTCTCTCATGAAACTGCCTACATGCCTTGTGCTCCATACTTTTGCATACTAATAACAGGAGTCAGACGGCCCAAAATTGACTTAAATATACGGTTTTGAAATCCTCTCCACTACCTTTATTATAGCATGTAGCCTATACCACCACCATCACCACCATCGTAACAGCTCTGAGTATCCTTTCCATCTTCATTTTGCCCTCGACTTGATCAATGATTTGCTTTCTCGTTTGAACTTCATATTGTTTCTTTCTTGTTGACCTAATGGCTAGGGAACTAAAAATAAGTATTCTTGATTGTAAATATTTTTTTATAAAAATTTTTGATTGTAATTATATACATATACTGTAATTTTTGAAAAAAAAATTTATTCATATCATTTTTCCTCTCAATATATACTCCATAAAATTCACATATTTTTGAGATGAGCTACCCATTTTCTACTTAATTAAGAGACATGCCTACATGAGTAAAATGAAGTGTACGTAGAGACCTTAAGTATAAGGATTTGTTTTTGTTAGATTATTCTTGTTTGTTGAAATAATATTTGCTAATTAGACCTGTAAATCTAAATTGCCTTGAAAATTTTTCAGCACAATTTTTAGAAAACCTTAGACTACATTCAAGTATAAAATTACACTTTTGTACATGGCATGCTTCCGGTGGACCGTGGGAGCCACCTCGAACTGACTCGACGTAGAGAATTTGTAATTAGTTTGGGGTTAAGAACTAATTCACCCATTAACACTCTCACCCATATTAATGCTATCAGAGCTTCGGGTCGGACCCACCTCATATCCCTATGGTTCGTTGAACCTAGACGCATCCTATCACCCTCAATGGATCCCATCCATTCCTACCGATCGAATAAAGCCGCCCGGATTCTCTAACTTTCCGGAAATACCCGGGCGGGGCGGCGGGCAGGCGATGGCGCCAAGGATGGCAGCGGTGGGGAATCCGACAAGGATGGTTGGGAAGTTAGAGTTAGGGCTCGGGATGGGGCCAGGGGAGGCGGTGGCGGAAGTGGAGGAGCTCCGGAGGAGGAACTCGGATCTGGAGCTGGAAGCGGCGGAGGCGCAGGCGAGGGAGAAGGAGGCGCGGCGGGAGCTGGAACGGACGCGGGAGAGGCTGCGGGTGGTGGAGGAGGCGGAGGAGCGGCTGACCACGGAGCTCGGGGAGTTGGAGGCAGAGGCGGTGGCGCAGGCCCGGGCCTACCGCCTCCGCATCAAGGCCCTCTCCGACCAGCTCGCCATCGCCCACGAGATCCTCACCTCCACCGGCTTCCACTGCAAGCTCGTCGCCCTCAACAGACCAAATAATTACTAAAATTAGCTGCTATATATAAATAATAATAGATTGAAGTCACGTACTCTCTCTGTGTATATGTGTTCTCTTTGTTGCCGTTTTTGTTTTGCTTTTGTTGGATTGTGGACATGCAGCAGGAGCTGTCAGTGAGAGTGAATGATAGAAGTGATCCAGTGATCGGTGTTTGTAGATATATCTTTGTATAGGCGTGCAATTTAGTTCTGTTGATATAAATTAAGTTGTAATTTTTAATTTTCTTTTTCCTGTCCATTCCAGTTTCCTAGATGGGATCGGTCCTTTGTTTCCAATTATATATACGACAGGTAGTGGCTGGTCTTCTTCCTAGCTTTCTTGTCCCATAAATAGAGATAAAATACAATCAAAGATTTTAGTGATTTATTGCACAAACTGATGCTGTCTACGATATGAAAAAGTATATATATTCTCTAAAAAAATCCAACCATCTGATTCGATCTATGTGATCAGTCCTTTCCATCATCCAGAACATTGTCACCGGCGATATGATGATACGTACCACATGCCTGACTCCTATTCCAATCGTACGTTCTTCGTTTCTTTTTTTCTGTGTTCTCAGACCGCCAAAGCTCAACAGAATTATCAAATAGCTGATACGGTTCTCTAAAGACATCTCCAACAGCATATTATCCAGTAATTTAAATGTATCAGCCAAAAACAACCATCAAATAAAGGAAGCGTATCTTCTCTGATCTCAAAAAAATAGGGCATCACCGCATTTAAATCCAAAAAAAATAGGACATCACCGCATTTAAAATAAGAATCAGTCTTCCCTTTTCTTAAATGACGGTCATTATCCATCAACAATTTATTTAGCAACTTGTCCGGTGGAAAAACAGCATGTGGCTTTGATGGATGATAGTTTTTTTCAAAAAAAAAAATCTAAAATGTAAGGTACTTATTATGTTAGATGTATCATCTATGTGCGATATTTGTCGTGTTGGAAGACAACTGATCTCCTTTTTAATGTATTTGTATATATTTTTTATGTGTTCATGTCCTGCATGTTAGAATTGTCGTTTTAATCGATGAAATAATGAATGATCCCTATATAAAAATGTGTCCAAACGTAAAGAAAATTGTTTGTTTATGATGTTTAGGTTCGAGAGAATTGACAAATATTCGGCCATGATTTGAGATGTACACATGAAATGTTAAGGATACAAGCAGTCTTTGATGGACAGCAAGAATAAAAAAATTCTCAGTTTCACATGAATATAGGCATCCAGGCTTGCATTTTATGGTCTCGAGTATCGTTTCAAATGGTGATAAAACAAAAACGGCTCCAAAGAAAATAAGGGCATTATAAGACTTGGAATTATTATAGACCAGAATTTTAAATAAAAGAACCATTCATTCCCACTGATATATATATATATATATAAAAGCAGCAAGTAGACAGTTGTTGTCCATTTTGAATGATGTGACTTACCATTTGGGAGACCGGGTGGCGTATCCTTCTACGCCTCCCTTTGAATCGGCCCCCTGCACGCGCACTACAATTATCCGAGTAAAAATTTAAAAAAAAAAAATCCTCAGATGATTGGACATGACAGCAATGTTGGAGATGATGCTTATAAAAATCGAGTTAATTATCTAAATAATTTATAAAATAAAATTATTTATTAAAATAATATAATTTTTAATTTATTTATAAAAATAATATAAATCTATAAAACATCATTTCAAACGACGTTTATAGCCGCCACGTCACCATCCAAAAAAAAATTAAAGTCATCATTTAAAATAATATTTTTAAAAATATTATATTTTTTAAAACGTCATTTGAAATGGCGTTTTCAAAAATACCATTTCAAACGGCGACTTTAATTATTTATCTTCAAAAAAAATTAAAAAAATTATAATTTTAAATTTATAAAAAAATAAAAATTTTGACTTTGATTCAAATAAAAATCATCATTTTAAATTATTTTTTCCATTTCAAATTAATTTTTTTAAAAATATCTAAAAAAATTAGTCTAAAAAAATAAAAATTATAATTCTAAATTTTAAAAAAATAAAAATTTAAATTTAAATTTAAATAAAAATCACCATTTCAAATTAGTATCCCCATTTCAAATTAATTTTTTAAAAAAATATCTAAAAAAACATATACCAAAAAAATATAAAAATAAAAAAAATTATAAAAAAATAAAAAATAAAAAAATAAAAATTTTAATTCTAATTTTAAAAAAATAAAATTTTAATTTTAATTCAAATAAAAATCATCATTTCAAATTAGTATCCCTATTTCAAATTAATTTTTTTAAAAAATATCCAAAATAAAAAAATACCTCAAAAAAATTAAAAAAATCAAACATAACATAAAAAAAATCAAAAAAAAATTAAGAATTATATTTTTATATTTTAAAAAAAATAAAAATTTTAATTTTAATTCAAATAAAAAACACCATTTCAAATTAAATTTTTTAAAAAATATATCAAAAAAAGAGAAAAAATATCTAAAAAAATAAAAAAAAAATACCATAAAAATAAGAAAAAAATAAAAAAATTATAATTATAATTTTTAATTATAAAAAAATATAATTTTTATTTGAATTCAAAAAAATTACTGTTTCAAATTACTTTTCTCATTTCAAATTAACTTTGTTAATAAAATATCCCAAAAAAGAGAAAAAGTACCTCAAAAAAATTAAAAAAATAAAAAAGGCCATAAAAAAAATAAGAAAAAAATTATAATTATAATTTTAAATTTAAAAAAAATAAAAATTTTAATTCTGAGACAGATGAGACACATGAGACACTATGTATCCATGTCCACAAAGCATAATATCCGATTACTTGAAATGGCGTTTTCAAAAATAGACTTAAATATAAAAAAATAAAAAAAAATATAAATTTTAAATTTTAAAAATAAAAAAAATAAAAAAAAATAAAAATTATAATTTTAAATTTTAAAAAAATAAATTTTTTATTTAATTAAAATAAATTTTAATTAAAAAAAGAGAAAATAAAATAAAAAATTTAATTTTAATTCAAATAAATTTAAAAAAAAAGAAGAAAAAATAGAAAACCAATCCGTATCAGCCCCGTACCGACATATAGCAGCCCAAACCGCATCGCACCGAGCGGTTGGTAAAAGCACCATAATGTACCAGAACCTTATCGATCTATACTGGCCCATACCGCACCGTACGTAGCTGTTCGTGCCCGTACCAGATCGAGATGTACCAATACGATCCGATTCATCTCATTTATCAAAAAATCGGCTTGAACTTTGATGATTCCTCACCGACTTGTCTGGTTTAGCTTATTTTTAGATATTTTAAGAAATATAATTAAATTATCTGATATATTATTATTATTTACGTTATAATTTCTATAGTCCTTTTAGCATAACTTTTTCTCTCCTAATGTTCTGAGACACATGAAAGTATGTGTATCCATATCCACAAAGTATAATATTCGATCGCCTGAAATTAAATAATATAAAATATAATTAATAATTAATAATATAAAATAGAATAAAAATATCAAGTGTATAAAAAATAGTACAATAAAAGTTTCAAAAATACTAAGTACAAATTTAAAAAATATTAAGTCCCACAAGGACGTCGTGGTGTCCGTGATCGCTTGGACCATCTCAGAAAGATCCTTAACGGCTGCTCCTGCTCCTGTATCTGCTGTGACGGCTCCTCCCCTATATCAGTAGAGGTCTGCTAGTCATACTGCTCAGGAATAACTTATGTTGTCAGATAATCTACGGACTGAGCGACCCCCTCAATCCTCTCATCTGGATACATGGATGGACCTAAAAAGAAAGTGTCATAGTCATGTGGCCAACTGGTACCCGATGATGTCATCTAGGAGATGTAGGAAGAAGAAGGCACTGTCATCTGTGGATTAAAAGGTGGTGGCATCTATGCAGCATCTAGTGATGACATCCGCAGAATATGTGGTGATGGCATATGTGGAACATATGGTGACGGTGTATATCTTATATCTGGCACATCGGCTGCTCCATACCAAGGCATATAGCTATATGGGTCAACACCAATTACCAACAATGTTCCAGAACTTGTTCTCTCTATCTCATGCAGTATCCGAATCCGTTCGTCCTCATCAGTTGTAGAAAAAGTACGACGAACGTCCAACACAAGATCCGATATAGAATCAGTCTACATAATAAAAATAAAATTAGCAATATACTGTAAAATATGAAATAAAAATATAATACAAATAGCATAAACTAATTTTGAATATTAATTATTAGAAATAAAAATATTGATATAAAATATAATTTTTGTAGTCTTACCAAAAGACGCACAACAGACTCTCGCCCTCGTATCCGGAAACTGCATACCGAGGCTGTCCAATGACTCGCATTGTTGTCACGCCCCCGACCCGAGATTGTGAATCGAGGGTCGCGGCAACCGCCGCATACTTATGAAGAACTCTCTCCATAAGCATGCAAGGCATCTCATCACGATATCAATGCATCACAGTGGAATAAATTCAAATAATTATTATTCAACTGTAATTCAAGTAATTAAATCAAATGTCTTACATCCAATAAAATTTTTGCTAAAAAAATAAAAATAATAGATATAAGTTCAATGAAGTTGACAATGCTAATCTCGCTTCTAAAAGCTCTGTCCCAATATTTCATCCCATGCTTGAAATTAATTATCTGAATCTGAAAAATAAAAAGAAAGGTAACGAGCTAGACAGCCCAGTAAGTAACAAATATCTCAACTAGATAATTTAGATATTATATAATTTTCAAGAATAATGCTGCAAATAAACATAAGAGTATATTTCATGCTGATTTAATACAAATCAAATATTTTCAAATATTCACATATAATATAATCATAAATCTGATTCGATTCAAAATACTCGTAACTCAACAGCCTCGACTACGACCAACGTTTAACCCCCATTGACGGGATCCACAGAATACCAGCGCACAACCCCCACTGGCAGGGTCCACAAATACCAGCGCACAACCCTCACTGGCAGGGTCTACAAACACCAGCGCACAACTCCCACTGGCAGGGTCCACTGAGTACCAACGTATAATCCCCATTGGCGGGGCCCACTGAAACATAGTTAGGCTGAGAGCATAAATTCGATCTGCATCAAAATACTTTGTACCATAATATATCATAATTTTTCACTGAACATGTGCATAAATCGACGTACCATAATATTTCAAAAGTAATTTTCTTTGAAAACATAATTTCATAAATCATGCATAATTTCAGAAAATAATTATTTATTTTCAGAATAAATATGGAATATCTCGAGAAGATGATTCATTACTTACTTTTCACGGAGCACTGAATGAATAGATCGACTAACTTCTAGGAGATTCTTCCATGCCTATTATCCAAAATTATATTTTTATATTAATTTTAATTCAAAATTCAATCTAAACAAATCCCAAATCAAAACCTCACTTAAAATCAGACTCTTCCCTAAACTCGATCAAAATTATCAGATGAAGCCTTCCACTACGCTAATCCTAGAGGAATAACTTTAGAGAGAGAGAAATCCATCAAGAGAGAGAAACAAGCTAGAGAGAGAAAGTCCAATTCCAGAGAGAGAAAGTCAGGGTTCAGACTAAAAGAAGAGAGAGAAGAGAGAGAAACTCTCTCTCTCATCATTATTTTTTTATTTTATTTTATTTTATTTATTTATTTATATATATATATATATATATATTCTTTCTTTTCTTTTTTTTTCTCTCTTTTTTTTTCTTTTTTCTTCTTTTTTTCTTTTCTTTTCTTTTCTTTTTCTTTCCTTTTCTTTTCTCTTTTTCTTCTCTTCTTTTCTTTTTCTTTTCTTTTCTCTTTTTCTTTTCCTTCTTCTTCTTTCCTTTTTTTTTTTCTCCCATGGGTTTCCTTTGGGCCGAAACAGGGGACGGCAGTCCCCTCCTTGTGCCAGGCCGTTCAGGCCACGACCGCGACGGAGACCGACGGCAGAGGGGGCCACTCCCTCGGTCATAGAGGAGCATGGCTGGCGATCGATTGTGATCGCCGGTGCCAGAAAATTTACGAAAAAAAGAGACCAAAACAGAGGTCTCTTTTTTCGATCGGAAATCGGCGACTCCCGTCACCGACAGCCGCTCACAAATGCACGGGAGGAAGGGGAAGGAAGAGAGGAAGGAGAGGAAGACTCACCTCGGCCTCCGGTGACCCCACCGACGGGCAATCACGGTGAGAATCAAAACGGTGTCCGTAGCTCCGATCGGGAAAAATAGGAAGAAAGAGAGAGGAAGGGGGCTGATGTTGGGTTTCTATGAAAAGAGAAGGTCTTCTTATAGAGGGCCCTAGGACTTCGAGAGGTCCTAGGACTCCTAATTTGCCCGGATCTCACCGAAGAAGAAGACTCCTATCGGGAGTCTTCTTCCCGGTTTGATTCCTCTGTTTTTTTTTTTTTTTTTTGGACTTGGGTCTGCTGGATTGGGCTTGGGCTATAACATTCTTCACCCCTAAAAAGAAATTTCATCCTCGAAATTTTTCATACCTGTCACCAGTGTATTGGAAGCCTGTGCATTTTGTTGAGTAAGCGCATAAACTCTTCCTTGATTTTTAGAAATCTGTCCACCACCCTTATGTTGTCCTTCATGAGTTCTTTGGTCAACTTGATTTTCAGTATTTAGCGGGCAGTTAGCAATTTTATGATCCATCTGACCACATTTGAAACAAGCACCTGTATTCCAATAGCAATTCTTGTCTGCATGATTTTTGCCACATCTGGAGCACTGCTCACCATCAATCTGTTGAGTCTTATTATCTATTGCTCCCTTAGCTGATCTTTTGATGTTTTTATTATTCTGCCCTTGTGTGTCATTTAATTTTGCTCTCTTTCTTTGCTTTCTTTCTCTTTCCATGCGTTCTTCATTGACTTCCCTTTCAATTATCAGTGTTTTGTTTACCACATCGGCATAAGTTGTCAATTCATATGGAACCACTTGTTTTCGAATCTCAGTTCTCAGTCCCATCTCAAACTTATGAACACGTTCTTGCTCACCATCCACTAATCTCGGAGCAAATTTTGCTAACTCTATAAATTTTGCTTCATATTCAGTCACACTCATATCCTTTTGCTTCAAATAAATAAACTCTTGCTCTTTCTGGATCCTTATACTCCGAGAAAAATATTGATCGTAGAATGCAACCCGAAATCTTTTCCAGGTAAGTATTTCGCCGTCTTGTTCATGCTTGCGCTGTAGTCGCTGACACCAGTTGTATGCTTCTCCTTGTAATAAATAAGCTGTATATCGAATCTTTTCTTCATCAAGACACTCTTGGACAGTGAAGGCCTTCTCCATCTCCATTATCCAGTTATCAACCTCTAGAGGTTCAGTAGTCCCCTTGAAAGCTGGAGGGGCAAGCTTTTTAAATTCTAAAATGTTGTTCCGTTGTACTGGTCGCTCTCCATGTTGTGGTGGTGGATACAGATGTTGTTGTGTATCTCGTTGTATCTGCTGTTGTTCAAGCATTTGCTGCTGTATTTGTTGTTGCGCTTGTACCATCCTGATTAGGGTCTGCATTAACTGAGCCATATCTGGTTCTTGACGTGCTCTCGAAGTACTCCCATTAGGATCTACGACTCCCTCCTCCTGAGGGGTGCCACTGGTCAGATGGGGAGTGCTACCATCCCGTGGTTGTGATGTCTCTCTTACAATTCCTTGAGTAGTTCTTGTCATTCTACGGGGAGGCATGATAACCTTGTAGTAGTAAAACCTTATTAGATTTATTTATCTATTTGTTAGGATAGATTTATTATGATGCTCATACTTTAACGTTCCAATATTCCTAATGTTTACCCACCTACACTCATACTATGTCAAATTCTATGTGTCATAATTTATCCACTTATGCTCTGATACCATATTAATTGTCACGCCCCCGACCCGAGATTGTAAATCGAGGGTCGCGGCAACCACCGCATACTTATGAAGAACTCTCTCCATAAGCATGCAAGGCATTTCATCACGATATCAATGCATCACAGCAGAATAAATTCAAATAATTATTATTCAACTGTAATTCAAGTAATTAAATCAAATGTCTTACATCCAATAAAATTTTTGCTAAAAAAATAAAAACAATAGATCTAAGTTCAATGAAGTTGACAATGCTAATCTCGCTTCTAAAAGCTCTGTCCCAATATTTCGTCCCACGCTCGAAATTAATTATCTGAATCTGAAAAATAAAAAGAAAGGTAATGAGCTAGACAGCCCAGTAAGTAACAAATATCTCAACTAGATAATTCAGATATTATATAATTTTCAAAAATAATGCTGCAAATAAACATAAGAGTATATTTCATGCTGATTTAATACAAATCAAATATTTTCAAATATTCACATATAATATAATCATAAATCTGATTCGATTCAAAACACTCGTAACTCAACAGCCTCGACTATGACCAACGTTTAACCCCCATTGGCGGGGTCCACAGAATACCAGCGCACAACCCCCACTGGCAGGGTCCACAAATACCAGCGCACAACCTCCACTGGCAGGGTCCACAAACACCAGCGCACAACCCCCACTGGCAGGGTCCATTGAGTACCAACGTATAATCCCCACTGGCGGGGCCCACTGAAATATAGTTAGGCTGAGAGCATAAATCCGATCTGTATCAAAATACTTTGTACCATAATATATATAATAATTTTTCACTGAATATGTGCATAAATCGACGTACCATAATATTTCAAAAGCACTTTTCTTTCAAAACATAATTTCATAAATCATGCATAATTTCAAAAAATAATTATTTATTTTCAGAATAAATATGAAATATCTCGAGAAGATGATTCATTACTTACTTTTCATGGAGCACTGAATGAATAGATCGACTAACTTCTAGGAGATTCTTCCGTGCCTATTATCCAAAATTATATTTTTACATTAATTTTAATTCAAAATTCAATCTAAACAAATCCCAAATCAAAACCTCACTTAAAATCAGACTCTTCCCTAAACTCGATCAAAATCATCAGATGAAGCCTTCCACTACGCTAATCCTAGAGGAATAACTTTAGAGAGAGAGAAATCCATCAAGAGAGAGAAACAAACTAGAGAGAGAAAATTCTAGAGAGAGAAAGTAGAGAGAGAAAGTTTAATTCCAGATAGAGAAAGTCAGGGTTCAGACTGAAAGAAGAGAGAGAAGAGAGAGAAACTCTCTTTCTCATCATTATTTTTTTTATTTTATTTTATTTATTTATTTATTTATTTATTTATATATAAATAAATATATATATATATATATATATGTATATTCTTTCTTTTCTTTTCTTTTTCTCTCTTTTTTTTTTCTTCTTCTTCTTTTTTTCTTTTTTCTTCTTTTTTTCTTTTCTTTTCTTTTCTTTTTCTTTCCTTTTCTTTTCTCTTTTTCTTCTTTTCTTTTCTTTTTCTTTTCTTTTCTCTTTTTCTTTTCCTTCTTCTTCTTCTTCTTTTCTTTTTTTTTTCTCCCGTGGGTTTCCTTTGGGCCGAAACAGGGGACGGCAGTCCCCTCCTTGTGTCGGGCCGTTCAGGCCGCGGCTGCCGCGGTGGAGGCCAGCGGCAGAGGGGGCCACTCCCCCGGTCAAGGAGGAGCATGGCCGGCGATCGATTGCGATCGCTGGCACCGAAAAATTCACGAGAAAAAGAGACCAAAACAGAGGTCCCTTTTTCCGATCGAAAATCGACGACTCCCGTCGCCGGCAGCCGCTCACAAATGCACGGGAGGAAGGGGAAGGAAGAGAGGAAGGAGAGGAAGACTCACCTCGGCCTCTGGTGACCCCACCGGCGGGCAATCACGGCGAGAATCAAAATGGTGTCCGCGGCTCCGATCGAAAAAAATAGGAAGAAAGAGAGAGGAAGGGGGCCGATGTTAGGTTTCTATGAAAAGAGGAGGTCTTCTTATAGAGGGCCCTAGGACTTCGAGAGGTCCTAGGACTCCTAATTTGCCCGGATCTCGTCGGAGAAGAAGACTCCTATCGGGAGTCTTCTTCCCGGTTTGATTCCTCTGTTTTTTTTTTTTTTTTTGGGCTTGGGTCTGCTGGATTGGGCTTGGGCTATAACAACTGTAATGCTAAAAAATCAAGCCATGTAGTCCTCGGTATATGAATGACCTCTCAAAATGGGATCATCATGAACAATGTGATCTCGACGTGCATCCCAAATATCGATGTACTCTACATGTCTGATATGCCAGTCAATACGAGCTCTCCCTCGTCGATCAATACGATGAAGTCCTTGGCTGGTATCAAACTACTCTGGGATATCCTGAATCTGACCAAACTGTCATAGGACATGATCAGAAAGATGCCACTCTACCACATCAAAACAAATAAGTGACACCCTAGTAGTCCATATGTCATGTCCAACTGTACATATCTGTGACAATATAGCCAATATCTCATATGTATATGGCTCCCACAAAAACTGACAGAGTTAAAATAAAAAAAATTTGTAAGCTAAAATTTTAATAGATTATGAATACTATAAAATAATATTTATAAATAAATAAAATTTATCCGTCTATGTTTATCAACTAATGTATCCAACTGGCACCTATAAACCAGTGCCACTCTCGTCAATACATGATGAACGTTGAATGCAACATTCCATCTGCTTGACAGTCTACTCATGTTAAATAAATTTTTTCGAATTTAAAACAGTACTAAATTTTAAGTAAACGAAGTAATATTTTTATACCTATATCCCAATGGTCCGTCTAGTCTGAATGGAATATCAGGATCATGCTGCTCTGGTGGCATCTCGAGCAACTATCGCCGTAATAGACTAATAGTCAGCATCCTCTCTCATTTTCAAATCTATAAATTTCAAAAAAAAATCATACCTGATATATCAAATCAAAGCTACAATATTAAATTTTTAAAAATATTAAAAATATAAATTTTTAATTCTTATACCTGTAGTAATACAAGATAACCATCAATCTCGCTCTGATCAGCATAAAAATCCTGACACATAGTCCTGTACAGGCAAGTTAGTACTGTACTACCCCAACTGAACCTACGAACGAACTCTATATCCTCCAATAATGGCAAAAACATCAACTTTATCTTGTTCGATAAAGTATCAGGTAATAGAATACCACCAAACAACCGCAGTACCTGACCCCTGACATACTACTGCACCATCTCCTCTGGTGCATCATCCTCAATGTGAAAATGTTGATAACGATCATCCAAACATTCTATCCTGAGTCGTGAATGATCGAAAAATTAGACATCGGGCTCAAACCCTAACAATCGTAAGCATAAAGCCTGCCACTCCGAAATGGTAAGCATAAGATCAACTTCGATAACTGGATCGTCATCAACCGACAATCCGGTAAGAATGCTGACATCCTGTAACGTGATGATCGCCTCACCGAATGAAAGATGAAACGTGTGTATCTCTGGACGCCATCTCTCAAGTAAGGCAGTAATAAGACCAACATCCATCTGTATGCGACCAATCCAATATACTCCATAGAATCCAAGATATTGCAAATAATCCATCACTCTAAGTGGGATATGCTCTATCCTCCAAAAGTCAGCATCGGATTGTCGTAGTCTAAGAAATCTGAGCTCTCACAATAGGATATAATAATTAGATGATGTACATAATTTTAAAAAAATATTAATAATAAGAGTAGGATTGGAATGCTTACGTCGTCATCTAAAATAGTCTGTGACTGATGATGCTCCTGTAATATAAGAATACTCGTGTCTCGAGTGCTTGGATACCGCGGATCGTAAGCCATAGCACGCTAATGAATCTAAAATAATGTTATTATTCTAAGTGTGTTAGAGCATGAAAAATATGATAGCCATTCATTTTATGAAAAATATATTTTAAATATAATATTATCATATAATACAACTCAAATACATAATATAGTTCATCTTCGGATAGAAAGCAACATTAAAATTACAATCCCACATAAATATATAAAATATCCCACATAAATACATAAAATAATATTAAAAATATATCTTCTGAGTCTTTAATTTTTTTCATTGCTTGAAGTTGAAGTGTGTTGAAGTATCCTAGGACAGCAGCGACGATCATAACCCTGTTCCTTACAAATACCACAGTGATTCTTACTTCTTTTTTGCCTATCATTTATTTCATTTCGCAGTCTTGTTGACTTTGGTCTGCCTTTCTGCTTGAGTCTCAAATAATGATAATCAGAAATACATTTGAATATACGTGTATGCATCCAATAATCTTCATATGGTAATGGATTAAACTCGTCACTCCAAGCATTCATATATGCTGTAATTGTATATGCATCATCCACAAACCCACTAAAATATACAGTAATTTTTTGGCACACAGCTAAAATATGTGAACATGGATATTTGTATATGCTCTACTTTCTACAAGAATATTTTCTTTCAGTTAAAGTAATAGTATAAAAATTTTTTCCACCTCATAATCCTGCACTTGCTCTCCTCGTAAGCATTTCATATATACCTCTTTGAAGGTTGAATGCTGATACTCGGTGCTGGTTAGCTTTAACTTGATCTTCAGCAATCTTAATTGCAATATAAAGAGTAAAAAGATTATTGGATTCTCCTGTACATATCTCAAGACTTAGGCATGCCTCATATTAAAGTATTTCACAATACGGTAAAATGTTATTTGAACACAAGCTGTAATTGGCACATTTCTAGCTCCTCGTAAAATACTATTAAAAACCTCTGACAAATTTGTAGTTAAGATACTATAGCGCAGGCCGTCATCATGTGTCAACGTCCACTTCTCCTTTTTTAACTCAGACAACCAGCTCCAAGCCTCTTCATTTACTGTTCTGATCCTACCCATGATAAAGTTGAACTTGCGAACTTGATGAGTGCTTCCTGCTTGCCATACTACTCTTTTCAGCTGCACATTTTTAAAATGAGTATTGAAATTACTGCAGATATGTCTTAAGCAGTATCGATGATAGCCACATTGTCAGGGCCTTTTTCCTTGCATTTTTGTTTGGCAATGGCCTCTGACACAGTTTTGTACATACCTTATAACTAGATGGCATGAACAACCGCCGCCACACCATTTTTCCTTGTTTTGGATGGGTTTCAGGGTGTTTTCATCATGTCGGGGCTTCCGAAGGTGAGCCATGAAAATGCAATGCTGCTCGATCATTTGGAACCCCCGAGGTGGGATTTGGGTGGATGCCCTACTTGTATAATGTTGAGAGGGTGGGCGAGAACAATCCAGTAGGCCGATTTTCTTGCGGATTCTTACAGTGTCCATTGTTGCCTCCCCTGCCTTCTGAGCCCCTAATTGTAGTCTGAGTAGCGGTTGTATAGGTTTGCATTTCTTTGATTTCATTAATGAAAATACTGTTCTTACAGTGCCATATCTGAGCGTGTTGCCGCATCTTTTTCTTCTATTTTTCTATGCATCTTGCTGGGTGCATTTTGGCTGGCTCCTTTGTGCAGGTGACATCGGGGCGCCGCATGGGTTTGCTCGTCCAAGAGGCGAAGTCCGTGACAAAGTGGTATCAGAGCAGGCACGATCGACGAAACCTGTGCAACACAGATGGGACGCAAGAACAGTGGTGAGACAAGTGGGATGATGCAAGAAGAGGAGGCAATGGTTACCGCCTCAGCCCCAGTGGAAGGACAAGCCGACATTGAGAAACCGCGAAGCCATCGAGAGCGGATCTCTACGGTGAAAACCCATTTGGCCCAAATTGAGGAGGGCTTGGTGCCCTTGTTCTCCCTGAGAGATCGTCTGACCAGTCTGGAGTTGAATCAAGAGCAACTCATCGAGACGGTGGACAACCTTAGCGACAACACGTAGGAGTCTATCCAACACCTGCGAGAATAATTCAATGATATGGCTGCTAGAGTCGCAGTCTTGACCCGAGCAGTCAGTACCATACCAACTCCAACTGCTGGTGATGGTGGGCAAGGCCGAATGCGAGCACCAGAGCCTCGAAGTTATGGTGGAGCTCGTGATGCAAAGGAGTTAGAGAACTTATTGTTTGACATCGAGCAGTACTTTCAAGTGGTGCGGCCTGACTCTGAAGACACCAAAATTATCTTGGCTACAATGTACTTAATCGGGGATGCCAAATTATGGTGGCGGACTCGCTATGAAGACATCCAAGCCGGACGGTGTACCATTGCCAGTTGGGAGGACTTGAAGAGGGAGATTAAGGCACAGTTTTTGCCAGAGAATGTGGAATTCATTGCCCGACGAAACTTAAGGCATCTCAAACAAACTAGGACTGTTCGAGAGGATGTCAAGCAGTTCTCGACATTGATGTTGGACATTCGAGACATGTCTGAAAAAGATAAGTTGTTTCACTTTTTGGAGGGCTTGAAACAATGGGCCCAGCAGGAGTTACAGAGGAGGGGTGTCGCAGACTTGGCATCTGCCCAAGCCACAGCCGAGCGTCTAACGGATTACCTCCTCTCTGACCACCAGAGGAGGAAGCCCACTCCGAACACCTTTAAGAATCATAAGCTATCCAAGGGTAAGACTGTGATCAATGAGAAGAAGAGAGACTTCAAGATGAAAGATCAAGAAATAGTAAGGGCCCCAAAGTTGGGGTGTTTTCTGTGTGGAGGGCCACACATGGAGAAGAACTGTTCCCAAAAACAAGCTCTAAATGCACTACAGGCTACTGTGCAGAAGAGTCCAACCAACCCTGATGACAACAGCAGTGACAAGGAGGAGCAGGCTGAGGGCCCTCGCATGGGTGCCCTTAGGTTGCTGAATGCCATCAAAGGTCAAGTGAGGGAGTAGTCCAAGCCATCCAAGCAGCAGCAACAGCAGAGGTCACACCAGCAACAGTCAAAGCCACACCACCAACAACAACTCAAGCCACAGCAGACTCACCAGTAATCCAACCGACGGATCAGTGAACTCATGTATGTGCAAGTGGAGCTCAACGGTCATGTGACTCAGGCGATGGTGGACACGGGGGCAACCCACAACTTCGTTGCCGATCGTGAAGCTACCCATCTTGGGTTGAAGCTGGAGAGGGACTCCAGTCGAATGAAGGCGATGAACTCGGAAGCACGGCCCATTGCTGGGCTTGCAAGGGATGTGCCTATTCGGGTTGGAACTTGGAGTAGGAAGGCCAATTTCATGGCCGTACCCCTAGATGACTTTCAAGTTATCTTGGGTATGAATTTTCTTCAAGCTGCTAGGGTGGTGCCAATGCCCTTTCTAGAGGCTTTATGCATGATGGGAGATGAGTCTCCCTATGTTGTTCCTGTTGCTCGGCAAACTCAAGAAAGGATACATCAAATCTCTTCTCTTCAATTGAAGAGGGGAATAAAGAAGGGAGAACTAATATATGTGGCTGCCTTGAAGCTGGAAATGGAGCCAAAGGATATGGGTCCCTTTCCTCCTAGGGTCTTGAGAGTCCTACAGGAGTTTGAGGATGTGATGCCCCCTGAGTTGCCTAAGACTTTACCGCCCAGGCGGGCGGTGGACCATAAGATTGAATTAGAGCCTGGAGCAAAATGTCCAGCTCGTCCGCCCTATCGAATGGCCCCACCAGAGCTTGCAAAACTTCGAAATCAACTTGATGAGCTATTGAAAGGAGGGCTTATCCGTAGCTCAAAAGCTCCTTTTGGAGCCCCAGTTCTCTTCTAGAAGAAGCAAGATGGGAGTCTTCGATTGTGTGTCGATTATCGGGCTCTGAACAAGGTGACTATGAAGAACAAGTATCCAATCCCCTTAATTGCGGACTTGTTCGATCAGCTGGGTGGAGCTCGATATTTTTTCAAGTTGGATCTTCGATCTGGATATTGACAAGTCCGGATTGCAGAAGGAGATGAAGGCAAGACCACTTGTGTGACAAGGTATGGAGCATTCGAGTTTCTGGTGATGCCCTTCGGATTAACAAATGCGCCAGCCACATTTTGCACATTGATGAACCAATTATTCCATGACTATCTCGACAAATTCGTGGTGGTATACTTGGATGATATTGTCGTGTATAGTCGAATATTGGAGGAATATGTGGAACACTTGCGGACTATTCTCAGGATCCTACGGGAGGACTCCCTTTATGTAAAGAAGAAGAAATGTTACTTTGCCCAGGAAGAAATTCTATTCTTGGCCATCGTGTTGGGGGCGGTCTGATACGCATGGACCAGGAGAAGGTTCATGCCATCCAGGAGTGGCAGGCCCCTACCAAGGTGATGGAGCTACGATCCTTCCTCGGGCTTGTCAACTACTATAGGCGGTTTATTGCGGGTTATTCCCGTTGTGCCGCATCCTTGACGGAGTTATTGCGGAAGGACCGATTGTGGGATTGATCCCCAAGGTGTCAGCAAGCCTTTGAGGACTTGAAAGCGGTAGTGATGGAGGAGCCAGTGCTGTGGCTGCCAGATCATACACTACCATTCGAAGTCCACACTGATGCTTCCGATTATGCTATTGGAGGGGTCCTAATTCAGGAGGGCCATCCGGTGGCTTTTGAAAGTCGAAAGTTAAATGACATCGAGAGATGATACACTGTCCACGAGAAGGAGATGACAGCGGTCGTCCACTGTCTAAGAGTATGGAGGCATTATCTCCTTGGGTCATGATTTATTGTTCGAACAGATAATGTGGCCCTTAGCTACTTCCAAACACAGAAGAAGCTATCTCTCAAATAAGCCCGTTGGCAAGATTTTCTGGCAAAGTTTGATATGGTCTTGGAATATAGGCCAGAGCGTATGAATCAAGTGGCTGATGCTTTAAGTCGTAAGGCTGAGCTCGCGGCTCTGATGGTGGATGAGCAAAGTCAAATCAGCCAAGTGCAAGCAACCCTTCTACCAAAAATTCGAGAGGGGCTACTGAAGGACCCTGCAGCTGTGATCCTGAAGTAGCTCATCGAAGAAGGGAAGACGCGGCGGTTCTGGATCGAGGATGGACTCATCTTCACAAAAGGATGTCAGGTGTATGTTCCTCAGGTGGGCAACCTTAAAAGAGAGCTCTTGCAAGAATGTCATGACACTCTTTGGGCAGGCCATCCAGGAATACACCGAACACTTGCCCTCTTGAAGCGGGCATACTATTGGCCAAAAATGGGGGAGGATGTGGTAGAATATGTTCGGACGTCTCATTTGCCAGCAGGACAAGGTAGAGCGGTGCAAACCTGGTGGCCTTCTTGAACCCCTACCTATACTTGAACGGCCTTGGGAGAGCGTCTCAATGGATTTCATCTCGAGTTTGTCAAGAGTAGGAGATTTTGGATCGATCCTTGTGGTGGTAGATCGGTTATCCAAATATGGCATCTTTATTCCTGCACCCTTACATTGCTCTGTAGAGGAGGCGGCTCGACTTTTCTTGAAGCATGTGGTGAAGTATTGGGGCATCCCTCAGAACATAGTCAGTGATAGAGATTCCAGGTTCTTGGGACGGTTTTAGACCGGGCTCTTCAAACTCCTAGGTTCCAAAATATACTTTTCCACTAGTCTTCACCCCCAGACTGATGGCCAGACTGAAAGAATAAATGCTCTCCTTGAGCAATACTTGCGGCACTTTGTGAGTGCCAACCAAAAGGATTGGGTGAAGTTGCTCGATATAGCCCAATTCTCTTACAACTTGCAACGGAGCTCTGCATCGGGCAAGAGCCCCTTCGAAATCATCACTGGTCAGCAACCCTCCACTCTGCATACAGTGGTTGTGGGGTATACAGCAAAATAGCCCGTCTGCATATTATTTGGCCAAGGAGTGGCATCGCAATACGGAGATTGCACGAGCATACCTTGAGAAGGCTGCTAAGAATATGAAGAAGTGGGTTGATAGGGGAAGGAGACCTTTGAACTTCAAGCAAGGCGACATGGTGCTGGTCAAGCTCCAACCAGCTCAACTTCGATTCTTTCGTAAAGTGCATAAAGGACTGGTTCGCAAGTATGAAGGTCCATTTCCTATCATTAGAAGGGTAGGAAATGTATCCTACTAGCTGCAACTTCCCGTATGGTTCAAGGTGCATCCTGTATTCCACGAAAGTTGCCTCAAGCCATACCATGCCGACCAGGTGGATCCCACGAGGAACATGTCAAGCCATCCAACCCCTACTTCTACCTCTTTGGAGAGATGGGTTGACATCATTCTAACGAATAGAGTTCAAGTTTTACCCAGTGGTGCAGAAGAAATCCAATACTTGGTGAAGTGGAGAGGACTTCCTGAGTCAGAAGCCAGCTGGGAACCGGAGGATTCGTTACGGCATGAGGAGGATCGGGTCGAAGCATACAGAAGGAGCACATCGACAAGAACGTCGATCTGATCAAGTGGGAGAGTCTGTCAGGGCCTTTTTCCTTGCATTTTTGTTTGGCAATGGCCTCTGACACAGTCTTGTACATACCTTGTAACTAGATGGCATGAACAACTACCGCCACACCATTTTTTCTTATTTTGGGTGGGTTTCGGGGTGTTTTCATCATGTCGGAGCTTCCGAAGGCGAGCCATGAAAATGCAATGCTGCTCGATCATTTAGAATCCCCGGGGTGGGATTTGGGTGGATGCCCTGCTTGTATAGTGTTGGGAGGGTGGGCGAGAACAATCCAGTGGGCCGGTTTCCTTGCGGATTCTTGCAGTGTCCATTGTTGCCTCCCCTGCCTCCTGAGCTCCTAATTGTAGTCTGAGTAGCGGTTGTATAGGCTTGTATTCTTTTGATTTAATTAATGAAAATATTGTTCTTACAGTGCCATATCTGAGTGTGTTGCCATGCCTTTTTCTTCTATTTTTCTGTGCATCTTGCTGGGTGCATTTTGGCTGGCTCCTTTGTGCAGGTGACATCGGGGCGCCGCACGGGTTTGCTCGTCCAAGAGGCGAAGTCCGTGACAACATGGCGGACTCCATCCAATAGACTCATCTGCGATGGCATTTAATATACCTGGATATCTGTCAGAAATTAAACATATTCTATTTCTATCTTTGACGATATGTGTTCTGAGCTGGAAAAGAAACCAACTCTAACTTGCAGTCGTCTCCTCATCCATAATTGCATATGCTAATGAAAATATCACATTCTCTGCATCAATTTCTGATGCAATTAACATCTTACCTTTAAACTTTTCATACAAGTGCGTGTCATCAATGCTGATTACAGGACGGCAGTGCCTAAAATCCTGGATGGATAGTTTGAAAGCCCAGAAAATATAATTTAAAACCCAAACATTGAAATTCACAGTTTGAAAAAAATTCTATGAAACAACTGTACCGAGATTTGCATGTTGAAGTGCAGCCATATAATAGGATAATTTAGCATAAGACGGCTCTCATTCTCCATAAATATCAACCAATGCCTTCTGCTTTCCACACCATGCTTTCCTGTATGACACTGTATATTGAAATTGATCATTAACGGTTGCCACAATAGCTTTAACTCTAACACCAGGATCTTTCTCAACAATATGTCGGACTAGTGTGCCAATCATCCTTCCACTGACATATTTGTGGTCTCGACTCAACTCCATAAACAAACAAGTGTGAGGACCCTCATATCTTGTGATTTGAAAATATCCATATTTTTTTAACAATGCAACACGAAGTCTCCATTTATAATTTTGAATATTATCTGATGATGCGCATTATACGGACCACAACTTTGAATACAACTAAACTACATTGTATGTCTGATACTTCATAATGTGATAAAGATCAACAGCTCTTCTTAAATAATCTTTACTCACAAACATTAGATCTTTAAAAAATTCAATCATCGAGGAGTCCCAAAATTGATAGTCAGAGTTCAATCTTCGACCAGCACTAACACAACCACCATCATCTAAATTTATATCATTAAAAAATTATTGAGGTTCGTGCAAACGAGGTTGAGATTCTCCCATATTAATATTAGGCTGAACATCTTCATCATCATTCTCATCTTCACCATCATCATCTTGACTGCTACTGTCCTCATCCATCCAACCATCTTCATCTCCACTTTCATCTGACTCAAAGTCTAGATTATCAGAATTTATTCCACCATTTATCCAGTCATCATTCCCTATATGAGTATCGTTTTCCGCACTTACCACTACTTCTACTAAAGGAGAAGTCACCATAGCAGAAGATATAGGAGAAGTCACCATAGGACTTTGAATAGTTAGACAACTAGGACCAGCAATAGTAGAATGTTGTTCTACAAATATGGCCTCAACATTGTCGGTTTGCACCATAGGAGTTACGAAAGGTGAAGAAGGCCCAACAGTATTATCCGCTTGGGTTAAAAGCCGACTATAGTATCCAAAGCTCAGTACATCTTTCTTTTCAATATATAATTCTAAAATTGACATTCTGAATATTTCAAAGGAAAGCTCAGCATTTCTTCGATATCTTCATCGTCATCAATTGGAACTAAGATATACTTACTCTGCATTAACTGTCCCAACATATTAGAAAATCTTCATTTCAATTTTATTTCATATTTCTCTTTGTCTATAGGAATACTGCTGTATATATGATCCAATAATTTTTGACGTGATAATGATGAAGATACTCTAATCATCCGATTTGCAGGGTGACTGTACTATACACCAGTTTCGTCATTCTGTATCATGCCATCATAATACAATCGTACATGAACCTGAGTACTGACTATTTTCTCAGAGAAATCTATGACAAAATCAAAATTAAAAAATTTTGTATTAGTAATTATTTTATTGTTTCAAAAGATTTACATGATAAATGTATCATATCATCAACAAATAGATATAGATAGGTCCTATCCCATTTGGGAATTGCATTAATTCTATAGGTTAATTACATTAATCAAACGATACACAATAGAGACCGAAAAAAATTTCGACAGTATTTTTTCTTAGTTCTCTCCACACGGCTGAAAATATATAAGGAGAACTAAAGAAAAATGCTGTCCGAAATTTCTCTCGAACCCTCTACATATCGTTCGAATAATGTAATTACCTACAAAATTAAATATAATTCTCAAACTATCCAAACTGGACAATCAATTAATCAATAAATATATTTTATGGTGCCCGTACAAAAATATATAATCAAATATATATTTTATATGGATACCGTAGAATATCCTACATTGGTCAACTAACGGGTCTACGATTCCATGAAATACATTAGGATCGAATTGAATTTTAAATCAAATCTAAATCTAATGAGATAAAAAAAATAAAAAATAATAAGATAAATAAAAAATTAAAATAGGAGGTGGGGGGG
Source organism: Elaeis guineensis (assembly GCF_000442705.2). Taxonomy (NCBI): domain Eukaryota; kingdom Viridiplantae; phylum Streptophyta; class Magnoliopsida; order Arecales; family Arecaceae; genus Elaeis; species Elaeis guineensis. The sequence continues at coordinate 114,431,987 of NC_026003.2, forward strand.
CGCACAGGGCCACCGTCAGGGGGCCACCGTCGGTCGGCGGCTGCAGGGCCATTGCCGACCAGCCGCCGCAGGGCCGCACCGGGCCAAGGAAAGGGGGGTGGAGGGGGCGCAGCGACCGCGACGCAGTACCGTCAGTCGGCCGCCGCAGGGCTGCACGGGACCGCCGTCGAGGGCCGCCGCAGGGTGGCATGGGGCCGCTGTTGGGCCTGCCGCCGGGGGGCCGCTGCTGGTCGGTCGCAGCAGGGCCGCGCGAGGCCACCACCACAGGGCCGCCACAGGACTGCGCCGGGCCGTCGTTGGGGGCCGCCACCGGGGAGCCGCCGCTGGACCGCATGGGGCCATCGCTGAGGGGCTGCCTCAGGGCCATCGTCGGTCGGCTGCCACAGGGCAGCCGTCGGGGGGCCACCGTCGGCCGGCCGCCGTCTGCCGATGAGGGGGGAGGGCCAACGGGGGGGGTGGGGAGGGGGTGGCCGCGCCGGGCCTAGGATGTGGAGCGGGCGTGGCGCGCGATGCCACCATCGGGAGGCAGCCGCCGACACGCTGTCGGTCGGCCGCCGCAGGGCCACCGCCGGCTAAGCAAGGGGGAAGGGCACGGCGAGGGGCGGCCAAGCAAGGGGATGGGGCGACTGGCCAAGGGAAAGGGAGGGGTGAGGCGGCCGCCGTCGGCCCACCGATGGGCCGATAACATGGGGGGTGCGTGGGTCCGCCGTCGGCCGACTGTCGCCGGCAGGCCAAGGAAAAGGAGAGAAGAGGGAGAGAGAGATGAAGAGGAAAGAGAGAAAAAGGAGCTCACCATCGCTGTCGGATCTCGTCGCCGTGCCGTTGTGCCGTCGGAGAGGAGAATGAAGACGTCGGAGGAGGGAAGATCTGATTTTTTTTTTCTTTTTTTTTTTGGGTCTTAACGTGGGAAAAAGCCATGGGAGATGGTATTTTTAAAAACATCATTTTCTATGGTATTTTTTAATTTTTTTAGTTTTTTGGATATATATTTGAATTAAATTTAATATTTTAATATTTTTTTAAATTTTAAATTATATTTTTTATTTTTTTGCCTTTTTTGCCATTTTTTATGGCTTTTCTTAATTTTTTAATTTTTTTGATGCATTTTTTTAGGGATATTTTTTTAAAAAAATTAATTTAAAATGGGGATAATAATTTGAAATGATGATTTTTATTTAAATTAAAATTAAAATTTTTATTTTTAAAAAAAAATTAAATTATAATTTTTTTTCTATTTTTTCTTATTTTTTTATTTTTAAAATTTAAAATTTAAAATTTTTTATTTTTTTGATATTTAAGCCCATTTTTGAAAATGCCAAGTGATCGGATATTATGCTTTGTGGACATGGATACACAGTGTCTCATGTGTCTCATCTGTCTCAGAATTAAAATTTTTATTTTTTTAATTTAAAATTATAATTATAATTTTTTTATTTATTTCTTTTTTTTTATGCCATTTTTTATTTTTTTATTTTTTTTGAGGTACTTTTTCTCTTTTTTGAGATATTTTATTAACAAAATTAATTTGAAATGGGAAAAGTAATTTGAAACAGTTATTTTTTTTGAATTCAAAAAATTATAATTTTTTTATAATTAAAAATTATAATTATAATTTTTTTATTTTTTACTTTTTTTCCTATTTTTATTGCATTTTTTTATTTTTTAGGTATTTTTCTCTTTTTTTGAGATATTTTTTAAAAAATTTAATTTGAAATAGTGTTTTTTATTTGAATTAAAATTAAAATTTTTATTTTGTTCAAAATTTAGAAATATAATTTTTTTTTTCAATTTTTTCTTTTTTATGTTGTTTTTTTTAATTTTTTTGAGGTATTTTTTTTATTTTAGATATTTTTAAAAAAAAATAATTTGAAATAGGGATACTAATTTGAAATGGTGATTTTTATTTGAATTAAAATTAAATATTTTTTTAAAAATTAGAATTATAATTTTTATTTTTTTAATTTTTTTCTTTTTTTTATGGTGTTTTTTATTGTTTTATTTTTTTGACATTTTTTTTAGATATTTTTTAAAAAATTAATTTGAAATGGGGATACTAATTTGAAATGGTGATTTTTATTTGAATTAAAATTAAAATTTTTATTTTTTTAAAATTTTAAATTATAATTTTTATTTTTATATTTTTTTAGACTTATTTTTTTAGATATTTTTTAAAAAAAATAATTTGAAATGGAGAAAGTAATTTGAAATGATGATTTTTATTTGAATCAAAACTAAAATTTTTATTTTTTTATAAATTTAAAATTATAATTTTTATTTTTTTTATTTTTTTATTTTTTTATTTTTTTTGGAAGTAAATAATTAAAGTCGCCGTTTGAAATGGCATTTTGAAAACGCCATTTCAAATGATGTTTTCAAAAATACCATTTCAAAGGGTGACTTTAACTTCTTTTTTTTTTTGTCCACGTGGAGGAGAGAGGGCGGTGACATGGTGGTTATAAAACGTCATTTCAAATGGTGTCTTATGGATTTGCATTACTTTTGTAAATAAGTTAAAAACTATATTATTTTAGTAAATAATTTTTTAAAAAAATTATTTATGTAATGAACTCTATAAAAATCTATATGGACATATATTTAATTTTATAGTAATTATTTATTAAAAATATCTTATATATTTAAATAAAATTAAAAAATTTAAATAATATTTTTGATTAATTTTTTTAAATAAAATTTTGAATTATTACAAATAATATTTTAAAAAATTTTATATATTTATATAAGATCAAAAAATTTAAATAATATTTTTAATATATAAATATATAATAACCCGTTGAGCATCAATGGATCTATTTTTTTCTGATGCTTCCGCCACTTTATCTTTTTTTTTTAATTTTTGTTGACTAAATAGCATTAATATTATTTTTTTTAATGATGAAATTTAAAAAATTCATAAATTCATTCCGCTAAATTCAAAATCTTCGTGGAGCTTGGTGAGATGGTTTGCTAACTTGTTTTCTTCTGAGAAACAATCGGCTAAGTTGCTTCCATAACTAGCCCATAGCCATCATCATCACATCCTATCATGCCGCGAAGCACGTAGAGAAAGCCAACTAGTTACCCAATTAGGTTAGTAAAATACAAATTACAAAGCAATAATGATGATGCTTCCAATGGAAAGAGAGACAGAGAGAGAGAGAGAGACCCAAAACAGATCGGGACCAGTTATTTGATACATAGGACACATGCATGGGCACCACTCGTAAGACTTCAGCTGCCAGCCTCGAATCCCTTGTAAATTCGGCTCCCGTTGGAAAAGTATTAGGTAGAATCACTCTATCACATAAGATAAAAATAAATTAATAAAAAACTCATACATCAGTCATTCCTGATTTTTATTAAATACTAATTATGGCAAATCATGATTTATTAGGAATACTCCTGCCGATGGCACTATTTGATTAGTTAGGTGGTAATATTTGGTTCGTTAACTGGTCCTTCTCCTTCATATTTTTTTCTTCCTTATCTTCTTTCTCCGTCTTCTTTTCCTATGATTGGCCCATCGTTGAGAAATTATGTCCGACTCTATATACACTACGTCAGCCATGACTATAGAAACAAACCAAGATGAGACAGCAATCCAAAACAAGCGTATAATGAATAAGACCTATAGAAACGAGACAAGATTAGTATGGTGTAGTACATATGGTGCATGTGGTGTAGAATATAATCTCTCTATCACCTCTACCAACTTATGAACCCATAGATTAGTTACAAAATTGGACATTTACCGAAATAGACAATGGGAGCTTAGTAAATTAATTTTCAGTTTAGTCTAGCACTCATCAATCTCCGTCACTGTTTTGAAGGGGCTTGGTTTATTCAAAGATTGGTCCTCCTTTTGCAGCAGAAGCATCTGACTTGGGAAAAATCCGGGAAAGGATCGATCAAGAATCTCTCCTCACTGTCGAATGATGGCTAAGGAATCAGATTCTGTCGCAGAAAACCTATTTTGCTGCTGTCTTGATGCAGATCTGTGCTCAAATTTTTCAACCCAGCGTCACTTTCAATGTTTCAGATTGCAGCCAGCACGGTCCTCCTACTGTTTTCTCTTTCTTTCAGCCTGAGAGTCGTTTGTTTTTTTCTCACTCTCCCTTATGTCGTTGGTTGCCATTTGTTGGGACATTACAACTTGCTGTAAGTAAATCTAGCTCTATCAGAGGACCTAACCTCTGACTGTACATTCTCTTTTACCTTTCTTCAACAAATTTTCGTGGGTGGCTAACCGCCTCACTTCATATCAAAAAAAAAGACAGTGGGAGCTCTACTCCTCAGCACGCACCTAATCCAAGCACAAAGTCTATTCTAGTCGTACCAAGTCACGAACCATTCTTCTTCCACCACCCAGAGAGTGATTCAAACAACTTAAACAGGTTCGCTGGACTTACATGCCTACTATCCCCGCCGGCCCATTGAGACAATGAGTAATAGCACGTTGGTTTACCAAAAAAAAATTAATTAATTACAAAAAAAATCTTATATTCTTTGAAAATTTTTAATTTTAATATAATCTTTTAATTTTTATAATTAAGTATGTGTACTATCTAATTTGTTACAATATTGACCTATCGTTAGCCGGTGCCGAAATTTGCTGTTAAAATACAAATATGTCATGTACAGTGTCAACCCCCTAACTGCTGTGTTATGCTATATGGATGATGTGTCATCCTTCAAAAAAGGAGAGAGAGATTTCGAGGAAAGGCAACATCTTCCCCTAGGACAACGCCCATGGCGCTGATGTCGATGAGATCGGTGAAGATGCTCAAAGGGGCGAGTAGGGTGAGGGATTTGATAGAGTTGAGGCCTAATTGGAAGGGGAGCTGATGAGATGGATGGAGGTATCAGTGGAGAGGAGGATGCAGGAGATAAAGATGAGGAAGATGAAGGACATGAAGATGAGGGAGAAGAGGACACCATGACCCTTCTTGTCGAAGAGGCTGAGGCGGGCGAATTCGGCGATGAGGCGTGGTAGTCCTTGGAGACGGTGGGGATGCAATAGTCGGTGAGGTAGCTGATGAAGAAGCAGTCGAGGAGGATTTAGGTGTGGCAGGGTGGTAGGCAACACGAAGGCATCAGTGACATCCTGGATGGTGAGGTTGAGGAGAGAGACGTTGTAGACCTTCCCCTGGATCGAGATCCAGAGGTCGTCGAGAGTGTTGTGACCCCAGAGCTCCACGGAGGTGATGTACCTCTACTTCTCTCCTTCCATAGCCATTACGAGCAAGAGGAGGGAAAAGGAAGAAAGAGATGAGGAGCCGTGGGATCCCCCTTCTTCTCCCTTGTTCTGTCTCTTTCTCTCTCCCTCTACGAGAACGTTGAAAGAGGGGAAGATCCCTTCTCCTCTCGCCCTACTGTTCTTGGTGCCCTTAAGACCCATCGATTTCAATGACTTCAACGCGACCGTCGGCGGTTCTGGCATCAACAACACCATTGAGTTCCACTCTCCTCACGACGTCGATGGCCACGACACCCACACCGCCTCCATTACGATCGATCGCCACGCCTTCCAAGCCAGCATTGCTGGCTACTCCGCGGGCATCACCAAGGGCGTCGCCCCCAAGGCCTGCATCACCACCTACAAGGTCTGCTAGAAGGGCACTGGCTGCCTTGACTTCGACATCCTTGCCGGCTTTGATCGCACCATCGTCAATGGCGTCGACGTCATCTCCATCTCCATCAACAACAGCGACAGCATCGTCGCCCCCTACTATCTTGACCCAATCGTCGTCGGATCCTATTGCGCCATCTCTAAAGGGGTTTTCGTTTTCTCCTTCGCCGACAACGATGGCCCTAGCCCCATGTCCGTCACTAATCTCGCCCCCTGGTTCATCATCGTCGGTGCCGGCACTATCGATCGTTGGCCCTCTACTCCGACAAGCCCCTTACGGGCACGATGCTCCCCCTGGTATACCCGGGCCAGTCTGGTGGCCTCTCTGCCCCCCTCTGCATGGAGAACTCTTTGGATCCCAAGTTGATGAATAGAAAGATCATGATCTGCGATCGTGGCAACAACCCCCATATGGCCAAGGGGATGGTCATCAAAGATGCCAGTGGTGTCGTGATGATCCTTGCCAATGATAACTCGAACAGCGAGGGTATAATCACCGATGCCCACGTGCTGCCCGCCTATGCCGTTGGCTCCGACGAGGGTGACGCCATCAAGGCCTACGCCTCCTCTACCGCTAACCCCATGGCTACGATGGCTTTTTTCTCCTCAAAACCTCTCTCTTCTTTCCTGGAGGATGATACATCACCTAGGAGGTCGATACTGTACATGACACGTCAGTATTTTAACGGCAAATTTCGACACCGGCCAGTGGCAGGCCAACATTGCAACAAATTAGATAGCATACATACTTGATTGCAAAAATTAAAAATTTATGCTAAAATTAAAAATTTTCAAAAAGTATAAAATTTTTATGTAATTAATCTAAAAAAAAGTTCTCCCTGTTTTACTTGTTTTGGGTGAAGTGTATTCTTGAACTCTTTTCAGCGTCGAGTAGTAAAATGATATGGGGTTTCAAGCATCGGTCCTTGGCGAATCCAATGTACCACCATGAGGGAATCACGGTCCAGCCAAACTTGAGAGTGCCGACGTTGACGATGGCCAGCTGCCTGAGACCCTCTATGATCCCTGAGCTCGACCAACGGGACGGACGATGGCGAAAATATGGCTGACTCCAGCATACAAAATCACCCTTCTGTGATCGCGAATGACAAACCATGCAGCTAGCAGCGCTAGCAACAGCCTCACATCGTTAAAGAGAAGCATCAAGAGGGTGCTTGATCAGAAAGAATGGGGTCTTAAATCGGAACGAGAATAGATAAATCTCATTCCAATCGTTTGGTTAGGAGAAATCTCATTCCGATTTCGATTCTGAGATGGGATGAGAATGATCCAATTTACATAAAACTCAATCCTTACTCTCCTCTATGAATTCAAATTTTCATTTCAATTCCGATTCCGATTTTGGTTACAAACCAAGCACTTCGGGAGATTTGGCTATTCTGATTCCGATTCCAAATTATTTCGATTTTAATTTCAATCATGAACCAAGCACCCCCCAAGTTAATTTTAGTCCACCTTGTGGGAAAGAAAACGACGCCCAAGAGAAGAAAATTATTTTGAGAGGTGGTGTGAGCCACGATCGATATATGTCTCAGAGTGTGTTGTTGATAGGACCGACAAAATATGACCCAACCCATTAATCCGATCCGTATTTGATCCATCGTAAATTAATTAGAATTTAAGCTAAACTGATTTGGGTCATAAAGAGATTGACTCGTTTAATCCATTTAATATCTACATCGGATTTAAAATTCAGATATCTATCTCATCAAACCTATTTAATATTCTGTTTGGGTTGAGTCAAATAACCTATTTAATTCGTTTAAGACCTATTTAACTTATTTAAAACATGTTTAATCTGTTTCTGATCTATTTAATTCAATCTGTTTAATCTGTTTTATCTATTTAATCGGTTTAATCTAATTTGATCTGTTTAATAAATGGGTTAAATTGATCAGATTGGATTACCTGTTTAATAAGTAGGATTTGGATTCAAATCTGAATTTTGATCAATTTAATAAATATATTAGATTTAGATTGATGATTTTCTGATACAACTTGTATTGGCCGATTCGATCTGACCCAATTGCCACTCATAGTTGTTGATCCATCGGAGGGAAGCCGGGAGCTTAAGCTTGGATGGATTCATCTAGAGCCAAGAGCGTAGAAGAACCAACAAGTCGAGACGAGCTCGCCTTGGAGCCCAGCCCGTATAAGCCACCTTACATGATCACCATGTTGCTAATTCGGGAAGAAAAGCAGTTCCCCAAGGGAAGACCAAACAATGTTCTGAGATGTGCGAAACACGTACCTCGACAACGCCGGGCAGCCCAGAAGAACCCGAGCCACATCTTCATGCTCCCAGAGGAAAGGCCAGGATGCAGATTGCAGTAGTCCTCGTGCAAACAACAAAGCCCCACAGGGAAGTCGTTCTCGTGCCACTTGCTTTCCACCGGTTGACCGCGATACACGGATGAACCCTAAGCTTCCAGCCCACTGAAACTGTGGAATAAGCCACTGCTACTGCCGGCTAGCCATAGAGCGAGGGCCGAGATCCACACAGAACACGTGATGCTCCAACAAAAATGATACCAAGAATGCCGACTGCACCTATGTGGTTTACCAGGATAGGTGACGGAAACTGAAACAGTCGCACAACATCCCCCTACCACCCTGGTTGCCAGTATTTTGTTTAGTCTTCCATCGTAGTCCATTGGATCATTGTGATAGAAGGATAGGTCCCAGCCAAGGGGCACAGGACCCAGCCAAGCATCATCACGAACGGATATGTGTTGGCCATTGCCAATCTTCCATCGAAGGTAAGGTTAAGGACCAAGTCTTTAACCTGAGGCAGCCTGCCACAGCCATGAGTCCGATGGAGGGGACGGTAGAAGCCACGCGGAGGACCCCGTATTTGGCCCGAGCGAAATAAATTATCTGAGCAACCTTTTTAGCCATTGTCTTTCAGAGCAGGAGATCTGGTACGCTGATCTGGGTCCAAGCGACAAGATGGAGTACTTCGGGCGCATCCGGTCCCAAGAATGCTCGTATATGATCAGTCTCGGTCTGGTCCATGAGTGAGGACGGCACTTGGGTGCGGAAAATGGGGTAAAAAGAATAGATATGGCCAGGACCGAAGCAGCCCTACCAACCATGCATAAACTGGTCCAGCAAAGGAGATGACAGTCAGCTAGCGACTGATGAGCCTCTTGTGGGACATGGGCACCTGGTATATGTAATGCCTCAGCAATTTGGATTAAGCCGAAAAAGATCCCACATGATTTTTAGGGCAGCCAGGCTAAAAAAAACACACGCACAAGAGCAAGGCAAAAAAAAAAAAAATGGAACGAAAAAAAGGAGTCTTGATGAGAGTCCGCTTCTTCTCTTGATCCTTCCGGAAGATGGACTTCGAAGGATGATCAGATTCCGACAAGGGGTCTATAAAACCCCTGCTCTCTCTAATCATCTCACCCCCAAATCTCGATCAACATTGGCGGGAAGCCGATGAAGAGTTCTCGATTTTTTTTTCCGTCGAGGTCTCTCGGTGAGCCGCCGTCGAATACTTCGCCGGAGACGAGGTAAAGGCCTGTAAATCCTCTTCTCCTCTCTTTTCTGGTCCCTCAACATAAGTTCAATCGCCGGATTTCATGGTGAACAGGGCCTTCCCTTGTTCCCATCTTCTTCTGCCGCGCTGACCGCCGTTACCGGCCATGCAGAGGATGCCATGGGCCGAAGCCGCGAGGATCCGCTATCACCCGAGGTCGCCGCGCGGGGCGGGGTGGGGGGGGGGGGTGGTGTTGGGGGGCGGGGGGTGGTGGTGCGGCCTATGACCTTATCTCCCTTCCCCTGTTTCCACGGAAAAAAAAAAAAGAAAGAAGAAAAATGAGGGAAGGGGAAGAAGAGGAAAGAGAGAGAGAGAGAGGGTTTCACTCCTTCCCTCTTTCTCTCTCTTCTCTTTTTTTTCTCTCTAAAAATTTTATAAATCATTGAAGATCTAGATATCCCGATAAACCCAGATCAAATCGATTGACCATAAAAGAGATTTTAAATCTATAATATTTAGGTATTTTTCATAATTTTTATCATCCATGATCATCTATAATTGATCTTGATTATATAGAGGTACAATTATCTGTACAAGATATCGAACCAAATATCTTGATTTTGAATTCGTGGATGGAGGGATTGATCGACTATTATGCTTGAGTCTGAAATCGGTAGATATAAGAATCTCTTTACATGATTATCTATATGTATATTTTTGTATCATGTATAATAATTTTGACTTTATTTAAATATATGATTGTTTATTATATATGTATCATATATTTATTATGTTATTTTTTGAGAATTAAATATCAAATATTTTAAAATTGAAGAAGAAACATAAAATAAAATTATTGAATGATTTGTTGATTGTCTAAGAAGTATTTAGATTAGATGTGGATTGCCGATCACGGGTTCACTACAGGCCGAAGTGCAGATACCTAGTTTGCCACATAGGCTGAAGCACGATTATTATGGTTTGCTACCACAGGCCGAAGCATAGTTTATGATTTGTCAGTCACGAATTGAAGTGTGATCATAAATAGTCCAAATTAAAAAATAATGATTGATTTAGAACGTATTAATGAAACATAAATGATAAGTTGTATGAACTTATATGTGATATTTATGATGAATTTATGATAATACATGCTTCATGATATATGTTTATATAAATGTTGAATTATATTTGATACCTGACATGACATTTTGTGGCTTATAATTTTTCTTTGATAATACTTATTTAATATTTTTAAATTATATTATTATATTAGTGTATGTGTGATGGGATTCTTATTAGGCTGTAAAGCTAACAACCCTAATTTTTTCTTTTCTTTTAGAGTTGCAGGACACATAGCATTGATTGGATTGGGTATGAAGTTTGAGTATTGAAGTTATTAGTTCATTAGTTCAATTTCTGATATCGATGGATATTTGAATAATTATAATTGAATAAATTTATTTGACTATGATAAATCAATTTAGTTGATATATTTGGTCATTTATTATTTTAAATAAATTTTGATTTTATTGGAGGTTTTATACAATCTACATGTTTGATGATCTCTGGGATATTGCTCTAGGATTCATGAGGCCGTCATGTAACCATACCAGCTGACGGGTTTAAAGCATGACAAAAATATTATCAGAGCTTAGATTTAAGATCATTAGGGACTGTGATATAAGTAGTATCAAAACTTAAGATTTTGATTGCTTGGGTTTGTAGCAGAAGTGACCTACAGGGTAGGCTTTTGATGCATAATTTTTATCTCCAACTATAATTTGAGGCATCGATAAATTTTTGATCTTGTTGGCTCGAAATTTATTTAGCAGATTCCAAAAAATTTAGTGGGTTTATATCAGAGTATGTAGCGAAAGGGTGGTGGTTTAAGTCATTTAAATTTGATAGAAAATATCAGTTCTAATTTGGAGGGTGTTATGATAGAGGATTGGAATTTTTTTCGAGTGAAAGAGGCTATTTAGGAGCTTGAAGAAAATATAAGGATCATGCACCCTTAAGTCTAAGCTTTGGATATGTCAATTTCGAGGATAAAATTATTTTTAAGAAGAAAAGAACGTAATAGCTCAGCAATTTGGATCAAGCCCAAAAAGATCTCTATATGATTTTTAAAGCAACGTAAAAAAAACAAGGAACGAAGAAGAGAACTCCTAATGGGAGAAGAAGCGGAGTTCGCTTCTTCCCCCTGATCCCTTCGAAAGATGAACTTCAAAAGATGATTAGACTGCAGCAAGGGGTCTATAAAACCCCCTCCTTCCTCTAGTCATCTCACCCCTCCAAAATCCCGGCAACATCGATGAGAATCCAATGAAGAGTTTCTGATTTTTTTTTTCTTTCAAAGACTCTCAGTGAGCCATCATCGAATACTTCACCAGAGATAAGATAAAGGCCTCTAAATCCTCTTCTTCTCTCTTTCTTAGTCCCTCAACTACTGTTAATGGATTTAATCGTCCAATTGCTAATGGAGATCACCAGATTTTATGGTGAATAGGGCCTTCCCTTGTTCTCGTCTTCTTCTCTTTTTCCACCGTGCCCACAGCTATTATCAGCCATATTGGGGCTATCGAGGGTTGAAGCCGCTAGGATCCACTATCGTCGAGGGTCGCCACGCGAGGGAGGGGGGGGCTATAGCCTTATCTCCCTCCCCCTGTTTCTAAGGAAAAAAAAGAAAGAAAAAATGAGAGAAAGGGAAGAATAGGATAGAAAAAAGAAACAAAAGAAGAGGAAAGAAAACATAAGAGAAAAAAGAAAAAAAAAAAGAGAGTTTCTCTCTCTTCCCCTCACATTTCTCTCTCTTTCCACTTCTCTCTCTATAAGTTTCTCTCTATTTTTTTTCTCTATAATTTTCTCTCTCTTCATAGTTTTTTCTCTCTAAAAATCCTGTGGACTAGTAAGGATTCAGATATCTAAATAAACTTAAATCAATCGGATGACCCTAGAAGAGGTTTTAGATCTATAATATTTAAATATTTTTCATAATTTTTTTCATTCATGATCGTCTATGATTGACCTTGATTATGTGGAGGTACAATTATCTGGACAAGATATCGAGCAAAATATTTTGATCTTGAGTTTGTGGATCAAGGAGTTGATCGATTATTGTACTTGAGTCTGAAATCGATAGATGTAAGAATTTTTTTGCATGATCATTTGTATGTATATTTTTGTACTATACATGATGCTTTTGATTTTATTTGAATATATGATTCTTTATTTTATATATATATATATATATATATATATATATATATATATATATATATATATATATATATATATATATATATATATATCACATGTTGATTTTTTTGATTTTTGAGAATGAAATATCGAATATTTTGGAATTGAAGAAGAAGCATAGTATGATATCCTGTATTATGAAATCATTGTGTAATTACCAAAAAATAGAAAAAGCATAGTATGAAATCATTGTATATTTTGTTTATTGTATAAGATAATTTGGACTAGTCATAATGTAGATTGCTGGTCATAGACCGAATCATGATATCCTGGATTACCTGTCGTGGACCAAATCATGACATCCTGATATATCACTGCAGGCTGAACCACAGATCGAAGTGTGGTTGTTATGGTTTGCTACCACGAACTAAAGTATGATTTATGATTTGCCAGTCATAAGCCAAAGCATGACTATAATTAGTCCAAATTGAAAGACAATGATTGATTTGAAATATATTAATAAAATATAAATGATAAATTGTATGAACTTATATATGATATATATGATGGATTTTTGATAATATATGATTTGTGATATATGTTTATATAACTGTTCAGTTATATTGGATATTTGATACGAGATTTCGAAATTTATAATTTTTTTTTGCTACTGTTTATTCATTATTTTTGAATTATATTATTATATTAGTGTATATGTGATGAGATTCTTACTAGGCTGTAAAGCTCACAACTCCAATTTTTTCTTTCTTTTCAAATTTGCAAGACACGTAGCATTGATCGGATTGGACGTGAAGTTCAAATAGCGAAGTTATTAGTTCATTAGTTAATTCAATTTTTAATATCAATAAATATTTGAATAATTGTAACGGATGATAAATCAATTTAGTTGACATATTTATGATTTTTTTGCTATTGTTTATTCATTATTTTTGAATTATATTATTATATTAGTATATGTGTGATGAGATTCTTACTAAGCTATAAAGCTCACAACTTTAATTTTTTCTTTCCTTTCAAATTTGCAAGACACGTAGCATTGATCGGATTGGACGTGAAGTTCAAATATTAAAGTTATTAGTTCATTAGTTAATTCAATTTCTGATATCAACGATCATTTGAATAATTGAGATAAATCTATTTAGTTGACATATTTCATCATTTATTATTTTAAATAAATTTTAATTTTATCAAAAATTTTATATAATCTATAGACCTTACATCTCCCGGGCATCATTCTAAAATTTATGCAGCCATGTCAGGTGATTAAACTAGATGATAGGTTCAGGATGTAACAAAATATGTTCCACACCAGATTGCTCCGAACTCTATAAAATAGATTTGGAGGATTTGTGGGCGGCGAAGCACCATTATGCAGGAAGAATCCATGTACCAGAACATTGACTTCTCTACGTTAACTTGCTGCCCTGATGCTTCAGCATAGTCCTCTATGGGCTGACGGTAGCGACGGCAGTTGTCCACCGCAGGTTTGATAAACGGCACGCAGTCATCTGCAAGTAACGGAAGCGAGAGCTCGAAGTGATCATTCCTAAAGCGTAGAAGCATGACGACAGAGGGAGGGCAACAAATGGGAAGGCGAATCGGGTTAGGGGAAGAGACGCCGGAGGGAGGCAAGGGAAATCTTGATACGGGACCAACACGTCCGGATGGAAAGTGGAAGTGAGCTGTAGATAGACTAACAGAGGTACATACCATCGGGTTGTACCTTTAGAGCGAAAGAAGGATTGCACAATAGCTACCATGAGATCCATACAGGCAGAAGAAAGAAAGAGTTCAACATGCTAGGAGATCTGTGCAATGCACGATCCAATGGTTGGTATCATAGAAAAAGAACAACCATTCTTTCATGTGAAAGATACAACCCGAACCCTTTGCACCATCTTAAATCACTATAGCATAGACGACAACTTGCGATGAAAAAAATGCATATCACTAGTCACAGGAAACTGATGAAATATCGTGGTCATGAAATTGCAGAGGTTACATCTCAACAAGAAAACCAAGAACCATGTTCCAGTTTGCTCTACCGTTATTGAATACACATAGATGTGGAATTGACATCAAAGGAAAAACTTTTACAATGACCTTCCAGCAACCAGTAAATCTAATACATTTCTAAACAAATTACAGATATTCAACCACCAGACCTTGCGAAAAAGGGATTATATAAAGAAGGAGAAAATTACACACTATGATAATACCTCAATAAGGGGCCTGAAACAGCGACCCCAAAAGAATTTAAGACTTTCCTGGAGAAAATCCAACTAGAAACTATGCTGATCATAATGAGCTTGCCTTTGTCCCGCCAGCCCTTGCACTCACAGTCCTTTCCCAAGCATCCTCTCCTCTAAAATAAGACTTTTGCTGGGGCCAAGGGCATTCTCTCGAAAATCAATGAGCATATCCAGACACTACTGCTTAAAATACATCAAAGAAGACCAGCAAGCATGGCACCGGGATCATTATATCCTGCAGGTGTGATTGGTGATTGTGGCTGTAATGGAGCTGCAGCAGGGGCAGGGGCGGCGGCGGCAGCGGCAGGGGTTGATGCGGGCATCATGATCAAATATTCCTTGATGAACTCCTTCAACCTATTATGACAAATGCTGATAAAAATCTTCTAGTAGGGCAAACCAAATAAAAGGAGAGACAAGAGACAGACATACTCAAATGTCAGTGTTGGATCTCCTGATGCAATGGTTATCCGGAGCTGGGTTCTGTCTGATGGATCCGTTTCAACTCTAATCTGGAAAAAATAATTTTTAACAAATCTATTAGATGAAAAACCAATAGAACTTCAGCTTGTAAGATAGAAGAATTTACTAGAGAGTCAAAAACTAATTCAAATTTAAACTGGACTTATCCCACAAACAGGTATAGAAGGCTAAGAAATTAGGAGCAGAATGTTGATAGAGGGGGGAAAAAACCCAGAAAAACTCAATGACTCCCCTTGACAAGAAGGATGCCCCTTAATTTGACACTACATAACAAACAGCGTAAAGCAACAGGGATAAACAAATCGGAATGGAAAGCATAAAGCAGAATCGAAAGTCCTTATAGACATGAAGTACAAGACAATTTACTAAAATTGGAAAGCAGTAGCGACTGCATGTGAACTCTAACCTAAATATGTCCCAAAGCAAGAGATCCACCTACATTAAGTACTGGTCCCTAAGCTTCCCCAGGCAGAAGGGAATGCCCTCAACAACCCAGATATCAAGTGTTATCCAAAGAAGTTTTTAGTGATTCAGGGCAACATGGATTGCTGTACCCACAGCAGGAAACAGAGATCTTCATTTTCTTACCAGACAAAGCATTGCTCGAGTGCTTTCTGAATAGAAGGTAGTGCAAGCAACCAGATTGTTCGGATTTGTATCCTGGTAAAGAACGTTAACGTTTAAATATTTGAAGTAACAAAGGCAGTTGAAGTTCAAAAGAATGACAACTTACAAGTGCTGGAGTAACTCCCAAGTGAAGGCTAGCAAACAAGTTCGCCATTTCAGGAAGAGACATCGGTTTTACACCTCTAACCTGTTCAAATGATCACACGAGGTTCACATCATAAAAATAGTTCATGAAAACATCAATGTGCATCTAATTTATTACTAGCATAGAGGAAAAAAATGCACGTAACCATAAGCAAATGTGGTATTACACGTTATACAGGCTAATGCCTGTCCCAGTCCTTTAGGCCCTTGGGCTTAGAAGTAGGGGTATGGCATTAGTGATTCACCTCAAGAGGTATAAAGTGACATTTCGTGGCATGCAAAGGGCACAAGCACTTTAATACTAGCAACAGATAACTTGATTGGGTACAAGATGAGCATTTATTAACCTAATAATCACTGAATGCTAAAAGACAATAGAGACAAGTCATACTCAAATCTTGAATCAGAGTAAAGCAAGAAACTGCACGAGTTATCACTATGACTGCATCCAAACTCATAATGTCATTAATATCTGACAAAATCTATCATAGATTTCTCAATGTCAATTAACTGGAATATTATATGTTCGTTTCATTTCATTCTGCTAATGATTTTTCTAACAATCGGAGCAATCATTAGACTAAATGCCTCTTTAATTCGCACTATTCAGCATCATGGCACTTCAAGGTCCCTAATCATCTAATTCTGCAGAAAATTAGACAGTAAAAAAATTAAAAAAAAAAAAGAAAAAAAGGAATATTGACAAGGTATGTGAAAAAGCAGTTATAACAGGCTAACAGATTAATGACTTGAACCACCTTTCCAAACGAATTGTTAATCAATCAGTGAATAGAGTAAATAGAAAATTGCCGAATTTAAAGGATGATTTTTGTTTTTTAGCGTTCTCTTGAATTTTTGGTGTGGTTTTTCTGGCCTACCACTGTATGACCTCTTTATTTTTCCAATTGTATAGCCAAGAAAGACAAAGTTCGAACCCTTCAAAATTTGACATGAAAACTTGTAAGGTGGTGCATGTTATTAATTGGGGAGGGTTTGTCAGATTTCTGAGTAATGAGATGAACTAGCAAATTAATGAAATGGCTCTGAAAACCTTGATTACCTGAATGGGGTGTCAGTGCAATCTAGGTCAGTGAACAGAGAAGAGAAGCTTTATAAGAAATGCGGTAGCACCTAGGAGACAAGTGGTAGAAGAGAGATTCTGAATATGGTACGGCAATGATAATTCCAGTCTTTTGAAAGTCATTGCAACATCCTACAAGCAAAATAATACAGCAAAACACCAAACTGCAAAGGCATTCCATAAACCTCTCATCTCCTCCCAAATTTGGGGCTATTTTGCAGGTTAAAAGGGTTGACAAAGATAACATGGTCAGCACATAGTATTGCTATCAGTTCACTGACATTCCCCTCAAATTTCTCTTAAAATCAACTGCCATTGTAGATTATGTGCAAACTGCTAACAATAGCTTTATTTGGTATCACTGTCTCAGGAGCAACAAACAAATAAAAAAGCGTTCAATGGAACATGATAGTTGTTTCTTTCTCAATGTCAATCTAATGGGCCTTCAGTAGTATTGTTTCATGGAACATTCATGATGCCATCAATCCTATTGAAGCACAAACCCTTGCATGAATTAGTATCTACAAATGACTTCCAAAACCTGAAAAGCAAAAGAACATGGGTTGGATGGCAACTAGCACATGGGCTCTTTGCATGGTGAAGAAATCAAGCATGAAATGTTTTAATTGGCTGCTTCCACGAACCAAAACTCTGGCTAAAAATATCACATCACTCACAAATCTACTTCCAAAATGAAATGCATCTATATGCAAGGGTTCTATAAAAAAATTGAAGTAAGAAGATTCTTAAAATAACAATTTATCAAGCAGAATCTTTTCAGATTTGTTTGGTCAGTGTAACCCAAGGTTCTTAGAAACAGTGAACTTTTAGGTCGAATAGATTCTTAAAATCTTATGCAGTTTAGGATGGGAAACTTGTTACTGGTCAAGTTGTTTTCAATTTCTGGTCATGCTTATGCAGTGTAACCCAAGATGCATTAATACATCCATCTTTGTTCTCTACTAACTCTATCATCTACCCAGCCACTTGAGTGGGTATGTATCTCATATGAATTAAATTTTGGATCCCCTGGATGACGAGAGAAGGTTTCCATGTATTCTCCTGTATTGCCATTTTAATCCTCCCAATTAGCAAAAGTTTCAGTGCTATCATCTATCTTTGCTTAGAATATCAAAATGACAACCTAAAAGCACTTATTATCTATTGTGTCAAACTTACACATCCTTGTTCATCATCTGCCTTCAGAAAGGAAAGTGCAAGCTTACCACTTCTTGAAGCTTCAAAGGTGGTCCAGACAATGCTTTCCACTGGAGGAAAAACTCTTCAGCAGGGAGTGATATGGGTTGTAAAAATTTGTTCAAGACAGCTGGAAGCCGTAGCTTTACACTAGCCTGAATGAAGGAAATAAAACATTCTATCATAAATCAGGGGAAAAGGAGACATCAGATTAGAATTATAGACAGAATTTATTAGAACTAAGGTCAGAAGTAGGGCAGACCATTGCAGTTCCAAATTTATAGGAGAAATCAAGAACAGCGACATCCCTGCTTGCTCGAAGATTCATAACTTCAAGCGGGCATTGCACCTACGACATGTAAGGAGGAAATTTTGGACCAACAGACAAAAAAAGAAAAAAAAAATCACTCGCCACAAGGCAGTACATTGTCGTGTTCCTGACCTGTGCTCTCGGAGGAATAGTCTCAGGTACTAATGACAGTTCCATCTTTAAATGGGTTGGAGGCAATATCAGAGCTCGCACAGACATGAGAGGTGAAGTATTCTTGTTTCCCAAGAAAAGAACAAGACGCCCATGATGGGCTCGCCATTCTGCTTTTATGCCAATCTAAACAAAAAACACAGCAAAACAAAATAACCAAACATTTAGGAGAACAAGGAAAGCATGTGGAAGAATCTGAATTGCAATATAGCATAGTTATCTACTAAGCATACCAATAAGAACAAATAAGCAGTATCGAGCTTTTTATATGCCAATTATATCCATGTAATGTAAATTTTGGATAACAAACCTGAATGTATGGATCCTCATATAACACACCACTGTCTTTCAGGCACAGTGCATGAAACCTTTCTGCAATATTCACAATTGGCTGCAGGATAGGCAAAGAATTACTTGAACAGCACAGACAACCGGAGGAAAGAAAAATAAAAGAAAGAAAAAAAGAACAGGGGTGTATAAATCTAGGATAAGAGGATAACTGCATTGTTTGTAGAAAAAAAAAGGAACTTATTTTCAAGAGTAAGGAATGGTTCCATTAAAAGATTGAATGCAAAATAATCTGCATGTTACATGCTAAAAACAAGATCAATGGAGGTACCAAATATCTGACAAGCTTGGAAAGTTGAAGGCATGGAAAAATTATTCGATACCTGAACTGAGTTTGATTGATCACCAACGGTTGCTAATGCTAATGCACCTGCAGCATCAGGAGTAGCTTCCAAACCAGGGACCATATTTTGCTCTGCTGAAACTGCAGCAGCTGGAGGGCCCTCTATTGCGAGAGGACCTAAAAGATCTCCCAGGATATCTGCTGATTGGGTGGATGCTGGATCTACTGTGCTGACAGTTCCATTTTCTTTGGTCAGTCCTTGATCGTGGGAACTAGCTTCCTGCATATATCCCCAACTTTTAATGGGACTAGTTACAAAATGACTATTTGCAATTCCATGAACAGAGAAGTGCAACTCTAACCATATTCTGACTTGGCATTCTGACAAGGCCTAGCTGGTTGACCGGGAGAGATCCATTGACAGGCCGTTGATCAGTTACAACCAGCGCATTTGATGTCTGCTGTTGACTCCTAAGTTTTATGGCACTTTGCTCTGCTGTATCAACTTCAGCATCTTCAGCCTTTTTCAGCAAAGCAGACTGGTTTTGACAACGGTAAAGAGAATTAGTTTAAATGATGACACCTGAAGCCTATTCCTTCCATCAGCCTTCTCAATTTGTATAAAGCTCTTGTTTGAGAAATCATGGTACCTGTCGTTCGGGAAATTTAGGCATTTCAGCCAAAACATCCATTAAAGCTGCACCTTTTCTACTCAGTGCAAAATATTCAACTGCTCTTTGCTGTATCTCGACATCAATATAACTCTCATATCTGACCAAAATGCACACGGGTAAACTTTCAGAGTTACGCTTATGACACAAAATTAATAATGAGAAGCTAACAGAACACTTGTAGAAATCAAATAAAAGATGAGATAAAAGTGAGACTTTACTTTTTGAAGATCGCCCAGATTTGTTCCTGCAATTCTGGATCAGGAGGTTGAGTGTGCATCAATATTTTGGCATATGTTGAAAGAAGAATGGCAACCGTGGGCATCCTGAAATACATGACATTCTTAATCTTGTAGAAGAATACAACAATGTTATAAACCGCAGATAAAGAAAAGGCAAAATGTAGTCATCTTACGATACTGTCGGAAGCTTCTCATTTATAATGGCAAATATTTCCTTAGGGCTACAGCTAGGTCTTCTGGCCAAAAGGTGGCTGTACTCCCCAAGAATATAAGCACTGACCTGTTGCATGAGTTGCAATAAATAAGATTTCTGCAGAACTACAATACTTGGTAACAGAACATGATTGACAGCTTCACAATAGAATGCACCTGAAGTGCAAATTAATACTTCTCTGACCTAGAAATTTTTTGCCATGTCACAGATGGAACAAGTCTAAAACATAAAATACCAAAAAACTTTGCCCCAGGATCAGGAAAGGTATGTGTTTTGAAATACAAAGTTTTCAACCTTGGACCATAGCAACGTGAAAAATGAATAAAGCTTTCAAGCCCAGACCTAGCCCGAATAGAAAACAAATGGCATGGCATATGGAATGGCGGGTCAGGTTCTATATATGTCTCTCATTTTGGACTTCAGAAAATAAACCTACCAATATCTTCCCAAGAATTTATTTTCTGGCCAAAGACTGAAATTATGATTGTGCTTGGTTCAATTATATATCAACACAACCTAACTACAATCCTAGGTATTGCAGTATAGGCTTGTGAGTCATTTCTTGAACAAAGAGTTTGCCATCATGATGGCCCATGCATAGGATGGACAAGCATAATACAGTACGAAAATAACAAAAAAAACTAAACAAGAAGGTGAAGGGGAGAGAAAAGAAGGAAAGGGGTAGTTGGGCAGAGAGACTAACGAGGTAAAATGAAGTACTTGTTATCCAGTATTCTTTGCAATAAGCAGTCACAAATAATAAAATCTGGACCGTTGCAATGACTTTCATATGAAGAATCCAAAACCACTTCAAACAGAACCCTAAATGGCTTTGGCAGTTGCAAACCCAAAATATCACCCAAATAAGTTCTGAAAAAAATTCCATATATAGTTGGAAGAAGACCAGAACTTATTTTTTATGTCAAATACATTTCAAAACCAACTGCAAACTGAAGTCCTTAATAGAAGGCCTTCCTAACCATCCTTAGTTTCCTTTATTAGTAACAGAATAGGTGTTTAGTATATAAAGACTTCATCAGCTTGTATCAGAGTTAACTTGAAGTTGTTAATTTAATTTGGCTAGTTGGAAGTTCTGACTGTTTTAAAGATTCTTTCTAATATTTAGTTTGAAATTCTTTCACATGAACCATGTACTTTCATGTGAAGGACTAATCAGGTGTGCTCCAAGACAAAGCATGTTTTGCATGCTAAGCATTATTAGATACTTTACATAGTCAATCTATGTTGAAAATCTCTGACAGAGAGAGAACAGAAAAAGACTGAGACAAGATAAAACACCTTGACCATTGTCTCATGCAAAGCAGGCTTGTCAAGATACTCCCTCGCCTTGGCTGCTGCATATGGCTGATAGGATACAAGAGTCAGGTATGCCAAAAAAAAAGATGAATAATGAGAGTTTAGAATGTCATATTAACTAAGAAAAGAATTAATGTTGATCACAAATTGATTAGAGACCTGTAAATCTTCATTGTTGGTGACAAACTGAACCACACGATACCATATATCATCACTAACAAAATCACCTGCTTTGTCGATCAACTGAAGAATGACATCAACATACCTATAAAAAAAAAAAAAGGATTAGCAATTAGAGATCTGACCAAGACATGAAAAGCTTGGAAGGTAAATAGGCATTATGGAAGAAATTATCACAACTGAGATCCCACATAAGTCACTTAATCACCTAACCATCTCAACACATATTTGTAGCCAATTGTATCCACACATAATTGTTAGCAAAAACCTGCTAATTAACCATAGAGGACTTTATGTGAAACTGAAACAAAGAGATATATCATCTGCTTTGCAAGTTTCATGTCTACAACTACAACTAAGTTGTACCAAACCCATTTAACTTGGACCTCCATTTTTCAGTGAATACTAAGGTTCAAATGTTCCTGGACTTCCATTTTTCAGTGAATAACTCTTAAGGTCCAAATGTTCCTTCTCCCAGAAGTGTACTTTCTGAAATGGTCAGTGCTACTTACAGTCCACGATCTCTGGAGCTGAGAGTTACTGTTCTTGCACTAGATGGTGTATAGGTTAAAAGGGTACAAATGTATGGACACCAAAAGCAATGCAAAAGTACTAAGCTGACTTCTCAAAACAAGGGAAGACAGATTGATCAAGGTAGAGAGAACTATAAAACATCAATATCCCCGTAGAAAGCAGTTATAGGTCCCTGAGGGAGATCGCAAAAGCCATAGCTTTCATAGAATATCCCTCAATAACATCACAAGTATTCTAAGGAAGCATGAGAGGCCTTAATCACACAAACCATTACTCCAACATTCTCAAGCAATGGAGGCATAATAACCACTAAAGAAATTCTCAGACAATTCTTAAATACTTGTTTAGTCCCTAAATGTAAATATAAACCAAGGTTTGTATACTGACCCATGCAGGCCGATACCAGGCTTATCACATCAACCCAGTAAAAAAAAGGCAGCCCAGTACATGAGCTCTACCATTGTTAGGTCTAGGGAAGGTCAAATGTACATAGCCTTACCCCCATGTCCGAGGACGTGTTTCCATATTTTGAACCTGTGACCTCCACATCACCATAAAGCAACCTTACCATTGTGCCAAGGCTCGCCCTCTAAAAGTATCGGTATGGTGCAAGGATTTCATAAGGAACCGGGTAGTATAGGACTCCATAAGGTATCTATATAGTATAAGGACTCCATAAGATATAGTAACGAACAAGATCTGTTGTACTAGTACCAAATACCAAACTGGCAGCTTACCAGTATGGTACAATTTGGCACAGTACACCCCATACCAACACATATTATGCTATTCTAGGTGACAGAATCTGTACCATGTCACAATGGAATGTCATATCGAGCCTCCCTAACATACCAATACCTCACCCATATGCTACAATAAACCCAGTACCCAGCAATGTGGCTCGGTACAGCAAACCTCTATCAACACATGGGTATAGTTACTGTCCAGCTATCTCACCTCCAGAAGCATGTCATGTATCAATTTGAGGTGTATTCTACCAACATGACCCATACTTGTAAGCTACCAGTACAGGGTCTGGTGCCGAGACTGAAAAGCCTTGATGCAAATAACAAAGACACGGGCTTGGCCTGTCTAATTGAGAACCATGCTGACAAGGAATAAAGGGCAAGAATATATCATATCTTATCAACGAGTATGCAACATACATACTAGTTATAAACTTATAATAAAATGACCAAGATGTGTAATCAACTTAGGCTTTAGGTGGTTGGTAAGTACTGATTTTTTTTCAGTTTACACCTTATGTTCCTCCATGAATGACAGAAGATGATGTTACTCCAAATAAAACTCTTCTATTCCAACATAAAGAAAGAATTATTAACCTCTTTTGGTATAATTGCCATTTGAGATTTGAGATAATAGATATCATGTGTTATCATTTCAGATAAGTGGTATTAAATAGTCATATCCTAGATGAGTACATATCCTTCGGCTGCCAGCCTCTTCATGGTATCGTGAAGATTATGCTTCACAAAAGGACTCACTTTCAACTTATTTTTTTGAGCAATAAGGTGGTAATGTGCCACCATCAAGGTTTGAACCCTGGGCCTCATCCAACGGCAAGCTCTTACGAGAGGGATGCCAACCAGCTAATAGCTATTGGGAGGCTCACCTTCAACCTCTAGAGCTATTCCTTTGGGGTGGGGGAAAACAAGTTTCCATGTCCTATTTTCAATGAGAAAATTATAATTTCCTTCACATTGCTAGCTAATTGTTCTCTGACCAAAGTAATGGAATCAAAATCCTAAAGCATGCCATCAACCCTTAGAACAAAAAAGAGTAAAAAAAAAAAAAGAAAGAAAGAAATATTAGGACAAACACTCCTTAAGTATGAAATGGCTTCATATATAACCAATGTGAAAGTTGGTAGTCTTACCATGAAAGATCTGGAGCAAATTTTTCTGCTAAAATGGCAGCTTTTAGTGCCAGTTCTTCACGCATTGCAAAATCTGCTGTGCTAAGATACTGAGGAAGAAAGAAAGCGAGTAAGATAACTTTGATTCAGGTGTCAATTGTAATATACAAGACATATTAACTAATAGCTCTTCGCCAAATCTGCTATGCTAAGATATCAAGGAAGAAGGAAGAGAGTGGAAATCTTTCATAATTCAGGAAGCAACTGTAAATATACAACATATATTAATTAGTAGCTATATGTAAGCACTTATTCAGAAAAAACTCTTTATATGTCACAAGATTCAATTGTACCTGCAATAACTCCTCAACTATATCCTTGGCATTTGTCACATCACACATTCCATAAAGCAAATCAAGAGCACGTCTTCTAATACTGCAAATATAACAACAATACAAGGAACAAGATTCACTATTAAGATAAGGAACAAATTGCATTCATGCAGGAGAAAAGGCATTCAGTAAAATGTTATACAATAGCACACCATGCAAGTAAAATTACAATTTATAACTGAACTAATAAACATGCTTAAGCACCACATATTTCTTTAAAAAAAAAAAGGACTAACATTAGAGCATACCTGCCAGAATATGTGCTCAAGAAGGTAATATCCAAATACATAAATAAGAAGTCATGATAGATTTCATTTCCCAACAGCTAAAAACAAATTACGGCCTAAAATTTGTTACGATTGGTTTTTACATCTATACGCCATAATTTAAAATTTGTTATTATTGGTTTTTACATCTATATACCATAATTTAAGCGTATACATACATCATAATTAACAGACCAGGAAAATATTCAAGGAACACTGAAACATGAGGAACAACTAAATTGACAGAAGTTTGGACAGTAATATATCCATATGAAGGAAGATAATGAGAGCAATGGTTAGAAAAATAAAATATTTTTAGTGAAAATAGAAGCTTTTTCTTTTTTTTTTCCCCTCAAAAAAAGAAAATGGAAGCTTTTCTTAGAAAAATTTGAGCATGTTCAAAGCAATGTAATTAATGAGAAACAATATGGAAAGAAATGAATGACTAGGAAAAATCAATATCTGGAAGCACCAACCTAATATTCCTTTTGAGAATTTGACTTGATTTTACCAGCCACTAGGCAGTCAGATTTACATTGTCCACAAAGCAAAGCCAGAGGGACTTGGAGGTTTTAGCCTTTGACGTCAGAAATTCTTTCAAAAAGGTTTTCAAATGCTTTGAAACTGCATCGACGAGAGTTCAGAAGAAGAGAAACGACCAAATCACTAAGTCTCGGTCCAGCTAAATACAGGCGAAAGCATTGACAAATACAAATTGCATTAGAATTCCATTACAATGGTATATCTATATTTGGTTTGGGTCTTATTTATTTTTACCTGTTTACTTGTTCATTCTCATTCTGGCACTGTATAATATAGCTTTTAATTTTTCTTTTAGTCAAGAAAGCCATAACCTACAAGTGCTGCCCCAACTATTCAACTGGGTTTTATGAAGACTTATTCACCAAGCAGTCTATTTCAAGCTTTTTATATCATTTCTAACAACTACCAAACATGTTACCTCAGATCTGCTCATCCTTTTCCTACATCCTTCAACAAAAATTAATGTACACCTTGTTCTGAACTAAGAAAGCTACAGTTCTATGTTTCTTTCAATCAAAATGGGTAATAGCCAAGTTGTTGCACCCCTTCTCCACATGGCAGAATGCCTTGCCTTTGAATCCTCGTGGTGTAATTTCCCACATATTTGGCCTAGATAATTATATTAGGTGGTTCTCCCACTGTATTCTCAGGGGGAAAAAAGGCTTACGTATCTCACGTTTGAAAGAACAGCTACAGAATTCTAGGATGATGCCATCCTATGGGAAAGTGGACTTGAAAAGAAATAAAATGTGTTATATTCTCAACAATCGTCCACTTCCCTTTTTTTCCCTCTTCTACCTCTCCTGGTAGTTATAATCTAACAAAAGAAGGCCCCATCATTTAAAGCACTTGATATGGCAGTTCCTAAAACCAACCAAATACAAATAGAATAGAGCATTGTAGCGTTAACATGGTACTTAAGGCCAGAAACCCTACTAAGTGGTGTCAATATCCACATTTCATAAGGATAGACATTGGGCAGGCAATTAAAATGTCCTGCTTGAAGCCAACATCCTCCATCTCAACTATTGTACTCTTACTCCAAAAGGTATGCCGAACCGACCTGAACCAGGCAGTTCAGCCCATTTCAAACTAAACCAACACCAACCTAGGATGGTTCCACAATGCAGGTCGGTTTGGCTTATAAATCCTAGTAAACGGCCCTGGTTCAGCTTATAAACCCGAGGGATCACCTTGCTTTTTTTTTTTTTTTTTTGAGAGATGGCTCGCCTCTTCGAGAGCCTTTGAGGGTGCTCCAGCTTTCTCCACTCCCTTCACATCGCCTCTACTGTCAAGTGTCAACCTTGTCTTGCTCATCATCAGAGTACCTCACGACTCCATAGCTGCTCACTCTCACACACAGGGATGAAGGCCCTCGTCGTCATCTGATCCTGAATCAGATCCTTTCCTCATCACTGTCATGGCATCGCTCCCTCACTAGATCTATAGAAGGCCTCCTCCCAATCCAGCCCTCTCTGGCATAGGTGAGTCCTCCCTCTCGCACAGGGATGAAGGACTTTGTTGTCGTCGCCGTTGCGGCATCTATCCGTCCCTAAACCCACTAGATCATGTGATTATGAAGCAATTATGCAGGAGAGGATATTCTGGCTTATATTAGGCTCTTTTCATATTACTCAAAGTTACATTAGAGGTGCAGCTTTGGGGACCAATCTGTGAATCCAAATAATCATGAGTATTAATTCATATACAATAATATAACTATGGGTCTGACTCAAGACATTGCGGACATTGGGGAAGAAAACCTTGGTGTAGCTCCAAGCCCCGTATCTCTGAATTTATATATATTACGAGCATTCATTGATGATATTGACAAGACAAGAATTTCCTCACTTTTTAGAAAGCCCTGCATGGCAAATCTATTATAGCCTTGCTCAAGAACTCGATTCCATGCTTTCTTTGACAACTTTTTCTCCTCAAACTACACAATGGTGGCCCTAATAAAACCCTTCTTATTTTTTAGAAGTAATTCATATTTTAAAATTGTTACTGATAGTAGAGGTGCCTTTTTAGTTATCATGGGGTGGAATAGGAGGAATAATAAGAAATTAAGTTATAGAAAGACAAAAGTGCCATCCTCCATTTGACCAACCACTAGCCATGATATTGGCTACATATGGTGATTCAAACAAATCAAACCTAGTGCCCTTCAGTCTCCTAATTGATCATTACAGTTAACCATGGCGCTGGTGGAAACCTTGCAACTAAGTGTAAATGAAGGCGCAAGCTTATGGCTTAGAATTGGCTTAAATGTGTGCTAGTCAACATCATAGGGACAAGAATATATCTATGTAAAATATGTTTATATCATAATTATGTTTTCTACATATGAGAATAAATAGTTATATGTTACCATAAATAGCATGCATTCTATAATATATTTTATAGAATAAAATAATGTATTATCACACTGGACTTAAGATATATCAATAAAGGTTTTAAGTACCTGAACCAGCCATCGACCAATACGAGCATACCAAGAGCCAGTGTGGTACACTGATCTAGTACATAGGATCGGTTCGAGGGGCATACTTAGCACCTATTTTCTACCAATCTGTTATAGTACTGATGAAGACAGTACTTAGAACCTTGATATAAACCAATATAATATACCATAATTACAATATATGTTAACATTCTGCGATAGATGATATAATATAATATTGCAAAAGATATTCAATATAATACAAATAAGTGAGGGTTAGCAAGGCTTTATTTCCATTGCTGCCACTAGAATAGAAATGGTACCTAAACCTACGGTAACCAAATTCCACCATCCCCCTGAAACAGTCATCCTTAGACAAGGGGCATCAAGCAGAATAACAATTGAACCTTATTCTGAGTATAAATTATGGTGTTTAACTGGGAACAACAGTTTCCCCTTATCCACCGCTATTTCCCAGACAAACTACGCCGAAGTGTTCCTCAGGCTAACAACACAAATAAGTTATTCTTTCCAAATCAATGGCCTGGAGGATCAAAAATAGTTTTCAATGACTTAGAGGATATTACTATGGGGAAATGATGGATAAATAAATAAATTTTAATTTAAGTTAACATTATACCGGACAATCATATCATAACCAGGCTCCCTAGTTACAAAACTTTCTACTTGTGCTTCCCTCCCTGAACATTCATGAGCCCATCATCTACTAACACCTTTTTAGTGATGTTACATGATCCGAAGATATTCATAAAAGTCAATAAGCAAAACTTTAATGTATAGTAGCATTTTTCCGAGACTTTTTAGAGTCATTTTTTTATGACAAGTATCACATCCTTTTCATAAAAAATATACTTTCACTGATAAACTGCAATGCACTAAGAAGCCTGTCAGGTTGCTTGCTACGAGGGATGCTGTATAAATGGAGCTTCATGCAGTTGCAAACTTGCAATTCTAGTATTTCAAATTACAAGTTAGCTGTTTGCTTGTTTGTGGTGAGAAGTAAAACTGCGTATGGTAATACTGTAAAATATAATACATTATTAACGCATACTTGATAGTTTACTTTGCATGGCTATCAAAAAATTTTTTGTACCATTATACAATATATTATTTGCTGAAATCTTGCAAATAGCCTTAAAGTAATACAGTTGCCCTTACATGTGGAATACTAAATCAAATGAAGACAAGCACTGGATTTAGTTGTAGATACTGGAATTGCAGCAAGTTCAATCACATGCAACCAAACAGGCCTTAGATAGATAACCACAACCTTACGTGTATGTCCAGACCATAACACCGTACATATTCCCATAAAATATGAAGTATGATTAACACATCTAAAATTTAAACAAAATGTCAGATCTAATTAGGATTTCATCGTAAATGACTCATTTTATTGACAACTACAGCTATTTGACGTTAGAAAGAACAGATACAGCAGGAGGAGACAAAGTGTCAAGTCAAACATGCAATGCAATGACATATTTCAACAATTAGTTATATTTTCTTTTAAGAGGTAAATTGGATTGGTAATTCACATAAAATTGCCAATTCCCTTTTAAATTAAACAAAGCCCTGGCAGACCTCCGTAATTGTTAGAGTCCAAGAAAAATGGATTGCTCATTAATATAAGGAATGAAAAAGACTATAAGAACCAGATTCATAGACTGCAAGCCAAATTTCCAAGCCACAATTATGAAGCAGTGATTTAAAAATTTGAAGCAGCAAAGATCATGAGAATGCAGAATTTAACATGAATACGTGCAGATTGCTCCCAACATTCCTCACAAAAACAAACACGATATTGTACTCTTGTAAAGTGCCCAAAAACTACCTGATATCGGGATCTTTCAAAGAAGTAATGATCTGTGCTTGATGTCTTTTAATAATATCTTGCACATCTGTGACCAACAACATTCTGGTCATGTTCTCCTGCATCAATTATTAGAGTTTATGTAAGAATGCAGCTGACATATTTCAAATATGGCCAACAGGCTACAGGCTATCTTTAAAGAACTTCAATATTCATATACCTCCATTAGTACGAGGGCCGAAAGATCAGATGTAAATAAAAGTTCACATCACACTGTTGTTTTTGAACACTTACCAGGCCAAGATATCGAATATTTGGTTCTCGGACAGCTATAAATTTCCCAAGTAAAGCCACACACTGAGACATCATCTCCTTTTCAGCATCAAGATGCATAACCTGTATAGATAAGGAAGCATGGAAAATCATTTTTGTTACCTAATATTCTGATGCCTATATCAAATATTGATTAATACCATCAAGCAGTAAAATTTACACCACCCTACAAAAAGCAAGATCCTATGGTAAGCATGCACGTTATTTAATGCAGAATTTTGACAAAAACAGCAGAAGCTAAGATAGTCAACAAGCATAAAAGAAGGGGCAACTGTTCCTGTTTGACTTTGTAAAAGGTAACAAAATTTAACAAGCAGGAAACTCGATAAACAGACTAAGCTGAATAAACAACTATAACTGCTAAGCATTTCACATCAAACACCACAGGCACGCATGCAGAGAATTATTTTGTGATTGTATAAACACATATGTCACTGCAAAAACTTAATATCTGTACAGAAAACCACCTTCAATAAAATTATAATTATATATAAGTGAAATAATCAATCAGAATACAGTCATTTCTTAGGCATAAAACAACTTACAGAATTAAATTTTGAAAGCAAAATAGATAGCTCTACCTTTATGTAACTTGACAATTGTTTCCTATTAAAACATCTTGAAAGACAACTATCGAAGTGTCCAACTGACTCAGACTTGGCCTTGATAGTTTTCACTTATTAAAGTCAAATAATAAAGAATCAAATTTTTACCAAATGTAGACATTTTAAAAGAATGCAGATGATTTGTGGCAGTCCAAATATACATGTAAGAGTTTCATAAACACCCAGGTTTCATCCAAGTAACATAATAGGATAGTGTGGTGTAAAACATGCATTTAATCTACAAAAAGCTAGGTCATACTGTGCACTTACATGCACCAATCTTAAGCTGCAAACTTACCAGAGCAAGGGCTTCAAAAAGAACAGCATGTGATGCATTGTTCTTGTTAACATTTTTAACAACATCAGTGCCCATCAAAATACGTTGCAGAACCTAAAAAATATGAAATGTATATTAGAAATTCTAAGCTAACTGAGCATATTGTGACATAAACTATTCCAGAAAAAGCCGTACCTCAAATAAAGCTCTTCTGGTACTTGGATCTTCAACAGTTGGAAAATACTGAAGAGCCCTCATTGTCTTTACCTGCATCAAGTAAAATATCAACTAATATGTTGTGATGATTTTTGTTATACAAAAGTTTTAATCTTCTTCTGCAATCCTTTGCAGCAAGCAACATGGCTAAATGAAGTCAAGGCCTACAAGCAGCTGCCTTACAAAGTGCACAAAAGCAGTAGGCTACCTGAAACAGATCTCATGGTAATCAATTTTTTCGTGTTCCATAGTGTCCCATCCCCTTAACTGTATTATTTGTTATTGACTTAGAATCAATCCATCTTCTAGTTGAATAAACTCAAAAATTCTATATATGCATTGTTATGTTGATTAATATAGACATAAAAGTTTAAGGACATAGGACACAAAATGGAGTCCTAATAACTTATGTGGTAAAGAAGCTTCAATCACAAATGTGATAAATCCTGTCCTCCAAAATAGAATCAATCATAAATGGGATAGATCCAATCCTCCACTCATAAAAATAACACTTCTACAGAAGAACTTACAATTTCATCTAAGCATTACGATGAAGATATGCTAAGGAGGCATGCAGGAACCCAAATCAGAAAGCCTAGGCTTAGGAAATAATGGATTCCTGAGGTAAACCATTTTAAAAACACTTGGAAATTACATATAACCACTTGACTGCACCTAAAATAGAATTAAACCAGGAATTGCATACTGCTTCTTAAAAAAAAGACTCGAACCCTGAGGGGGTCAAAAATAAAAGATGTGTGACGTTTCTAGAACAAGCTAAAAAAGAATCATTCATGGTGATTTAGCATCCAATGTGACTTGAACATACGTGTAGGCACAGCCTCATGCACATGTATAATGTATAACAAATGAATGTGCTATGAGGCATTTATAATGCCATGGTTCCATTGTAATGGCTTCTTCTCCCAAACCATCAAACCATTATTTACAATTATGATGGAAATAATGTTATTTGCCAAGTCCGGCCTTTGGCTGTCTTTTTGGAATAAGATAATGGATGTTACAATGGCCACTATTAGCCTTTTGTAATGCAGAATAAGTATAACTATAAAACAACAAGTTTTTTTGATTATATGACTGCTCATAGAATAAACTATTGTCTTTAAAATTGATATGGAATACTTTTATTGAATAATTGGACTCTATTTGGCTATTTTAAAATCTTTTTAGCAATCTTAGTAATTATCTTCTCCCTCTTCATCTTGAGACTCTTGACATATGTAGGAAAATTCTGGAGGGTTTCTCTTAGGCTGCATAATCCTACTTGCAAACATATAGTAATTTGCCCTACCTGCTAATTATCCTTATAGGTTTCATAGCAGGCCCTTTTTTGTCTAAATCAGCCTCGACTGGGAATGCACCAATTTCTATAGGGTTGGCATTGAGATGACAGTTGACTGCATAATCCTTGCATGAAACCTTCTCTGCTAAGAGTCATGCTCCCCATATTTCCTTGGCATTATGCAAGCCAAAGAGGAAAAGTAGCCAACCGAGGATTTTAATAAGGATTCTCATTCATTGTTTAGGATCAATTCATTTCCTTTCAAAGGAATCTAATAGGTGTATGATTAGATCAGCCAAGCCTCCATGAAAGGGATTACAGCTCGCTGTTTCTGGGGGCTTGCTGGAGCTGTACATGAGATTGAATAAAAGTGGATGAAGGTCTCCTCTTTCCTCCTCTCCTTCTTGCACTTGTTATTCTCACTCTTCTTATTCATATCTATTTTTCTCTTGTTCTCATCTATTATTGTTCACTCTCTATTCCACTGTATGAAAGTCAAACAGAGTTAACATCGTTCCAGATCTGAAATTAGATCCAAGTCAACTTTCTGCTGTTATTTTCTTTTTAACAGCAGATCTGTCTTCAAATTTGAAGCTGATAGCTGTTACAACTGAGTGAAAGCATGAAGATTGTTATATAACTCCGATTAGATCATTCTGAACCAAAATTGGTGCAGAATTATCCTGTGTCCTTTCAATCTCAAAGAGGCTACATCATATGGTAGACATGGAGAACACGTAGAAGAGGCATACTTGCAATAGCCATCGCACAAGGAAGTGCCACTCTAAGAAAGTAGCATATAACCTTCCTATTCCTCCTTCCCTATCTTCTATCCTTTCTCTCTTATTTTTTCTAATCACTCCAGCCAATCAAGAAGATCATCCCTGATATATGGCCTTCAGGGTCTATAGTTAACATACTTTCTCACTGAATGGTGACCAGAATTGGAAAGATGACGAACTTCCAAAAAAAAAAAAAAAAAAGATATAATGCGCAATCAATTAATAGAACAAGTGACAGAAATACATGCAGTTATACTAATAGTCATTAGATAAAATTCATAACCATCTCTTCTGTCATTCAAATTATTGGATTTTAGTCAACAATTAATATTAAGAATAAACATAACAGGATACACAGACCTGAAGCCAAGGAGACGGAATTCCATAGTAAGTATATTCTTGTAGGATATCTTGGTTCCTAGCCAACCGCTCTAAAATTTTCACACATTTCGGAAGACAATTCCAATATGCTTCAGTATGATTCGAGACCAGTGCAACAAAAAGGCTCATGACAGATGTCAATACTCCCAAATCACGTTCATCAAGAAGCTGTGACATACGATCAGACCTGAAAATAAGAAAAACGACCAAACATACAGTTATGCATGCATATACCTGTGCATGTATGCATGTAAATTTATATACATATAAGTATATATTTACCATCCATCTACATTGACAACATCCGGGTTCTTCCTATAAAGACGCAGAAGGCATAGAGCAGCTTTTTTTCTGACTAGCGGTCTGCAGCTACTTGAAATCTGATGAAGATAGTAGCTCCTTTTCATTAATACCCCTCACATAATAAGAATTAGGAATGAAAAGTTCTGATTATCTTACAAGTAACTTTTGGACATCAGGAGCTAGTGATTCTGCAAACTCCTTCCCACCAATATTTCCTACCTGCAAAGAACAAGAGAAATTAAAAGAGAGAGTCACAAAAAAAAAAAAGGCACAACCAAGAATAAAATAGACAGGCAATTTTTTTTTAAAAGGTTATATATTTTATTGACCACCTGACATAACAGAACAACAGGTTCAATACTTCTTTTTGTATTATTCCACCTCAAGTTCCTATATTTCTTCCATTTTTAATTGTTCTTCAAGTCCCGGCCAAAGTGGCTAAAAAATGAAATAATTATCTTCATCAAGTTACCAGATTAGCTTAATTTTCTTCTAGGACCTACTAAATTTCTGTCTTGAGCCAAATTAAGCCACAGGCTTCATGTGTTATATTGTGGGATCTAGATGAACTATGGTAGTATACTAATGTATATTTGTGGGTACGTATGCGCCCATTCCTCTAGTTGATTTTAAATACTTGCCCTGCCAAAATTCATCTTTATTTCACTCTTTCCAAGCATGGATTGTTTCTAAGTGAACTCAACAAATAGAATGGCTCTCATTAGATCCAAAAAGAACTGGTTCTCCATTACTTGATTCCTTAATTTGGTGGTTATGAGTTGTAGAGGAAATGATGCCCATGGTATGTCTGAAGAAGTAAACCTATGCTAACATCATGA
Source organism: Elaeis guineensis (assembly GCF_000442705.2). Taxonomy (NCBI): domain Eukaryota; kingdom Viridiplantae; phylum Streptophyta; class Magnoliopsida; order Arecales; family Arecaceae; genus Elaeis; species Elaeis guineensis. Next base: position 114,466,787 of record NC_026003.2, read on the forward strand.
TACCAATAACTTCCAGGCAATGAAAACCACATTGATTATTAATAAATTTAAATGGATGACATGCATCACTTTTTTCAATCACTTTTGAGACCACACAAAATTAATACAACCTCTGATAAGTAATATAAGTTTGAAACACCAACAACAATTTTGAATGTTCTTTGTTTCCCAATTGCACCTAGCATGTAAAAGAGACATCATATTGAGATGCATCTTGAAAGATGAATGAAGATCCTGACAATGGTTTGACCAAACCAACAGATTATCAAATATCTAGTCGAAAAACATCTCTGTGCGGATATGACTAATGCTTGCATTCAACACCCATAATTATGCTGCCAAGCGCCAAGATTACACTTAAGTCAAACAATATTCACCACAGTTCAGATTCTAAGGAGCAGAAATAGCGACAAATATGAACACCCAATGTTGGCATCGAGCCGTCAAGGAATCAAAATTGGAGTCCATGTGGAGCCTTAAGATCCTTGCTCTACGATATGGTGAAAAAGAAAAATGAATGAAGCAGATGATGCTCAATGGTGACCACATGTGTGTGCACATGCTCATGTGTACATGAATTATATGATATTGAAGTAAGTTGAGCAAGAAACCATGCCAATGTTAAACAAACAAACACCATCCATACAATTTATCTAACTCGTACAGAAAAAATAAAAATAAATAAAAGAATAAATCATTGGATGTCATACGGGACATGAAGGCATTGGATATAATTTTATAGGATATTATACTATCTCTACCATCCCCTCCCCCACCTTTTAAACTCAAGGGCATCATCACCATGAATTTTCTGTTAGACTAACTAAAACACGATGTCCACGAACATGCACACACACACACAGGCAAACACATGAAAACACCAGCAATGCAATTTATGTAATTCATACCAAAAACACAAAAAAATAAAAAATAAAAGAATAAATCAGTGGATGTCATTTGAGACATTGGATATAATTTTATAGGATATTATACAATCTCTAGCACACCCTCCGTCTTTCTACACTCAAGGAAGTCATATACCATAAGTTTGCTGCAAGACTAATTAAAACATGATGAGAAAGTTTGTTCACCAAACATGGAAGAAGGAAAACTTGGAAGGTAACATAAAAGACTGATGAAGAGAAGAGAAATGGGTTGAGAATGACAAAGGCATAAGATTCAATACTGATGCAATTGATAAGTTAACACACTACAGGGACAATGCTGGTGACAGTGTAAGTTTCCAAGCAAGATAAAGTCATATTGACAATGGAAGTGTACCATGATAAAGGCAATTGGATGAGTTCTAATACATATAGAGTCAGGCTATTGCAAGAAGTGCTGCATGTTACCACTAATGGCCATGAATTCTCTGAAAACAATACCTTAATCATGCTACAGATGTAAGCTAGGGATGGGATGACATGATTGACAAAGCAATAGAAAAATCACCAGTACACAAAATGAACTAGAAGCAAAACAAATTACATGAAACAAAAATTTTAAATATGATGCCAAGAATCTTCAAGCACAGAAAGCTGAAGGAATTAAATAATGAATATTGTCAAATGCCATATAATTGCCAAATTATATATGTGGTATATTCAATTCTAACCACAAGGATGTCCAGAAAATGAGAGATCTAGTGCGCATTTGTGGGTTGCCATGGTGTGTGTGCAGACCCTGGGTTTATTGGTGGTGGTACAGAATGAATAAGGGGAAGTACTTGCGGGCAGTCATGGAGAAAAGATGCAAAGCAATCAAGGTTGTGATATGACAGGAGTAGGGGTGCAAACAAGCCGAGCTACTCGCGAGCTACTCGAGCTCGACCAGATTCAGCTATTATCAAGCTCATGTAGCTCAAATAGTTTTTATAGTCAAGCTCGAGTAGCAAGATATTTTGATCGAAAGCTCACGAGCCCATTTACGTTTATATAGACTTTGAATGAGATTATTTTTATTTATAATATATATTATTAATATATATATATATATATATTTATTAGTAAACTAAAACTCAAAGTTAAGTCGAATTGATCTCGAGTATTGTCTTTTTTCATCGAGCAAACTCAAGCCTGGGATATTAAGGCTCGATCGATTTCGAGTCAAATTTCAAGCTGGAGCACTCTGAATCAAGTCAAGCTCGAACTTCGAGCTACTCGACTTGACTTGACTGAACTGCACCCCTAGGCAAGACCCATCATCATAAAAATTAGAGATCGACATGTTTTAATTTCTCTAAGGGAAATAGCTTTTGCCTTGAATGTGCAACTTGTATGTGTCTGTGCACACATCAAAAACTGCTTGACATTCCCAAGAATAACCAATATCTACCTTGATGCCAAGACACATGGTTGATCATCCAGATTAATGATACATGGTGATCATGATTTACATATCTTGAAACACATGTCAACCAAGTAGTGGTTTGAATTTTCTCAACAATGAATTAAAATAAACTATTTGCCTTGTTATTTGAAAACAAGATTTGGTTGGTTATCATATGATGCAAGAACATTGCTTTTATTGTGTCTAGTCATCTTGAAGAATGCACATCATGATAAACATGTGGATTCTCAATTTGAATGTCCCAGCATACATTTTGACTCTAGGGCTTGACTACTCAATCATGGCCCAACAACATTAAAGAAACACCTTACATGTATACTGTTTTATTCAAACTTTTCAACATTACTTGACATTTACTTGAGAGTCAAACTCTCTCTTTTCTTTTTTCAAATTTCGCCCTCAGCCTTGCAGTAGTGCAACTGAATTTATAACACCTTCCTTCTATCTCTTATCATATAAATAGTCACTGGTGGCCATCAACAAAAAAACGAGCTTATTAAATCCCTCAATCATATTACCATTTCAAGTAAACAAATCCTTACCGTTAATACACTAAACTCTAATCTGTTTTGCTAAGTTGGTTTAACACAAACATAAATGTCAAGATATCCAAAATATTGTTGCTTTTGTATCCAAGTATGCATGTACACATATGCATACCACACAAGAATGGCTGCATGCTGCAGTGCTTGCTTTTAAGAAAACTTGTTGTATCAAAGCCAATAAACATCACTCCATCCAGTAGCAGAGTTCATGTTGGTCATAATAATTAACATGTTTGAAACAAGTTCACCGATGAAGCATATGGATCCATTCAAAGTCCTACTAAAAAGTATTAAACTAAATTTTTATAAAGTATAAAGGTGATGAGGTTTTGGTGAAAAAGAAACCGGTGCTACAGCATAAGTAATTCTTGTGAAGGCAAACATACATGCACAAAGAAAATTAGTTTTAAACAAAGAGCCATCAGATAGAGCCTGCACAAGGGGAAAAAATTCTCAATAAAGGGGACGGCAATATCATACCATTGTAAGTGCCAGGCATTGGAAGGTTTCATTTCGCCCAATGATGTCATTGCGTACAGTATTTATAGCCATTCTTAGGAAGTCATAGTTCTCATTAAGTAAGCAAGATGTCACTATGTATCCCACCTGCAGCATCATTCAGTGACATATAAGGAGAAAGAAAAGTTGAAATCAGTGATATATCATTTTCAATGAAAGTTAGCTGATATCTTTGTGCATCACAGATGAAAAATTATATCATCATCAAAACTTATGCAGCTCAAAAGTTCTAGATTCAGGATTTTAGGCAACAAGAAAATTACTGAGTTTGAAATTCCCATCACCAACAATATAATTAGTTCAGCCATTCCATGAAAAATCAACATTTGATAATGAACAGAAACGCAAGGACCATTGCCTATAAAAACAATTATTTGCGTACACTGCATTTATATCTAATTTTCAGCAACTAACATCTAAAAAGAGTGAATGCCACTGATTGCATATGGAAGACAGCAGCAATTGTTGTAAATAACTTGAGAAAGAGATCATGTGAAAACCAATAGAGAAATCTACACCATGCATATAGTATTTTGTTTGCATATGTTTGTGGCAGCAGCTTGTTTGTATATGCAACAGCTTTTGAGGCATTTATGTCATATAGTAGGTATGATGGGTACTTTGAATGTCATGTTCAAATTGCTACGCTGTCTGCATAGAATATCTTTGCTCAGCACACATGCATGCAACAGTTTAACACGTATACATGTATTAATAATCTATATTGCCTATAAACCACACAGCACCAAAAGGTTGTGACATTCTAGAATGATAAGCATCCCATATTCCACAAAATGAAAGAAAAGCAGCCTGGTAAAACAAATATAGAAAAGCTGGAGAGTTAATGAATTTAAGGACCTTATGCAAGATAAAGCTGCAAAAATGGAGTAAAGAATATGTTACCTGCTTCTCAGGATACTTTGGTGCAGATATTAAAGAAACAGCCTCCATATGACCAAAATCAACATCATAGCCCAGCATGTAAATGTAAAGCATTTTCCACACATATTTCTTTTTTTCATAAGGTGTCAAGCCCTGTTAAAGAAGGTAAAGTTTACATCTCTATGTTGTACATTGCAATTGAATCAAAATTTTAGAAGCATGAGTAACTCAAATAGAGGGTTTCCAATATTAACAGACTATCAGAAACACGCAAAACTCAAAGATAGGGTTTCCAATATTGACAGGACTATCAGAACCATGCTAACCTCTCAGGGTCTGTGTGCAATAAGGTCTTTTCTTTTCCACCTCCCTCAACAAAAAGGTGAGCAAGAACAAGGAAATAAGCACTTGGCTATCAAATTTGGTTAGCCAATAACTCGAATAGAAGTTTAAATAAGTCCACGGCTCTTAAAATTGGTTAATACTTTGGCCTGAAGATGCACCTTTTTCAAATTAATCAGAGCCTAAGAGATTACCTCAAGTGGTTCCAATAGTAACAACAATTTTATACTTCATGATCGTCAATATAACTTGAACTAAGAATGATGAAACATAAGCTAATAAACTGAAGTCTGCATCCAAGTAGCATCATGGAAGCAATTGTAAGATCACTGGCATACAGGGGCCTAATTGGACGATAATCATCGATGATTCTTCTTGCTTAATCCAGCAATTTTTCTAAGATAATCCAGATAGACCTAAAACATAGTTTTAGGTTCTAGGCAAAACTCAAACACCAAAGACAAACCTTTTGGTTTAACTCAAAATCAGTCCAAAACAATGTCAGTTTTCAACGTTTGACTCAAATAAATATACAGGGCCATCTTTATGGACATTAGATGCTTTTTGTGGGCACTCATTCATTTATATGAATCCAAATAAGCATTTTATCGAAATTGGACCCAGATTGTGCAAATTTTAAGAAAACAGAAGCATTTAGGTATTGGATTCCGACAAATTCAATAAAAAGGTAAATCTTCAAGGTTCTAGAAATGTTTAAGTTTTTTTTTTTTTTTTTTTTTTGAGGAAAAAATGTTCATAGAGTAGATTGAAACTACTGAAGAATGATCTTGCAAGCTCTGTGCTTCAGCTTATTTAATTCAGACACAAACTTCATATATAAGGTATCAAATATAAAACCTTAAGAAATTTGTGGCATACCTTTCAACCTAATTCTCATTACTATAATATTTTATATTTATAATCTTTGTGTGTAAATATTCATTCATGTAATCATGAAATATATGGATATCTTAACTTTGTACTTTTTTTAGACATGAACATGAGTACAAGTCATATCATATAAGTTCATCCTTTTTATATTATTGTGCTGTCATAAGTTAAATTATCATTGAATAGTGAATTACATCTTACCCTCAAACAATATAAGCATGCTTCATAACATATTGACAAAATTAGCCTAAAACTACAAAAATTGCATCTTCAAAGGTCTCAAACTATGTGAGCCATTTTAAAGGATCTCTATTTATATTATCTTGAATTATTTTATTTACTTTTTACTAATTTCAATTTTCGACTTTCTGATTGTTATATTAAAAGCAGGAAACTTCTGCCTAGGTTAATGTATGTGCCTCTCAGAATCTCCCAGGAAGGTTGTTCCCATAACCACTCCTAATTGAGATAACTTGAAACTACTGGAAGTAATGCTCATTCTGCCCCACTAGAAAACCAAGATGAGAAGCAAGGTTTTAAACCTCTTATGAATCTTAGTATTGATTTCTGTAGTGTCTCAATGACGTGAACCTTTTGATAGGATTAAATTTAGCAACAGAGTCATTTTGACAAAGTTATCATGGACTAGAAAGTGTTATATAAAATTATATCATATTATTCTTTTTTCATTACTGTATGATTTGTGATCTAGATGGTTAACACTTGTTTTACTATAACCCATGGATCATATTGCTTTAGGATCAAGTTACTTTTAAAACCAAATGTGAGTAAAGTCTATACAGTGGAAACATTTTCATTATTGACTTGATTTTGTGGAGAAAAGAATTTTCATATTCAAGGCTCAATAACAAGAATCTATTAGTTTCACTTTTGGGAAACAAGATACCTTCTAAGTGATGGGATTTCGTTGAGGCTCTGCTCAAGGAGAAATGAGACTTCAGCTCTTGTTAAAGAACAGATTTCACACCAATAATTATCCTTTTTTTTTCATCTTTTTGGATACCTCTAATCTCAAAAGCATAAGAAAGGGTAGAAAAGATTTGAACTTGATGTCTCATTCAGTTTCATTCCCATTTGGAGTTTCTCATTTCATGGTATCACAGTTCGCAACCACCATTTGAATTTAATGTCAATGATATATGAAAATTACCCCCTTGAGCACCCAAACATCAGCCGTAACCACAGTTTCACCCCAAGCCCAAAGGTTAAAGATGCTTCCAAAGCATGCCGGAAATTTGAGTCCACTTGCTCTAACAGGCAAGATATTGATGCTTTTGTTTCTAAAGAAGTAGTTCAAGTACGATAATGGACGGGGTGTTTTAATAGATCATCCAGATATATCCCAAGAATTCACTCAAGAATCTAGTGACTGAGAGCACGTATGCACAAAACCGAGGCTTTAAGCAAAATTAAGGCGAATCAATAATCTGAAGCAGGGATGATCACACGAAGAGAGGAGACGAAGGGGGAGAGGAAAAAAAAGCCGACCTTCTCATTCTTGAAGCGGGTCCGGATGTTGCCCAGCTCCTTGTCGACCCTGAGCCGCTCCTGCTCTTTGTTCTGGCAATTGCGGATGTCGCTGATGAAGACGGAGAGCCCTCTCATCCCCGACAACGCCATCGCCTCCTCCTTCGATCCACCCTCCCCCGGCGGATCAGATCACGCGCGCTCCTGGGTCCGGTCGATAGGAAGGCGCCTCAGATCCGCCAGATCTGCAGCCGAAGAGAGAGAAGGGACAGGAGAGAGAGCGATCGACCAGCACCCACCGATTTCGAAACCCTAGAACGGACCGAAACCGACCAAGATTTCCGTTCGGAAGGATAGAGAGAGAGAGAGAGGACCCGGGGGGGAGGGAGAAGACCGGGAGCTGAGCAGCTGATGGTGGATTTGGAAAACGCCGATGGTCTTTTTTTTCCTTCTATATTTTGTTTTCTTTCTACTAATTTGCCCTTCCCCCTCTCGTTGCGTTTGTTCGTTCTTTTATTTTTCGCTGGCTTTCTTTTTATTTTGCGATGACGGGCGTTTTGGGTTTTTTCCAAGACGCGAGACGGCCTGTCCAACCCGAAGCTGCAAGCCTGTACCGCATTTGACATTTTTGACGATCGTGATCTGATCAATGGAGGCGATGACTTATTTTACCGGCCAAGGTTTGCTTGGATCGGTAACCAGCTTTTTATGGTCACCAACTGTACCCGACCCCTTTCACTTGAAGAGCAGAGGTTGGTTGACCCCATTTTTTCTTTTGTGGCTCGGTTTGACCCATTTGGTGGTATCTTGTTCCCTGGAGAACCATGTGATGACTTATGGCGGTAGGTAGGGGGATATTGGATTTCAAAAAATTCTCCAGTGAATCAAGCTAGCATGTGAAATCCTAAGGATTCAATTATTCTGAATACAGCGCCTTTTGCACCTTTTTCTGTGATTACTTGAACTTGAAAATATTTCGTCAATCAATTTATAGAAAGGTTTTAATAAGAAAACCAATGCAGTCCATCTCTTTCAACAGCATGATATTGGCTACAACTCCCAACTACGTTAAACTTCTGCAAATGCTGATAAAAATAGATGTTCCATACGCTAATCCTGTGAGAAAAGGGCTTGAGGGTCGGAAATATTTGTATATATTTTCATGGACCATTTGTATATAAAAACGTGCCACATCAATGGGGTGGATACTCCCCTATGGAACTTTGAAAGCACACAAACCACCCAAGAATTGGTAGCAAAGGAATTCGCAATTGCCTTTGCCAGTGCTTTGTAGGAGTACAGGAACTAGATACGATCTTATGCCAGCCAAACATTGTTTATAAGATGCACATCAATCTAGAATAGTCTATACTGGTCAAATCATCTTGTGCTTACTTTTGAGTGAAGACCATTCGATGTCCATCCTGGAAATAGCGGTATCCCACTTTTACAGCAACTTGGACCTTTGGCCATATTTTCTATGGTATGTTACATCACTATATAATATATTCTATTTATATTACATTATTTGGATGATGTAATATATTGTAATACTATAACAGTAAAATGTATAACTAGCAAGTAGTCCATGCTACGCAGCAGGCCAAAAAAACTCAATTAAAAAAAATATATAATGATAATACAAATTAATTAATAAAAAATAATTTAAATTATATATTTTTTATTCAAAAATTTATTACGGTTCTATTTCTTCTTTCTCAAAATATATTGTTATCCAATATAAAATTATACAATATATTTCAGTAAAATCATTCAATAAAATAGTCTGGTTATTTCTTGGAGATATTAAAGCAGTGTAGAAATATCTGATAAATACATAGGAATAGTCCAAAAGAGGGAATAAATCCAAGTTAAAATTTTATCATTTAGCAGAAAAAACATTATATAGCTATTTAAGAGAAAGTCTGAATATCTCCAATAATTTTTGTATCACAAAAAAGATTTAATATATTCTCCACAATATCTACATTCAAAAGGTTGAGAAAAATGATAGATTCTATGTTGAATTTTCTCCCACCAATAACTTGGCATCCATACAAAATATTTTCTTATATCAGTTAACCTCCTCTTGCAATGCATCGTAATCATTTTTCAAATCTCTATATTTATCAACGATCAAATCATAAGTTCGTTTCAAGGTTCTATATTTGACATCAAGATCATCATAAGCTGATTGATTCTTCGATACTGATATTTGTAGTATTCTTTGTCTTCGTAATTATGATCATCGACTTCAAATCTAAAAGTATCTTTCAAAAATTTTATCGCTTTTTTCACCGCATCTTCTTCAAATTTAATCCGCACTCTTCCTATCCGTCCCCATATCATCGTATGCTCAAATAGATCATCCTCATATTCCTCATCTAGTTCAAGAGCAATCTGAACATAGACGTTGAGAAAATCAGAATGCTGCAATTCAAAACCATATTGCAGTGCCATAAGCCCTAATTTTGCCATGATTTCTTACAATATGATTGAAGAAATTTTAATTAAGTTCATTTCTGCAATTACAATAAATATGAAATCAGTATCAGAATAATATATTATACCTAATTTTATCAAAATAAAATTAAATAAATTATGGATAATAATAAAAAATATACATTATTAAATTCAATCAAATCCTATATGTATGCATGTGTGCATGTATGTATATGTATCTATGAATGTATATCCAAACACTTAATACAAAACCAAGTGAAACATTAAAAAAAAAAGAAAAAGAACTGACTTTTATAACATATTATCTAAAAAATTTATTATATAAAATATTATCTAAAAAATATTATTTAATATTATTATATTTATTCATTATTTATTTATTATAAATATTTAGATTTTAAAAATAAACTAAAATGAAATCAGTTTTCACATAATATTTTTATAGGAGCATTTGCATAATAAAGGGGCGCATAAAACATCTATGCACAATGACCGCATAGATGTTCTATGCACCCATCAATTTAAATATCCACCCACCCTCTCTGTCTCCAGAACCTTCCATCGCTTCACCATCCTCCTATCCCTCCCTCCCCCTTCCCACCCACTCACCCCCAGTGGCTGCTCACCTTCCGATCTCTCACCCGCCACCATTTGTCTCCTTTCCGCCACTTTTCCTCCTACCCTCACCTCCGGTGCTTCTTCCAACCCCACCCCCTCTCCCTCTCTAGAAGCTTTCACCACTCCAAACCCTACCTCCCCTCCCCACCCCCCTCCCCGACGGTCACTCACATCTCGATCTCTTATCCGTCTCCGTTTGTCCCCTCTCCGTTGCTCACCTCCGCTGCTTCTCCTCCTGCCCCTCCCACCCCACCCCCCTCTCTTTTTCAGAAGCTTCTGTTGATCCAAACCCCAACTCCCACTCCCCAACTCCTCCAGTGGCCACTCGCATCCCGATCCCTCACCCACCACCATTCATCCACTCTATGCTACTTCTCCTGTTGCCCTTACCTCCGGTGCTCCTCTGCACCTCCAGCACTTCTTTTCACCACCGCTATCGATTGGAGCCCCCCGCTACGCACCGATTCCAATGATCAAGGACTCGCACTAAAGGCGCTGAAGTCCACAGTCGTGGATCCATCCCTCACTATACCGTTAAGGAAGGCCGCCGTCCGCATGTTGCGCCAGTGCTGGCTTGCTGTTACTGGTATTATCTTTTCCTCTATTCCTTTTTCTCATCCACCAATCCATCCCCCAAATCTTTTTTTTTTCTTTCTTTCCTTTTTCCTCCTTTCTTCCTCTCCCGGCCCTTACCTTGTCTTTTCCACATCCACATCCGCAACCCAAACCCGATCCATCCCCCCAAACCCTTTTTTTTCCTTCTTTTCTTTTCCCTCGCTTCTTCTTTTCCCAACCCTCACCTCGTCGATTCCTCGCTTCTTCCTCTCCTTTTTTTATCCTTACTATCCGTATCTATATTCTCTGCCAGGCTCCTTTGTCGCCACTCCCATCTCTAAAACCCCAACCATAGCCCTAGCCGAAGCTCCGATGCTAACCCTAATCCTTCCAAAACCACATCTCCATCTAAATCCTAACCCTAATTTGGATCCTACACATCCCCCCTCGTCATTTCCATCTACAAAATCCCAAATCTCAGCCTAACCCAAAGCTCAATGCTGACCCCATCCCTCCCAACCGCCATCCCCATTTGAACCATAATCCTAATTTGGGCTCTACTCATCCCAACCCTAACCCTCAGATGTCTCAATGCCTCCCTCCAAAATTCTAACACTACCCACAACCTAAACACTAACCCATCACCATCACTACCCTCTTCGACCAAACCCTAATCCTTCCTCACACTGATCGTCAATCCACCGATCACCGCCCGGATTTTACTATCCTTGACCCTTGCTGCATGCTGCCCTCAACATCCTTCGACGTTCCCTTTCCACCGACCAAACCCTAACTCAAACCCTAACTCAGGCACCTTGATGTTGATGTCTATCGGGATCCAACCCTAATCGTAAGCCCGAACTGAACCCTAAACCTTGACCCTCTGTCCACAGTGAACCCTATCTGAAAAATCTGGCTTAACCCAACCATCATCCCAAATCAACCTACCTGATGCCGACTATGAGCAGGAACCAAACCCGATCCTAAGCCTAGGTCAGATCCTGTCAAAAAATACAGGCTGATCCAACCACCAATCTAACCCCAAGCCACCTGCTCTTGACCCCGATCAGGATTCTAACCCTAACCCTAAATATTCTAACCCCAATCCAATCAATCCAATAACCAATAAACCATCACTTGATAGCTAGCCCAATAGCCCAATAACCCAATAAATCATGATCCGATAGCCCAAACTCATGGGAAAAATCAGGTTCTTCGAATCGAATCTGTTTCTCAAATTCACCCTATCTACTCGGGCCCATTCATCGATCTAACTGAACCTGTGATCCGATCTGGGAGGAAAAAAAAGGGACCCGAGGGGCTGAAGTCCAGTAACTGTCCCAACCCTTGCCACCCTTTCCTTAGTGTCACCATGGATGCATAGTAAAGGACCATCCATGGTGATTTCTGAAAATTGAAGGCTGCCGCAGGTAGCAACCTTTCTAACCTGGGATCAACAATGATTTTTACAACCACGTTGATCATGATAACCCTTCACCTGAATGATGTGGGAGGAGAACAGGAAGGCTGCCAAATGATGCAGCAACCCCCTTGCTCTGATGGTGAAAGGAAAATGAGGCACCTCTTGCTCTAGAAGAAGAAGGCTGCCACAGCAATCTCCCATTGCTCTGATGGTATTTAAAAAAAAAATAAATTTATCGAATCCTCCCTTCTTCCTCAGATGATGTAGTAAAGGGTTCGGATAGTTGCAGCATACCTATAGCAACCATTCCAATTAGTCTGATAAGATTGTAGAATGTAAGGATATAGATCTATTGTACGTTAAAAAAAAAAACTCACTACTGAAAATCTTCTTCCACGCACAGTTGCCTCCTATCATTTAGAGAAGAAGATATATATAGATCCTCTATGTCTTTCTCTGCTGACCAGTCCCCTCCATCATCTCTCTCCGTGACTCCTTATAACTCCTCATCAAAATCACTGTCAACCTGTCAAATCGATCTATTGTTCTTTCCAACGATCTATTATCCAGCAATATAGATCCATGATTTAGGTGGAATCATCAGAAGATCTTGTCTCCCTCTTAAACCACTCTTTATGGCCCAGCAGGTTGGTCCTGGCATCGTGTAAGTAGATTTCAAGCACACGATTTTGGTGTAATTTTTTTTCTTTTAATATATCAGTCATTAATTAGATCAGACGGCATACTCCCCATCCCTCTCAGTGGCCAATGTTATTAATATGAATCTGTTGGAATCAGAGGCAGACAGGATCAGCAAGTTACGTCTGCCACCAGCATGTGAATTTGACTTTTTTTTATCATTTTATTTTCATTGTGTGATATTTTAAATATTATCCTCATTCTCTGTTTTAGACTCATTTATTGTTTCATATTTTAAATATTATCATCAGACGATAGGTAGAACTGATAATTTGTCTTTGCCACCAACATACAAATATGGCTACTTTTTTTATTGATATTATTCCCATTCTTTATTTTGGGCTCATTTATTATTTGATATTTTAAATATTTTCTTCAAGCAATAGCATTTGTCATTTTAAACGTAAAACAAAAGAACCATTAGATGGTTGACATGTGAAAGACAGGTAGAACAACACATGAAATGCTGGATGTGCGATACTTATCGCACTGAGAAAGCACCGACTTCTCCTTTAATATATTATATAGATATATGATATTATCTTCAAAATATTAATATATACAAAACATACCATAACATTGTTTTATTATAGTGTACAAAATTAAAGTAAATTAACATTGATATTATATTTCAAACATTGACATTGTGTTACAAAATATATTATAATAAGATAATATAGTTTTTTCATTTCAAAAAATTGGATCAATTATATTTATTTCAAAAGATATTTTGATCCGGTATAGTATAACTAAGTTGTCTGATCTAGGTTTCTTAACTTTTATTTTTCCCATGATCGTTGAATGCAAGTACAGTAGACATCATGGACTCAGATACATGATTATATATCATCGAAAGAGTGGTTTGGCGGAACGGCCTTTGCTTCCATACAAATGATCCGGGTTCGAAATTTGGTGGACGTTGGTGCTTCGATTCTTTTTCAAAGAGAGAATCCCAAGTCCTTCTACCGTTTTATATTTTGAACCAAAAAAAAAAAAAAAAAAAAAAAAGAAATGTGTTGCTTGCTTAAGGGTGGTCCTTAAGTTTTGGAGCCATCTAACTTCTTGAAACTTCTATGGACTCTCGTCCGACGTGCAGCCATCAGTCATTTATTTTCAGAAGCAGCTGTAGTAAGAAATATGGATTGAAATCTTAATTTATTTTTGGTACGATGGCATGAGTGGGAAGTTTCTCGTGGCAGTTGATTGAACGGTCCGTTTTGGGACGGCACTAAAGATTTTGATTAAAGTGGTTTATTTACCATTGTTTTACGTGCGTTATTGAAATCTTATAATAATGTTGTTTTCCATGGCATCATGCACTCGGTAGGCCTAGTGGGCTGGAAGCTCTGATCCATGGCCCTTCAACACTGGAATATCCATCATCCACAATACAAATCGGCTTCAAATCCGTGCTGGGTTGGCTAAGCAACGCCACCAGCCCACCACCTATTGAACTAAGGGTCATATTGGTGGACCCTCGCTCTCTTCGTAGACTCCTCTTTGATAGAACAAACGTGGGCTTAGGCGGGCAATGGATAGTGATAAGGCTAGTTTGGGAACTAATCGCCCCCGGGTGACTCCATCCCTTCACAAGTATGTACATTTGCTCAAGATTGTTCTGAACCTTAGAATTATGCTAGATATTTGTGGATCCCAATTCCATTCAGGAGAGATAATGAGTCATTTATCGTTTGAAATCAGGGATGGAGTACAAGATCATAAGCAAAACAATCACATAATATGAACTTAACAAGCCGATGAGACTAAATAGGACTATAGGAGCACCCGTTTCTCCAAAAAGGAACCACCATAGTCATTCAACAACACTAGTCGAGTATCACAAGGTCCCTGGTCCAAGTCTCCATGCTATTTGATCCATGTAGGTGACTGTAATGAGATATCCCAAGCACAACGGAGCATGCCATTCACAAATACTAGAAAGGCTGCAAAAAGAAGAAAAAAGATTCCGAAAAAACAACATTTTAGAAATTTCAGGAACAAGATATCCTTCTTATTGATAGAACTTTCAAGGAAAATGTATATGTATTAGTAGCAGTTATAGTGGAAAACTGCGTGCGCGCGTGCGTACCTACGCTCGTGCCATCAAAAAATTACATTCCATGGTCCATGCTTGCAAGCACGTGCGAACAAACACGACTCTGAGTGAATGCTTTAAAGTACGTAGCATGTGTCTTCTTTGCCATTTAGACCACTTCTCATGTACCACCAGGTCATTCCACCCATTATTTCAACTTACGTGCAATTGGCCAACTGGAGCTACCAAGTCGCATTCGAGCCCGATAGAGTCGGCCTCTAGAATCCCATTAGTCAAGACCCGCTTGTCCACAATTCAAAAAGAAGACCCGACGACTTTAGATCATAGCCCAGGTCAACTTTAAGATACGTGACCCAGTCACTCAATACGGGGGCTGGGTCAAACGGGCCAACTACTTCCTAGCCCATCCTGCAGCAACAAACCGCAGGACACGGATCACTTGCAGAGAGTTTTCATTGAAGTTCATGTAAGCACAGAATAATCACAGAAACATGTTAACTTGACTCAATAAATCTTGGTCTCTATGGAGATCCTCAGAATTTTATGATGAGATGGAGAGGGAAAGTCTTAAAATCTTTGTGTTTTCTTTATTTGGAAACATTTGGGCCCGGAGAAAAAGATTGAAGAACGACATCAAATTTGAACTTGTATCTCCTCTGAAACTTCATTTTAATTTTCTTTTCATCTTAATTTGGATATGTTATTTTCTTTGTACGTATACCTACTTCGAATTAATTAAATTGAGGGGAGGAAAGTATATTACTTCCTCCGCATTCCATCCAAAAAATAATAATTATTATTATTTTGAATATTTACAGATGCTAACTATGGATAATCCCTTCTACATTAATGTACGCAGCCTCAAGTATTGCATGTGTAGAGAGCAACCTCACTGCCCCAGCGTATAGGAAAATGAGCTTGAAAGCCATAAAGGGGAACACACGTCATCTGCAAAATATTTCTATAAATGTGCTACTGTTTTTTATTAGGTTAGTATCATATGCATCACGTATTTAGCATGCCTTCGAGTTTAATCTAGATGGCATTCAAGCTCATGACCCTCAATAAAAACTAAAAGGGGAAAGCTAGTGGCTTGAATCTTGATTAGTCATATATTGACCTTGTTGTTTAATTTCAGTATCTTGCACATCACATGTGTATGTCCCGCACATGTGAGAGAGAGAAGAAAAAATTATTGGTTGAACTAGATCCACCTACTCAATAGTGTGCTAGTCCAACCATGAAGTGACATGTAAATATATAGACGAAAAAAAACATAGGAGAAAGGCACAATATAGGTGCATCACTCATGGTTGGAGAAGTCCATAGCTGAGATGTTGGATTTTGTTGAAATGATAATTGAGAAAAAGAGAGAGGTGGTAAAATGAGTGGAGTGGAATTTAGGGCTGAAAATAGATTGGATTATATCCATCCATTTCCGAATTCAATTCAGATTGGACTTGGATATTGTTTTATTAGTCCGATCTGATGCTGATATGAATCTGGATAGTCTATTAAAAAATCTCCAGAAGACATATATGGATGCAAATACATCTCTTTTTTTTCGGATTCAGATCCAGGTTTCCACGTAACAGAGGAACCAAACCTTCTAGGAGCTTGGATGTAGTTAGGATTGCCAGGTAACCAAAATACCCCATTCGACAGCCTCTCTTTAGTTTCCTTTGAATCACCCCGCATGCCTCAAAGGCCCAAACCTCTTGTTCCTCTGTTTCGCCACCCATCTTTCCTCTCAAAGTCCTCGAGCAACTAGGATTTCAAAGGTCTTATCCACTTCCTAGTTTCCATCTGATGGTTGCAACCGGAGACAGTCATGAGACGCCTTGGAGGCACCGTAGATCCCGTCTACTTTGGCAATAGGCTACCTTGAGTGGTATTGTGAGGTGGTCGGCAGCGTCAAGCAGTCCCATCCACTTTCAAATCTAGGTGGGAGATTGTGAAATGTGAATCCATGGTTTATTCTTCAAATATTTGCCTTTGCCATGTTATTGATCTAGTGTTTGATTTGGGAATTATGTTCGTTTACTTTAATCTACGAAAACCTTGGCTTTGCGAATCAGCACCTTTTCAAGTTTTAGTGATAAATTTCCACCTGGTTGAGCGTTTGATTTTTCTGTTCTTTTTTATTTCTTTATTCTTTTTTCCCGTTGAACCTAGGAGGGCTGTTCTCTAGTTATACGAGTTTAACCGCTATATCAAGGAAATCAGTTTATCTGCTTGCAAAAATTACGGTAGGTTTTTATGTAATGCCCCACTCTTGTCCGAAGTTTCCTTGATCAGAAAGTCCGCACCGGCTCAAAAAATTCCCATTGGACTAAGAGCAGGTCACAAAGCATTATTCCAGTGTTGATATGTCAACAAATTCTCATGCTGTTAATTTTCTAATTGGTTGTGTTGGTTGGGTGATCATTTCAATCTTCGAGGTCAAAGGGATCTCTGGATAGCTGCATCCAATGACAACATTTCTTTTAGATTGTATTTGGTAGCGGGTAATCTATTCAAATTGTTGGTAATTTAAAGTGGACCCATCAAATTATTGTATTTGATATGCTTTTTGGATGGCCATCCAGATTACTTTGGCAATATAGATTATCTCTCAGAAGGTAATCTAGATTATATTGAGGAGAGGTGGCTATCCAGATTACCATTTGTTTGACAATATTGTAAAAAAAAATTTAGACAAAATTATCTTTAAAAAAAAAATCACACAAAATCCACTCCTCCACCCCCGACAGTTCTTACCCTCCCCTTATTATATATAATAATATGATATAATATATTATAATATAATATACTATTATTATATTATTATTATATTTTTACAGTAACTATATTATATTACAATAATATAGTATATTATAATATAAATTATATAAATCTTATTATATATAACAATAAATTATATTATATTATATTATAATTATATTATTATAATTATATATTATTATATTATATTATTAAAATATTATATTACTATAGATTATATTATTATTATATATTATAATAATATATATTATTTTATATTATATTATATTAATATCTTATATTAATATAATATATTTATAATATAATATTATTATATATAATATAATATTATATTATATTATAATAACTTATTATTATATTATATATTATATTAATATACTATAATATATATTATATAAATATTATTCTATATAACAATATATTAATTATATTGTTATATTATTATATTATAATATATTGTAATATATTTATATATGAATATTATAATATATTATAATAATATCTTTTATTAATATAACATAATATATAATAATATAGTATAATATATTATATTATATTATATTATAATAATTTATAATAATATCATAATATAATATTATAATATACTTTGTTAAATTATATTAAATTATATTAAATTAATTATATAAATATTATTAATATTATATTACTATATATTATTATATTATTATTATATATTATAATAACATATATTATATTATATTATATTAATACTTATATTAATTTAATATAGTATATAATATAATATTATTATATTATCATATAATATTATATATTATATTAATATACTGTAATATATATTATATAAATATTATTCTATATAACAATATATTAATTATATTGTTATAATATTAAATGATAGTATATTATAATATATTAATATTATAATATTATAATATATTATAATAATATCTTTTATTAATATAACATAATATATAATATAATATTATTATATATAATAATATAGTATAATATATTATATTATGATAGTTTATTATAATATCATAATATAATATTATAATAATTATATAAAATATTATTATATATAATAATATAATATATTATTATTATTGTTATAAGATTAAAGGAGTATTTTTAGAATTTGATTTTATATTATCGATAATCTGATTGCTATATCAAATATATTAATTAAGATTTTCAGTAATTTTACTGCAACAATATCTATATGTACCAAACAAAGTAATCAATATTACTGACAATTTAATGATGGCAATCTATGTTGAAGGTAATCCAGATTATCTTCCAAGATTGTCTGGCGATGCATCGAATGTAACTTTACATCTTCTGCATTGAGTGTTTAATTTGCTCATATCTCTACTATTATTGTAATGCATAGTATTCTACCAATACTCTATTTTCTCCTAATAGAATATTTCAATAACACGTTCCTCAAAAAAGAATATATATCGCAAGAATATTAGCAAATTTATGACTGTGTTTGGGTATGGTTGAATTATCTCGTCTCAGTAAACATGATTAAAATCGGCCATCATAGAAAGTGGGGCCTTGACGTCAAGAGGCATCTAGATTAATACCAAGATAAGAGATTAAGGATTGAAATACTTAGGTCCCATTTCAAGTTATAAAGTAAATTAAAATTTATGCTATTTTTAAAGTTATTATCGAATAAAATAGTTGTTTAGACAATATTTACTGAATCATTCAAAACAGCAAATAAGTAGATGACTAATAGAATCGGTATTTTTTTTCTTTTTCTTTCTCTGTGATATAAATATCATATCTAATTTTTCTACAGAGAAAGATATTGTATCTAAGTTTAAAAAATAGTAAATGTTATCTTCTGCTTTTAATGATTTTTTTTTTATTTTGATTATGGCTTCTTGTTGTAATTAATACTTATTAAAATTATATATATTTTTTAATTGACTCTTTCTCTTTTGATCATATCATTATCAATGGTTTTCATTATTGAATTTTGTTTCAAATTTGATTAATATTTGGAATAGTATCAAATTTATATCCATATCCAATAAAAAAATATGGATATGCTTAATATCTTATTTGTATCCATATCTGTTTATAACACATATGAATATACTCAATATTTAATTTTATCTGAATTCATTTAGAATAAATATGGATATTAACTTTTATATCCATTTGATACCTATGTCTGCATTAATATTTGTTGAAGAATATGGATGCAAATATGAGTACGCAATCCAAATCGAATATGAGTATGGGCAATATCAAAATTTGATTTATGTCCAATCTATTTCCAGCCCTAGAGAGGATGCGCTCCTTCTATTGTGACCGATAAATACTGCACTCACTTGGCATGGACCTCTAAAATGAAACTCGTGGCCCGTCTTTTGAGTCCTATCCTATTAATTAATAAAAAATAATATCCTTAATATTTGGAAGTTCAGCTTCAGCCTTAACTCTAGAATTTTCAATAAATATGGAAATTTTTACAACAATTAAGTTTCATTAAGTTGCAAGTATCTCATGTCTCCCATGAACTTTTCAACAAATAAGGTCCCTTTTGCATGCATTCTGTTACAAATTCCACAAGTTCTTTTGCTCAAAAGCATCCCCAAAACGGAAAACCACAAGCCGTACAAAATTATAAGAAGCCAAGAATGCCATTATGGAAATTTGTATGGAATCATGCTGTACGCCTTTATACTTCTAAAATGAAAGCCGTGCTACTCAACTATACATAGCCATAGGCAATGGACCAGACCGTCCATTATACGGCCCAGCCCGACACGTAACAAGCCGCGCCAAGAATGCCATTATGGAAATTTGTATGGAATGGAATCATGCTGTACTTACCTGCCTTTATACTTCTAAAATGAAAGCCGTGCTACTCAACTATACATAGACACAGGCAATAGATCAGACCGTCCGTTATACGGCTCAGTCCGACACGTAACAGGCCATATCGTCACGATCTGTTAGTTATAGTAGTACGTTGTGCCAGGCATGATCTGTTAGAAGGGGCCCACATCTGGCACGACCCATAAGGGCTTAGACTGACACCGCTCGCTGGCCAAGCATGACAGACACGGCCATGGGCTAGGCACGGCCCTGCGGGCCCGACACGGCCCGCGTGTTGGTCTGACCATTTTTTTAAATTTAAAATATATAATTTTTTTATAAATTATAAAAAAGTTAAAAAGTAAAATTAAAAATAGATATGTGATTTTTTTTGTAAAAATAAAAAACTACCTTGTAATGGTGGGATTTGGCATAAACCCCTACCAGTTGATTAATAATAATCAAAATGGTACAAAGGAGGAGGGGCTAGGCCTGATCTCCGAATACAATGAGAAAGAGAGAAGAAATTGAGGTGACTTATCTCAATAATTAAAAGATAAATCTAAAAAATTACAAAGATAAATCTAATTACGAGGATGTCCCTTTTTGCTCAACCCTACAAGAGATTTGTTTGCATAATTTATTGAGCCTTAATCAATCAATAGCTATGCACAATTCCAGAATTTTAACAACTTTAGTTAATACTAATCATGATGATTTCTTGCTTGTCCATAAACCTTTTAAATTCATCTATTTGGTTATAGAAAATTTTGATCATCTCAAGAGAATTAGTCACGACAAGTTAATCATACATTGAACTTAACTTAGTTCATTTGTAACTATACTCAGCCTCTTTCAAGATGTTAGGCAGATCTAATAACATATAATTTTTTTTTTCTTAACATATAATTTAAGCAATGAAAGAATTTATCAAACTCATAAAAAAATTTATAAATGACATGTGGGCAGATCTGCTCGTTATTAGTCGTTGAAGCTATCGCCGAATGTTTTAAGAATGCCTAACGGCTAGTTAGGGCATAACAGTTGGTACGGAGTCCACACAACGATTTATGTACGCGCACTGGTGCGCCTAAAAGTAGAGACTAATGTCAGTTTGGAGAGGCTTTTCTATTTTTTTTTTAATATAAAAATAATGCTTGCTCTAAATTCATGTAGCTCATTTATCGATCATATTTTTATCTATCTATCTATCTATATGTATATACAAAAAGAGAGAGAAAGAGAAGAAATTAAGGACTCCTGAATCAAAAAAAATAAATAATGTAGAACTGTAGAATCCTAATATTTTTATTTTACCAACTTATCCCTAAAACTAGCCATTTTATGACTGTTAGGGGGGTTAAAATGATAAAATATCAAAAACTTAGCCCGTAACGGTTTTAAACGGGCCATACTTGGTATGGCTCATTTGGTCTGCTTAAGAAAAAAAAAATGGACCGTCCATCAGGCCCGCATTTCTGACAGAGCATAGGCGGTGCCTGGCATGGTCCGCCAGACCCCAGGCTTAGAGCCATGCCGGGATTTGGGGTAAACGAGCCGTGCATGGCACAGCTCATTTGGATCTTGGCTCGATGGCCCTGAGCCGGGCCGTGCTTGGCACGGTCCAATGCTCATGTATAACTATACACCCTAAGCTACATCACTAAAATTGCCATAAGGCCGGCACAGCTCCGTGCTTATGTATAACTATACACTCTATGCTTCATCACTAGAAATACCATGAGCTGGTTGATTTCATCTTTTTTTTTCTTTTAGCTTCAATACTCTGTTCTACCTCCTCTCCAGCGGCCTCTGACTCAACACTTCCGAAATCAAACCACAGAGGTGGTATATCCTCGTTACATTCCTCTGGTTTTTTCCCCCGTGTGCGTGGGGGTTAATCACTACATTACTCTGTTTCGAAATTTAGCGAGACAAGCAGAATAGACCACTGAACTACCAACAATGGTCTAGATTTTTTTTCCCAACAACGATGCGACTCGTCATCGAAATACTAATGGAATCTATAATTGCACCCAAGATGTTCTTGAATCACCCAATGGACTATATATAATATCAACTTGTCCACATATATATATTGCTTGATCAAAAAAAGAAAAAAAAATGTTACAACATGTCCCTGATAACGGAGAATCGGAGATCTATGTTAAGATACGCATCAGATTAAATTGATATATTAGTGGAAACACAAATGACTTTGAATTGCATATCTTTATTATACATATGACTTTGCGTAAAGTCATAACAGATGGCAAACTTTTTCCTAGTGTTTTGAACTTCTGATCACTCGGCTTTTTCGTAGCATCACCTTTGGCCCATGAACAGACGTGGCAACTTTTGTCTCAAAAACATCAAAACAAAAATTTATTGCCTACACTGTCTGCATCATGCGGTTGTACATACAGCCAATAACAGCCGCTCACTTTTGTGGGGCTTGTTCATCAAACGTACAATACAGTGCATTAACATAAGATTTAACGGATGTAATTGACTGCATATATTGTCACATTGGTATAGATAACAATCTCTCAAACCGAGGAGCAATTATACTAGCATGATATTTATAGGACACGATGGTTTAGCAACAGCTCAGCAGGTGGTGTTGGAATGTCTGGGTTGAAAGGAATAGAAGACTGTTCACCAATAAACGTTGCTCGATGTTATCAGTGTCACATAAATCTCTGTGTTCGTTTGAGCTTTGGGAGCAGTTGGGTTCAAACAAAATCAAGAAAGGTCATGCAAAAATCTGAAAAGAGGTAAAGTTTTTGAAGATGTCTATGCCCGAGAGTGACTAAACTAATCTTTGAACTGTCTGACAGAATTCTGCAGTTCTTGAATTGGCATTGAGATCTCCCGGATTAGAAGAATTTGATTGTTCTGTGTTCCTCCTGTTTGATCTGTTAGTTTTCAGCTTTGTATATTTCCTTCGTCCCCATCCTGTAAATCCTCACTTCTCACAGTAATAAATACCGGGTGGCACTTTGCTTCCTTGAGAGAGAGAGAGAGAAAAAAATAAAATAAAATTAAAAAACAGCTCAGCAGGTGGTACAATCTGAGTTAAAGAAGAAAACGCCGGTGTCCCTCCACCACATGCTATCCCATAAATTGCTTGGGTCCACGCCACAACTCACGAAAAATTACGGTGTAAAGAATTCTGCATGTTGGTTAGCATGTCCCCATCAACTAGATGTAGAACATGGATTTGGGTTCATAGCTCGGTTTCTTTTCCAGTAGGCTTGGGAACAAATTGATCAAGATACATAGGTCCGGCCTCTAAGGATTATTATTGCCCACCGTCGGTGATAATGACATTATGGAGGAATCTGAGCCACTATTCTTGGCATCTTGCTTTGAATAATATATCACTTAGTGAGTTAAATCCCAGTCATAATAACCATTCACGATTCTATGAGCCTATAAATATGAGGTCCCTCCTCCCTATTACTCATCACAAACACTACTAGTTTCTGTGCCCATAAACCTGAGAGAAAGATGGCAGTGCAAAATAGCACTGGCATTTCCTCTTGCTTTCCTTTGGCAGCTTTCCTCACCCTAATATTAGCCTTTGCTCTTGATGCAAGTACTTGTCATGCAGCGAGACCTAATACCCATGGTACAATAGGCTTAGAATTTATCCGGACTTCTTGTAATAAGACCAAGTACCCAAGCCTCTGCTTCAACTCACTGGCAGCTTATGCACCCACAATTCAGACAAGCCCCACTCAGCTGGCTGAGGCCTCCCTCTCTGTAAGCCTAAGCTATGCCCGTGGCACGTCGACCATGATGACCAGGCTGTCGAAAGACAAAGGCATGAGCTCTAGAGAAGCAGAGGCCATAAGCGATTGCATGGAGAGCTTGGGAGACTCTGTGGACGAGCTCAAACAGTCCCTTAAAGTCATGGGGCATCTCAGCGGCGAAAATCTCAAACTTCGAGTCAATGACATCCAGACATGGGTGAGCTCCGCCTTGACAGATGAGAACACTTGCTTGGATGGCTTTGCAAGCAATGGCATGAAGACCGGTGAACGAAGTAACGTTAGAGGCCGCATTGTCAGGGTAGCACAGCTGACCAGCAACGCCTTATCAATCATCAGTGGCCTTGCTCCTACTGAGTCCTACTCACCTTAACTCATCTCGTTAGCCTCTTACTAGCTATGTGTCATGGAAGTTGCTTGCTATGAGTGTGAGCGTTTGGTAGATGACAGAGATGGCTGTGTATGTATTATATAAGCAGAGTACATAAAACGCTATTAGAAAAAGAGTCTCCTAGCATTGTTACAACTAGATAATTCTGTATGCAGGTTGATACAATCTTAGTGCTTCAATTCTGTGCTCTATGTGGCAAATAACTGTCTGTAACGAGATAATTTCAAACAAAAATGCTAAACATCAACACACCATTCCCTGCAGCTGATGTGTTTGTCGCCGAACACTAATGCGACGTTCTAGGAATGGCCAATCCAACAAATGCTCGCCTAACCCTGTATTGCCCTAATCCCCATCCACTGTATAAGACACTGGAGAGCTTAGCAGGGAATCGGGTGGTGATGGGTGCTAATGCTGGCTTTAGAATTAAATTAATAAAGGCGCCAGAGTAGCTGCTTTGATGTAGAATTTATTCGATTTGCTTTTGTGGAGAACCAGATCTAAATCGCCATTGCTGAACATCACTGCTACCAATGTTTTAGAATTGCCTTGGTTATTGAAGGGAGATAAAGTTCGTCTCCTCGTCGAAGATTCCGACCGGTGACGGGGTAGAACCCCACCATGTTACAAATGTGATGTCCGACTCTAAGATATCAACCGGCACATGGTGAAGGCCCACCGAGCCTTTCAGTAAGAAACATCTTGGACCCAAGAAAAGAGTGATTAATGTGGAATAACTAGTACTACCTTTAAAAAAAAAGAAAAAAGTGAATCGTATCATTGAGCAAGCGTGATGTACTGAGAAAAGAAGGAAGCTTTCGACTTTATGTATTTTGTGTTTTTCTTTAATCAATCTACAATAAGTACCTCCTAATTCTACTCCATGGACTTCCTTACGCCATCTCTTTCAAGGTAGAACTAAACCAAATGTTGGGATATACCGACCGATCCCTCTCACGCCGACTCACCATCGAGCCCATCTGATCGGTGCCCGACTCTACCGACCGCACCGATCGACGACTGTCGACATCGTCCGACCGAAGGTATGTCGGTTGGGCAGATCCTTTCCGTTCCCGACTGGCCGAACGATGGAGCCCGATCTCCGACTCCCGCAACGCGCCAGACTGACCGTCGGAGGGTCCCTGGGTCTTCACCCGATATCCCACAATCAAATGCCGACGTATGGCCGGTCGGCTCCCTCAAACGCCGTACGACTGCTGAGGACCGCCGTCCTGACAAAGGCATGCGGCACAGCCGCCCTGGGACATTGTCCTGTCAAGGACATAGATTAATCCCAGCGATTTGACAACCCACGGTGACTTGACAGTCCGCAGCAACTCTGACAGCCTCCGGCGATTTGACAACTCCCCCAGTTGTCTGCACCATTAATGACGGCACCACGCCGTGCTCTACTATAAAACGGGGAAGGCAACAGTGCTGCAGAGAGGTTCTTTCGAAGCCCCTGGACTCACTCTCTCTAGTTCTCACCCTCTCTCTCGCTGAGTTCCCCTGATTCTTTTCTACTGTTGCCTAGTCTCCTCTCTGACTTGACCGTCGGAGGATCCCCGCCGGAGATATCTCCGGTTAGTGTGGACTTCTCTTGCAGGTGCTCGTTCCCGGTGATCAGGTGACGAGGGGATTGGCCGCAACAGGTTTGGCACGCCAAGAAGGGGACTTGTACTGGTTCGACCTCCACAGAGCTTGAAAAAATCCTTTCGAAATGACAAGAACCCAGACTCAGCGATCGAGGGCCACCGGATCGGCGAGGCACTCTTCCCATCGGGAAGAGACCTCTCCTCCACCCTCTATGGCGGAGCCTAGCTCTCTGCATCCTGTGGTGACCACGGAGGTGCAAATTACGGCGATTGTGCGGCAGATGACTGTGCTGACGGATGCAGTCAAGAGCCTTCAACAACAACCAACCCGGTTGCCGCAATCGCCAGTGGGGCAACCAGCGGCACATCTGATGCCCTCCAAGAGCAGCCGCCGACGCCCGCGTCGGTCTCCGTCTCCTCCTCAGGAGCAGCTGTCATAGCACTCCCACCGAGAGGAGGAGAGGCGGCAACGGCATGATACCCATCGGTCCCGATGATCGTCTCCTTCCCAGCTGGAACGAGCGAGGAAGGAGAAGTGACCATGAACACCGTCCGCCTCCCTCTCAGATTCGTCGAGAGACTCGACCCTCGGGGTCTTCCAGCACCGACGGGCCGACGACTACGAACGCAGGTTCGAAGAAATCGACCGTCGGCTCGTCCAGCTTCAGGTGGATGGACAGAAGTCTTCGAACGACGTCGACTTTCAGACTGCCCAACCTCTCTCCCGACTCATCCTCGACGAGTTGATCCCTAGTCGGTTCAAGATACCACATGTGGAGCCCTATGACGGCTCCACCGACCCAATTGACCATCTGGAGAGCTACAAGGCTCTCATGATGATCCAAGGGGCAACCGATGCCCTTCTCTGCATCGGCTTCCCCGCCACACTTCGCAAGGCCGCCAGGGCCTGGTACTCCGGCCTTCGCTCAGGAAGCATCCACTCCTTCAGACAGCTCGAACATGCTTTCGTGGCCCATTTCAGCACCAGCCGGAAGTCCCCACGAACCTCGGACAGCCTTTTTTTCCTCAAGCAGGGAGAAAATGAGACGCTCCGACACTTCATGACGCGATTCAATGCGGCCACGCTCGAGGTTCGGGACCTCAACGAAGACATGGCTATCTCAGCCATGAAGAGGGGGCTAAGGGGGTCCCGATTTACATACTCCTTAGACAAGACCCTCCCTCGGATATATGCCGAACTGCTGGAGAATGCATACAAATACATGCGCGCAGACGAAGGAGCTTCCGACCGGCACCTGACTGAGGCCAAGGGTCCGAAGGAGAAGCGAAGGAAAGGTCGGGCCCCTGCCGAGCCCAGCAGGCCCCCGACCGATAAACAAGTCTCACCCCAGCGACGGAGCCCGAGATCACCTCGACGGCGGAGTCCGAGGCCGACGCGTCTCAGGTATGACTCCTATACTTTCCTCTCTGTTCCTCGTGTGCGGATTTTGAAGGAGATCGAAGGGGAAGAATATCTGCGACGGCCTCCGCCTTTGAAGGCAAAGGGCCTCGACCGAAGAAAATACTGTCGATTTCATCGAGGCCACGGCCACAACACCGAGCAGTGTATCCAACTTTCTGAGGAGGCAGCGAACAATCAGCCCACGATCGGGGTCATCAACATGATCTCCAAACGACTGGATCTGGGGATGACTGCTAGAGGAGAGTCGATGAAGAAGCTACACCAAGACGATGTAATTACTTTTACAGATGAGGATGCTCGGAGAATCCAAACTCCCCATGACGATGCTGTTGTTGTATCAGCAACAATAGCAAATTATGATGTAAGAAGGATCTTTGTTGATAATGAAAGTTCGACTAATATTTTATTTTACTCGACCTTCTTCTGAATGCGACTGTCGGCTGATCGGTTCGAAAGAGTCTCCACGCCCCTGGTGGGTTTCATCGGAGAAGCCGTCACGGTGGAAGGAGAAGTTACTCTTTCCGTGATAGCTGGAACCGAACCACGACAAAGCATCGTCTACTTGACCTTCGCGGTCGTCCAAGTACCTTCGACCTACAACGCCATACTTGGAAGACCTGGGCTAAACGCCCTCAAAGCTATAGTCTCGACCTATCACCTGCTGGTTCGGTTTTCGACCAAAAATAGTGTCGGAGAGATGTGCGGGGATCAACAGCTCGCTCGGTGATGCTTCCAAATCTCTGCTCGAAGTAATGAAGCGAAGGACTCTCTGACGGCTGATAAGTTGGACCAGCGGAGAGAGGAAGAACGGGGCGAACCGGCCGAACAACTGGTTTCCGTCCCGATAGCGGAGAATCCCGAACGAGTGGTCTGGGTCGGATCTCAATTGTCCGACCCTGATCAACGGCAGCTAGTAGAGCTGCTGAAGGCCAATACCGACGTATTTGCTTGGTCGGCAGCGGATATGTCTGGCATCTCCTCGGAGATGATGACTCACCGACTCAACATCGACCCTGAAATGAGACCGGTGAGGTAGAAGAAGCGGTCTTTCGCTCCTGAAAGACAGAAGGCCATCGACGAGGAAGTGGACAAGCTATTCAAAGCGGGCTTCATCAGAGAAATCACATACCCCGATTGGCTCGCCAATGTTGTCATGGTGAAAAAAGCCAACGGGAGGTGGAGGATCTGCATTGACTATACCGACCTGAATCGTGCCTGTCCGAAGGACAGCTTTCCACTTCTGAAAATCGACCAGCTGGTAGACGCGACGTCCGGCCATCGACTGCTCAGCTTCATGGACGCCTTTGCCGGATATAATCAGATTCAGATGGCGCCCGAAGATGAGGAGCACACAGCCTTTGTGACCGCCAAGGGCCTTTACTGCTACAGGGTAATGCCCTTCGGACTGAAAAATGCCGGGGCCATCTACCAGCAACTCGTCAATAAGATCTTCAAAGATCAAATCAGGTGCAACATAGAGGTGTACATGGACGACATGCTGGTGAAGAGTGCGCAGGCCTCAGATCATGTCCAAGACCTCGAAGAAACTTTTCGCACTCTTCGACGACATCGGATGAGGTTAAATCTGACTAAATGTACCTTCGGAGTGACTTCGAAGAAGTTTCTCAGGTTTCTCATTTCTCAACGAGAAATTGAGGCTAACCCTGAGAAGATAAATGCAATCATCGACATGCGGCATTCGGACACCAAAAAGGAGGTACAACAGCTTAACGGCAGGATCATCGTGCTCAGCCGATTCATCTCTCAATCGGCAGAGAGATGCCTCCCATTCTTCAAGACCCTGAGATAGGTGAAGGACTTCTCTTGGCCGGACGAGTGCCGGCAGGCCTTCGAGGATCTGAAAAGGTACCTGGCCTCTCCGTCACTGCTTGTAAAGTCGAAAGTCAGAGAAATATTGTATCTCTATTTGGCAACCTCCCCAGAGGCGGTTAGCTCGGTGCTCGTCCGGGAGAATGAGAGCCGAATTCACCAACCCATATACTACACCAGCAAAGTGCTCCATGAAGCTGAAGCTCGGTATTCAAAGATGGAGAAAATGATATTCGCCTTGATCGTGTCTGCACAACGACTTCGTCTGTATTTTTAAGCGCACGCTATCGTGATCCTCACCGACCAGCCCCTGAGGACGATCTTGCACAGCCCTGACACATCAGGATGACTGACGAAATAGACAATGAAGCTGAGTGAGTTCGACATTCAGTACCGACCACGACCAGCCATGAAAGCCCAAGTCTTGGCTGACTTTATTGCGGAGTGCCCGACAACCGACCAAGGATCGGAAGGTGGGAGCCCCGGAGAAGTTGCAATCTCCGAACCTGACCCCGGATCTACTTGGGTGTCGCACATCGACGGAGCTTCCAACGCTCGAGGGAGCGGGGTCGGGTTCCTGCTCACCAACTCAGAGGGAGTGGTTATCGAGTACGCCCTCCGGTTCGACTTCAAAGCCTCCAATAATCAAACCGAGTATGAAGCGCTCCTCGCTGGCTTGAGAGTAGTGAAGGAGCTCGGGATCGACAGCCTCAGAGTCTTCTCCGACTCCCAGCTGATCGTAGGGCAAGTTAAAGGCGAATTTGAGGTGCGAGACCCGACCATGGCAAAATATCTTCAAAAGGTGAGAGATCTTGTGGCACACCTCAAGTATTTCAAGAT
Organism: Elaeis guineensis; assembly: GCF_000442705.2. Taxonomy (NCBI): domain Eukaryota; kingdom Viridiplantae; phylum Streptophyta; class Magnoliopsida; order Arecales; family Arecaceae; genus Elaeis; species Elaeis guineensis. Next base: position 114,497,079 of record NC_026003.2, read on the forward strand.
CTTCCACATTCCCAGGTCGGAGAATGCTCGGGCCGATGCGCTCTCCAGGCTTGCGACATCAGCCTACGATGCCTTGGGGTCGGACGTTTGTGGAGAGTCTCGAGCAGTCGAGCATTGACAGGGCCGAGGAGGTGCTGCAACTGGCGACCGAACCAAGCTGGATGGATCCGATCATACGGTATCTGACCGACGGAACCAGCCCTGAAGACCCCACGGAAGCCAAACGACTCCGATGGGTGGCCTTCCAATACGTGATAATGGATGGCCGACTCTACAAAAGGTCGTTCTCCCTTCCCTTGCTCAGGTACTTGGGACTGACTGACGTGGACTATGCGCTCAGAGAAGTACATGAAGGGATCTGCGAAAATCACTTGGGGGGCAAATCCTTAGCCTACAAAGTCCTACGGCAGGGTTACTACTGGCCCACCATGAGAAAGGATGCGATTGAGTTGGTTCGGAGGTGTGAGCCATACCAGAGGTATGCCAACATACAACACCGACCAGCCAGCCAAATCACTCCCATTGTCGCCCCATGGCCCTTCGCCCAGTAGAGAATCGACATACTCGGTCTTTTCCCTCCGACGTCCGGCCAAAGGAAGTTCATAGTCGTTGCAATCGACTACTTCACTAAGTGGATAGAAGCCAAACCTCTGGCGTAAATCACTGAGCAAAAGATGGAAGACTTCATCCAGAAGTCCATTATCTTTAGGTTCGGGCTACCGCACACTATTATTACTGACAATGGACGATAATTCGACAACCGAGACTTTCGAAAGTTTTGTGCGAGATTTCATATCACGCACAGGCTGACCTCGGTCGGGCACCCACAGTCCAACGGTGAGATCGAGGTAACCAACCGAACTATTCTGTATGGACTCAAGATCCGACTGAATGAAGCCAAAGGCCTCTGGGTTGAGAAATTGAATTCCGTCCTATGGGCATACCGAACGACACCCCATATCCCGATCGAAGAATCTCCTTTCAGCTTGGCCTATGGAACGGAGGCGATGATCTCGCTCGAGATCGGGCTACCATCGACTAGAGTCGAGCAGTACCAAGAGCCGGGCAACTCCGAGTATCGGAGAGCCGACCTGGACCTCCTACTCGAACTCCGGTGTGAGGCTCAACTTCACATGACTTCCTACCGACAGAGAGTGGCCCGATACTATAACGCTAAAGTTAAGCCGAAGCTTTTCAGGCCTGGGGACTTGGTCTTAAGAAAGGCAGAAGTTTCAAAGTCTCTAGATCAAGAAATGTTGGCTCCGAATTGGGAAGGATCCTACAAAATAGCAGACACCTACAGGCCGAGAGCTTACCAATTGGAGACTCTAGAAGGAAGCATCGTTCTCCGGACTTGGAATGTCGATAATCTGAGGTTGTACTACCAGTAAACTCTGTGCGCCCTTGTTCGGAATACAAACTCAGCTTCAGAACTTCGGAGTCTAGAATCTCAACCCTCCAACTGTGTGTCGGCGCTCGCTAGTAGTACGAGCCCTGATGCCACAAATTGGGCCCAACATTCCATTGGGAATCTATGGCCCGATCACCGACGGTGTGTCGGACTCTTACGCCAACTGACATATCTACGTCGACGGAAGGCCGACGATGGCGATGAAAAAAAAAATCCCTAAGTTGAAGCCACGCCCCTTCCGCAGCCAGCTCCTGAGCAAGGCGACTGGCTAACTTGCCGACTTGGCTCCGGCCAAGAAAGGCAAAACGCCAACGCGACCAACATCACGTTTGCGACATACCGATCAGGTCACGATCGGTCGAAGGGTATTCGGCTTACCATCGTTTATCACACGTCACGACGCAGACGCCCGACAAAGAATCGGACAATGGATGACCGATCTGTCATCAACTAAATGCGTCAGACACTATTCAACTATCGAACTCTACAAGATGATCGGGTCAAAGAGCTACGCCCGAAGGACGGACGACGCCCGGCTCGACGAACATGCCCGACTTAGGTCTGGGCAACGGGCGCTCGACTTAAGCTCTCGACTGTCGGGTCATACGACAGTCGGGAGGTCGATCTAAAATCGAAGCTCGCTTTGCCTTTACCATGGCGTGCGCTACCGACTATTCCGGATCGTTACCTGGGATCCTACCGAACGTCCTAGCTAGGTACGTCGGGCCTACGACTTACACGCCTGAGGGTGTTTCGGTGAAACATGCATTTCAAGATACATTTCAGATACATAAAAAGAAAGAAGAGTTGAAAAATTTTTAATTTCATTCAAACTTGAACTGAATTTACAAATTGGACCGAAGCCCGATTACAAGTACACTAAACAAAAGCAAAAATGAAACATGCTCCGACTACTCGCCGGAGTCGGCTTCCTCTACTGGGAGAAGTCTGGGGGTGGTCGGCGTATCCGCTCGGGCCGAGGTAGCATCGGGGGTCGGAGCCACCTCGCCTTCGGCAGCCTGGTCTACGTCGGCCTCCTCCACGGCAGTGCGATCTCCCGACGACGGGTCGGCCACCTCTCCCGCAGTTTGGCCCTCCGACTCTGGGGGAACGACGCTGCTGAGATCGAGCTCCGGATACAGGCTTTGGACCGCTTCCCGGGTGTCCTCGTACCCCACTCAGTACGAGAGGAAACCGCTCTCCAAGAGTTCCTCCCGGTATTCGTCGGAGCCACGAAAGTTCTCCACGGCCCGACCTATGGCCTCTTTCGCCGACTCTGCCTCCGCCCTCACTATGTCTGCGTCGGCTTGAGCGGAGGATAAATTTTCTTCGGCCTTGGCGAGATTCCCCAAACTTATCTGGAGCTGCTCGCATTCGGCATTGAGTTCCCCGATGGAGTCATCCCGCTCGCGATGCAGCCGGCGAACAGTGCGGGACTTCCGCTTGGCTTCCTCGCGAGCCGACTGCAGCTCGATCCCCAAGGCAGCCAGGGCATCGGTAAGGCGGGAGACCTCTTCGGTAAGGCGGGAGATCTCCTCTTCAAGTCGGGCCTCACGGTCGACCGACTGCTTCAGCTGGTCGACCATTACCACTTTATCGACCTCGGCGGCCATGGCCTTATCTTTCCAAGCCGCCCGGAGATCACCGAACCTCCGATATCCGGCCTCCAACTCGGATATGTTGTAAATCAGTTGCAAACAATAGACCGACCGTCAAAAAACTAAACTGATAGAAAGCAACGATGAATGAAAGGTGAAGGGAAGAGACTTACCTGGATCATGGTCGGGTAGAAGGAAGAAAGCATGTCGGACACCCGCTGATTCTTCATGACCTCATGATCGGCCAGAAGGATAATCGCTTGGCACAACCTCCTGGCCAAGTCGTGGTTGGCTAGGGCCAACGCTCCTTCGAAAAGTGGGGCGTCGGACGACGTGCCGCGGCCGGCCGACCTCCTATCGTCGCCTGGCGCCATCGGGGCCTTCCCTTGTTCAGACACCCAGGCCCTAACATCAGAAAGAGAAGGTAGGCTCGAGCCCGACTGGGTCCCTCCTGAGGGCGCAGCGATCGCCGACGCAGGTTGATCGGGCTCGCGTGTCTCTGCCCGAACCTCTTCTACCGACTGTGCGGCCGGCACATCCTCGATCGTTTCCCCGGCCGCCCGTCCCTCAGATGGGGCTGCTCCCTCGGTCGATCGTTCCTTGGACGGGGCTTCGAAGGGCACCGTCGGCACCGACAGCGTGATTATCAGCTCAGGATCTGATGCTCGTTCGGAGCCGTGTTGCGCTCCCATCACCGTCGGCTCGCTCGACGGTGCTACTTGAGGCCTCTTGGGAGGCTATGATGGTTCGGCTCCATGCGCCGGCCTCTTCCGTGCCGCATGTTGTCGAACATCGATTTTCGTCAACCTCACCCTCGATGGCATGTCTGTAATTTCAACAGAGGATCAGCACCAAAAAAAGAAAAGAAAAGAAAAGAAAAACATACCTAAGCGAGGAACCGAGCTCAGACCGACGTCATACAGGGCTTGCTCGGTGACGAGCTCCCTTTGCTTCGGCACCGAGATGTCCTTCAAACGGTGGAAGTCCTCTCGGTCCCCATCTTCTACCCGACTATTCTCATTTGGTTGAGTTCGGGGGTCCCCCCAGTAGGAAGAGAACCCCCAAGGAATTGGAGAAGAGACAAAGAAGAACTGATTCTTCCATCTATGGATTGACGACGGAAGACCAGTGATGAAGGAAAGACCCTTCTGAGGGTTGAAAAACCACCATCCTCGGGCTTTAGGGTGGGGTCGGAGAACGAAGAAGGCTCGAAAGAGGAAAATACGAGGATTGATCGGCAAAAGCCGACACAACAGAACAAAGCTGACTATCAGCCGGACTGAGTTCGGCGCCAGTTGCACCGGACAAAGTCCGTAATAGTCCAGTACATTCCGGACGAACTCTGAAATTGAGAAGCGAAGACCGACCCGGAGGTCCTCGATGTAGAAAGCCACCTGGCCCGCGGATGGGTTGTTAACCCGACCATCGGCTCCAGGGGCGAACAGCCGAAACTGCTCCGGGATGCAGTACTGCTCCTGGAGCCGATCGACGTTCGGCTCCGAAAGTGAAGAAACCTCCACCTCCGGGGTCGACCGAGAATCATCGGTCGGGTTCTCCGACCGACTTTCTCGTGGGGAGGTTCTGGCCATGACGCTAGAACCAAAGTCAAAGAATGAGAAGAAGAAGGAAGAAAATTTCAAGGAAGCAAGGAGAAAACGAAAGACAACGACGAAGGCTCCTGAAAAATTCTCTAAGGAAGGAGGTGGGGATAACTACCTGAGACAAGGGATCGCTCAGCCAGAGTCTCGGCAATAGGTTTGAAAAGTAGAGTTTTGGATGTAGATGACCCTGTATATATAGTGCCCCTCGACGGTCGGGATGAGAGCACGTCCAACGAGGATCTCTCAGATCGTGACACGTGGCAGCATCTGGGTCTTCCCTCAGTCTGACGATTCGACGCACCTGCCCCAGATCAGGCCACGTCGCCTCCATCCGCCTGAATGGATTCGGTCCAATGGCCCCCTGCCACGTGGTGGAAAAATCATGATGGTTTGCGTTCCTGAAGAGACGGCGGAAACGACGATTTCTATTCCTGATAAGACGTCTGACATCGATGGGACGTCTGACATCTATAAGACGTCTGGCGTCGGACCGATCATTGGTACGGTCACCAGAGTCAGAGCATGATGCGATGGATATCCACTCCTTTCGCCCGAAGCCACCGCCCACGCGAGGATGCTGGTCAGCACGACATCGGACTCAGGAGTTGGGGGGTGCAACTGTTGGGATATACCGATCGATCCCTTTCACGCCGACTCACCATCGGACCCGCTTGACTGGCGCCCGATTCTACCGATCGCACCGACCGACGACTGCCGACACCGTCCGATCGAAGGTATGTCGGTCGGGCAGACCCTTTCCGTTCCCGACTGACCGAACGACGGAACCCGATCTTCGACTCCCGCAACGCGCCAGACTGACCGTCGGAGGGTCTCTGGGTCTTCACCCGACATCCCACAACCAAATACCGACGTATGGCCGGTCGTCTCTCCCAAATACCGTACGACTGCTGAGGGCCGCCATCCTGACAAAGGCATGCGGCACAGCTGCCTTGGGATATTGTCCTGCCAAGGACATAGATTAATCCCAGCGATTTGACAATCTACGGTGACTTGACAGTCCGCGGCGACTCTGACAGCCTCCAACGATTTGACAACTCCCCTAGTTGTCTGCGCCATTAATGACGGCACCATGCCGCGCTCTATTATAAAACGGAGAAGGCAACAGTTCTGCGGGGAGGTTCTTTCGAAGCTCCTGGACTCACTCTCTCTAGTTCTCACCCTCTCTCTCGCTGAGTTCCCCTGATTTTTTTCTACTGTTGCCTAGTCTCCTCTCTGACTTGACCGTCGGAGGGTCTCCATCGGAGGTATCTCCGATTAGTGTGGATTTCTCTTGCAGGTACTCGTTTCCGACGATCAGATGATGAAGAGATTGGCCGCAACACCAAGCATGAAGAGGGAGTGCCAGAGAACAATACATGGACTGAAACTAGGGGACTCACAAATGGAACCTTGAGGCCTTTTTTAGTTTGCTTTCTTTTTTAACTCCTCCCTTTCTCTCTCAGGGAAAAAAAAATTGGTAGGAACACAATGAAGCCTCCGTCTAAATGGAAGGGTGCAACTACTATAATGCAGCTTCACAAGGCCATCTGTCTAATTGGTATGGGCAACAAAGACCTGCAATTTCTGCCGCAACAAAGAAAGATGAGGGTCCCATTACTCATCATTTCATGCAACCTTTTTGTATAATGACGCCGAAATGCCAGTGGCTGCACAAACGAAAATTCTTCTTCTTCTTTTATTTCAGAATTGCAAGTGATTTCTGTAGATGAGTTAATTTCTTACTCGAGAAATGTCAAGCCCGTGAAAGAAATTCTAAGCTTTTAAAGACTAGATCCGCTCAACTGAATGCAATCTTACTCATTTATCGTTTAGTTACCAACCTCCTCGGTACGTAAAGTCCAGAACTCGCTGACAAGGACCTTTTTATCTTTTAGAGAGAACTCTGAAAAGGACACTTGAATTGGCAAATCTTAGTACATGAGATAGTCCAAAAATTAGCTGTGTTTGTTGTAGCTAAATGTCTTCTTCCTTCGTGGCAGCTACCCAACTGCTGAGTATACTGAAGCCATTGAGATGATCACAGAATTAGAGTTTGAAACAGTTCTCTACTAGCCCGTCATTCTTTTTTTTTTTTTTTTTAATGAAATTGGAGACTAGCAGCCAGTTAACCCATTAGTCACCAGCAATCTTATCGATAATAAAATAATTACAGAAGGTCAGTTGCATAGGAGAAAGTGCGAGAAACAAGAAGAAACATATGCGGAGCTAGAGTCATTAACTTCAGTGACAAATTTTGATGACTAGTACATAAATTTGATTTGCAAATAGACTTCAGTGTGTGGCCAAAAAACTCCTGAGCTGCAATTGCATGTGCAAGATAATCAAAAGTTGATGCACATAACTGAATGACACTGACGGAAGAAAGCAGAATGTGCTCCACATTGAGTAGAAAGGGATTCATCATAGTTGCACCCCACATCATTGGATGAATAGTAACAAGGACAATTTCAAACCAGGCATCATGGCTCCAGCAATCAGCATAAGGAGTATGTAGAAGTAGAAAAAATACAAATGCTGCAGTATCTAGCAAGCCCCAGAACTCATCTAATTTGATGAACTCATTCCGGAAAGGGGAAATGGGAGGATTGACCAGTGAATAAATGAAAATGCAAGCAACCAAGCCACTGAAACAATCAACTTGGAGACTCAGCCTGGTAAGAGAGAGAGTAAGGTGGGGAAGGAGACTCGGAGAGTAGTATCGGAACAGAGAAATAGCAGCAATGAATCAAAGAAAACCTCTGGCTGCAAAGGGGCTCATCATTGTGTTCCTCCACTACCAATAGGCAAAAGCCAAAAGAGATACGCGCTTTTGAAGTCGGTATGGAATTCGAGACGGCAGAAGACAGCCGGCGACGACGGCGTAGCCGAGCACGGTGGGATGCGGCCCAGGTGCGGCCAGCGTACGGGCTGGGCACAGCCCAGTGGGCGGGCTCTGCCCAAGCCTAGGCGCGCGGGGCGTGCGGGCCGGTCCAGGCTCAGGCGAGTGCGGTCCAGGCCCAGCGCGTCGCTGGGAGCTCGATTCCGCAGTTTACCTGGACCGGGTGGTCCACGACCAGACGCGTGGACTGCATGAGCATTTTCCACGTATTTTTTACGGTTCACGATACTATTTCGTGGACCGATCGTGATCCGACGGCTCTGGGAGGCTTGCGGTGATGATCCGATGGTTCAGGAACTAATCCGAGCTTGATTAGGAGTCCTGAACATCTTTTAATTGGATTTTAAGCCCTTTAAAAGGGCCTAATCGGTGAATAGGGTGGTCTGTGGCTTGGTTTTTACGGGAGAGTACCCGTGTGTGGTGGCCTGTGGATGCGGATGCGGACACAGACGCGGACGGTTTCACGTAGAAAGCCAAGAACCCAGGAAGAGAGAAAGCACGCGATGCTGAGAAGGCATAGGAGGCTTCTAGACAGCGGACAGCAGTCGCTTCAAGAGTTCAGGGGGGTCTTTTTAGAGAGAGCTTTTGTGAGGGAGAACTTTCTGTGAGGAAGAAATTGGGTATACGAGGGTTGAGGATGAGATCTCTTATTGTAATATTTCTTTTTTCATAGTGAAGTTTGCATGTCCCATGGAGACGAGCCCTTTTTTGGTTGATTTACGTATTTGATTGTTTTCTGTTTATTTCTTCTTTCTTCCTGCTGCATCGCGCAGTACCGAAAAGATCTTAGGAGGTGGTGTCCTGACCAAACATCCACCCAATAAGTGATATCAGAGTGAGACGGTACAAGGATGCAGATTGCAATGGTGGTGAGCAAGACTGAAGATGGAGAAGACAGGATCAATTAAGATGGAGATCAAGTTTGATGGAAAGAGCAATTTCTCCTTATGGTAGGCAAGGGTGAAGGACGTGCTCATCCAGCAAGGGTTGATCGATGCTCTCTTGTGCGAGGAGAAGCCGACTACCATGAAGGTGCGGGATTGGAAATGGCTACAAATGCAAACGGTAAGTACCATCCGCATGTATCTAGCGGATGAGGTGGTATCCATGTTCTTAGCGAGATTTCTCTGACGGTACTGTGATCGAAGCTCGAAGAGTTATACATGACAAAATCTCTCACCAATATTCTCTTCCTCTGGAGGCAGTTCTACTGGCTGCGGATGGCTGAGGGACAGAGCGTGCAGGAGCATCTAAGTCATTTTCAAAAGATCCTCACCGATCTCCTCAGCATTGGTGAGAATGTTGAGGAGAAGATCAGGGTGCTGATTTTGCTAGCGTCGCTTCCACCTTCGTATGAGTTTTTGGTGACTGCTCTTCTAGTGAGAAAGAGCACCATCAAGATGGACGAGATCATCGTGGTGATACTCTAGAACGAGATTCTCAGGAGGGAGAATCCAGCTTCGAGCTCAGGTAGTGGTAGCTCTGCTTTGGTGGTTTCTGGTGGAGCAAGAGGCGGTAGATGGAGCGACAAGAGATCGCAACGAGGGTGGTCCAAGTCCAGGAGAGACTTGAGCAAAATCAGGTGTTATCGATGTGACGAGTTGGGACATCTAACCAGAGATTGCTCTCAACTCAAAAATCAGACGATAGCTGCTGTGGCGACGGCCAGTAGCGATTTAGAGAGAGATGCTCTGGAGATATTTGATGAGATATCTACTTCTTCCCAGCAGTAGATTTTAGATTATGCATGCATCCATTATGTATATTGTAGAGAGGAGCAGTTTGACTCCCTGGAGAACAGTGAGGACACTATTTATTTACTGGATGGATCGAGCTGTGCGATCAGAGGTATTGGGACAGTCAGCTGGAGGATACATGATGGTGCAGTGAAAAAATTGGGAGAGGTCCGATACATACCTGATTTCAGATAAAATATTATCTCACCGAGCAGACTGGATTCGAGAGGCTACAGGATGGTAGCCAAGGGAAGAATCCTGAGGATAATACGCGGTGATAGGATTATGCTGGAGAGAAAGAAGGGGAAGAAAGGACATTATTACCTGACAGGGAGCCCAGTACGAGGTGGAGCTCAGAGCGAGGTGGAGCTCCAGGTGGAGGTGGATCTAGCATGAGACAGGAGACTCGGGAGGACGAGAGGTGACGTTGCAAGGTGAGATTCTTATTGCTGCAGGATGATGCCCCGAGTAGATCTCAGGTCAGGAGGAGCACAGCATACGACGGAGATGAGATCGAGTGACCTGGCTCGACTCCCATGTATGTCCATTTATGATCAGCAGGCGATTGCCCCAGGACATGGGGGCAAGGAGATCCAGAAGCTCTCAAAATCAGAAGGAGATCGAATATCGAGTCGAGATAGAGATTGTTAGAATTTGACATCTCAAGATTCGATCCATATTGAGCCCACAGCGAGATCTGCGATAAAAAATGAAGTCCAACGAGAATAAGATCACCTCAAACGGAGCTCGGACGGAAGAGATACACACTTTTGAAGTCGGCACGAAATTCGAAGTGATGGAGGATGGTTAGCGGCCGACGGTGGTGCAGCCGCGTGCGACGGGATGCGGCCCAGGCACAGCCAGCGTGCAGGCTAGGCGCGTGCAGGGCGCGGCCCAGCAGGCGGGCACAGCCCAGGCCCAGCGCATCGCTGGGAGCCCGATTTCGCGGTCTATCATGGATCGGGTGGTCCACGACCAGGCGCGTGGACCGCGTGGGCATTTTTCACGCATTTCTTGCGGTCCACGATACTATTCAGTGGATCGATCATGATCGGATGGCTCTAGGAGACTTGCAGTGATGATCCGACGGTTTTGGGACTAATCTGGGCTTGATTAGGAGTCATGAACATCTTCTAATTGGGTTTTAAGCCCTTTAAAAGGGCCTAATCGGTGAACAGGGTGGTCTGTGGCTTGGTTTTCATGGGAGAGTACCCGTGTGTGGTGGCCTGTGGACGCAGACGCAGACGCGGACGGTTTCGCACAGAAAGTCGAGAACCCAAGAAGAGAGAGAGCACGCGATGTTGAGAAGGCGCAGGAGACTCCTAGACAGCGAATAGCTGTCGCTTCAGGGGTTCAGAGGGGTCTTTCTAGAGAGACCTTTTGTGAGGAAGAATTTTTTGTGAGGGAGGATTGGGTGTACGAGGGTTGAGAGTGAGATCTCTTGTAATATTTTTTTTTTTCATAGTGAAGTTTGCGTGCCCCGTGGAGGCGAACTCTTTTTTGGCTGATTCACGTATTTGATTATTTTCTGCTTATTTTTTCTTTCTTCCTGCTTATCGCGTGGTATCGAAAAGGTCTTAGGAGGTGGTGTCCTGGCTAGACATCCACCCAACAAAGTCTATTGTGAAGGCATAACCAAAGACAACATTTAACCTTAGTAGGAGCACAGATTTTTCAAAGGTGAGTAGCTACCTCCCATTTGATAACTCTTGAATTGACAAAATGATACGAAGAAGCCGTGGAGAAAGCACCTAATGGAGAAGGTTCCCAATGAATGGAGTCTGAAATTCCACTGAATTGAAAATCATTAAGGATAGCCAATATAAGGGGCAGTTCATTTCTAACAGCTAATGATAGATTGGGACTAGATTTAAGGTTCCAAGATCCAGACCTCCGATTATAAAATTTAGCAACAATCCCTGATTTCAGACGGGATGCTTGATAGAAATTTGGAAAAACATCACAAAGTGGATAATCAAGAATCCAAGAATTTTTCTAAAATAGAACTTCAAGCCCATTTTCAACCACAAATCTGATTCGATTCCAGAAACGGGGCAAGCTTCTAATTATATCTTTCCAAACACTAGAGCATCTACGTCTTCGTTTCCAATCAACTGATATTTTAACTTTTTTAAAATATAGGCACTTGAGAAGCTGCAGCCAAGGGTAGTGCTCACCTTTAAGAAATCTGCAGCCCCACTTGGCAAAGAGCGCTTGATTGAATGAGTTTAAGTCCTTAACTCGCAAGCTACCCTCTTCCTTACTCAAGCAGACCTTAGCCTAATTTATCTTACAGGAAAGCTCACTAGCATTGTCGTAACCTTTCTAAAGGAAGGACCTACGAAATTTATCAATCTTTTTAATGAGCCAGGAAGGCAGCTTAAAGAGTGATATATAATAGAGAGGGATAGAAGAAAGCCACCAAAGGATAAAAATTTACTAGTCCATGTAGCAAATCTCCTTTTAATTTCCAAAAGAAGGGACATCCAGTCTAACTTTAAGAGTTTTGAGCCTTTTAAAGGGAGACTAAGATAGATTAAAGATAAAGAAATAGCATTACAATTTAGCCAAGTAGTATAGAGTTGAAGAGCCTCTTCGAAAAGACTACCCACAGGTGCAATAGAGCTTTTTTGAAAATTAATAGATAGTCCATAGATGAGTTCAAAATAGTAGAGAATGAGCTTTCAGGCCATAATAGAATTCCTATCTGCAATAGAAAAGATTAGAGTGTCATCAGCGAATTGGAGAATTGTTATGCCCTAAGCCATGAAAAAGATTTTCTGAAGCAGCATTATTAAGGAGTTTGACCAAGACATCCACTACAAGGATAAAAAGGAAAGGGGGTCTCCCTGATGGATACCACATCTGCAATTGATCATAATTGATGTCCTAATGATGCAATCTGCCATTAATTGTTCTCTTCATTGGATTCTTTATGTTTCTGTCCAATTGATTACCGAGTATTCTCTACTTAGTCTACTAGACATAATTTAGACATGGTATTCCTTCTCCATAGTATCGGACCTATCTCTGCTTTTCCTTAAAATCTTGTATCTTCATTGGTGAATAGAAGTCGCTTTTCCTGTTGGTCGCGGCACGTTAAAAATAAAGTGCTTTTATTTTTGTCAGGTGTCTAAACTTTCTTCTCAGTCTTAAATTTTTTTTTATATGGTGACACCATTCACGCCCTCCTGGAATTTGAAGAAGCAGTGTCTATGAGATCAGATGAGAGACTTATTTAAATGAATCGATCCATTTTCGACCTGTATACTTTCGAAGCATTTCGGTCTTAAGTGTTGTCTATGAACTGTTCGAAGCTCTCATTGACTAGGAGCCATACTCTACTGGAACCAACACTGGTTCAGCTCTCTTATCTCTCCAGACTGTCTTGTTCTTAGTTCTCTCAGTTAGGACAAAATTTTGAATCCTTCACTATCTTTGAAATCTTAATTCTCTTTTGTTTCCTCTATTTCGATGTCTCTGCTTGAGAGCCGCTTTGTACCAGCTAATGTCTATTCTTTGGTTCTGTTGCTCTTACTCCATTTTGATTTCTCAATTTCTGTTGTTCATAATAACCTCCTGTACATAAAAAATAACAAGAAGAACCCCAACCTCTGTTAACTCTCTCTAAGCTGATGCGAGTACAATCCAAAACAACCTCATACAATTCGGTCACATCGCCTTGTCAATGAACCTATCCACTGCCCAGCACCAAGAGTCTAATAGAAATGGCGCACATGATAGGCAAGAACATGGATCTACTCATCCATAGCATCCAGACTTGGCTGACTGCTGCATTAATCATTGAGGATTTAAACTTGGAAAGTCCTCTATCAGTTGCTGGTAATCGCTTATGTTGGACCAAATAAATTGTGAGTCCATAAATGTGGATCCTCAGGGCCATGCTTTTGAGTATAAAAAATTTATCTAAAAATTTATATTTTTTTAGATAAGTATTTTGCAAGCAATATTTAGATAGAAAAATAATTTATCTATATTTATTTATGTATTAGAAAATGGTTCAGAAATCTGTCACCCACGTTCTTTTGCATTACTAGTTTTCTAGATAAGTTGCTAAGATTTATTCATATTTTTCATAATATTTTTTATTATATAATATTATTATATAATATGATATATTATATTATAATATTATTATAATATCATAATATTATATATTAATATATTATACTATTTATTATTATATTACAATAATATATTATATATACTATATTATAATATATTATTATTATTATAAGGTTAAAGGTATATTAGGAATAAATTAAAAATATTATTTTTTTGATTGATGGGTTTTGAAAGGAAGAGATATTACGGACGGTAATTGTAGATCTAGGAAGTAATTGGGGATATTGATTTTTTTTCTCATTTTGGTGAGGAGAGATTCCATATATTATAAGCATTAGTAGAGAAGAATATGAACAAAAATCTCTTCTTCTTCCAATTCTCTTCTCTTCTACTTAACACTTCTTCCCATTCTCTTCTCTTCTACTCAACATGGTATCGGAGCCAATCGGTTCTATTTTCTGAGATTTATGTTTATCATTCCAAGCTCTCATCCCATCTAAGACATCCTCCCCACTCTATTTCATTGATGTTCCATCCCCGTCTCCAAGCACCATTAGAAGAAAAAAAAGCCCATTGCTTGCTGCTGCCGCCCCACTGCCTGCTACCGCTACTCCAATTGCACTGGCCCCCACCATCGGCATCCATAGCCGCCGACCCATCGCCGTCTTAATCTCCCACTGCTGTCTGTACTTACCAGACCTGATCGCTCCACTGTCCTCACCGTTATCTCCCATTTATCTCCCACCACGTGATCTCCTTCTCCAACTCTGACGTGATCTCCCACCGCTGTCCGCCGCCGTCCTGCCGCCAGTGTGGCCACCTCTGCCATCCTTCTCTAGCTCCAGCGTGATCTCCAACCGCTATCCGTCGCTGTCCCGCCACCATCCTTCGGTCCCGCCACCATCCTCTCATCCGTCGCCAGCGTGGCCGCCCCCACCGATTGCTCCGCTGCCCCCGCCATCACCTCGTCCACCGCCAGCACCCACGTGGCCACCCCTACTTATTGCTTCGCTACCCCTGCCTTATCGATGGAATTAACCCATGGACCATGAGATTAAGAAAGGAAGAGGTCAGCCCCTTCCTTCTTTAGTTGATTTTCTATTCTTTCAAAAAAAAAAAGAAAAAAAATGAGAAAAAAAAAAGGGATGAAAATCATCTAGTAATTTTTTTCTTTTAAGCTCATTTGAAGCTATGTCGGACGGTTCCACCAAAGAGGTGTTGGAGAAGGCTGTCACTAAAGTTGTCCAGCTATCAAATTCTTGGTTTGGAATGGACAATCCATCTCTTCAGATCAGCTCTGTCAAACTGGATGGGCCCCTCACTTACCTTTTGTGGGCTCGAAATGTGCGGTTCTTTATCAAAGCTCACGGTTTGGAGAGATATCTCACCAGGGCCAAAGCAAAGCTGCCATCTGGAGATGCTGCATAGGAGCAATGGGAGTCAGAAAACTCTCTTGTAACGGCTTGGCTCCTCAACTCTAGCGTGCCCTCTATTGCTCGAGGGCTCTCTTATTTCGAAATCGCTCGAGAAGTTTGGGAGGCTATTACTAGGACGTATTCTCAGCAGGGTAACACCACCCAGGTATTCGAACTCAAGCGCAAGATGAACACACTAAGGCAAGGTGACCTTTTTGTCACCGGCTACATTGCGAAATTCCAGAGTCTTTGGTCAGAGATAGACTTTTACCATCCTTTTAAGGCATCTTGTGTGCAAGATGCTGCTGAGTTCAAGAAGTATAATGATGAAAAGTGCCTTTTTGACTTCCTTGCTGGTCTCAATGATGAGTACGACCCAATTAGAATCTAAATTTTGGGTCGTCATACTGATCTGCCTTCTCTTCAGGATGTTTTCTCACTAATTCTTAATGAGAAAACTCATCATTGAGTGATGATCACCCCAATCAATACAGTCTGCTCTACACTAATTGCTCAGCCACCATCCCAGGCTTGTAGACGTGAGGAGAAGGGAACACGAGTATGCTCTTATTGTAATAAAATAGGGCATATCCGTGACACTTGCTGGTAGTTGCATGGCCATCCCCCTGATCGTGGTAGGGGTGGTCACCGAGGGGGAGGATGATCTGGTGGCCGCACTCAGGGCAACCTTCATGCCAATCTTTTACAGTACACAAAGGCCTCTCTTTTGACACCGACTGCATCAACTTCTGCTCCAGCACCCTCTAATATTGAGAGTTCACTTTCTACTGATGAGATGCTCCGATTGATCATGGCCCGCCTCAATATCTCTAGCGAAACTTTCTCTACTACTTAGGGTTTGCTTAATAGCTCATCCAATTTTTCTTATTTTGTTCTCACTTTGCCCACTCTAATTTTTCTCATACTAGTCCTAATGTATTTATTTCAACTAATCCTTCATTACATTGGATAGTTGACTCAGGTGCCACTGCACATATGACTGATTAGCCTAATAGGTTTAGCTCTTACGCATTATATTCTGATCCGAACAGGGTGCAAATTGCTGATGGTTCCTCTAAATCCATCTCTGAAAAAGAAACTATCCACTGTACACCTAATATGAAATTATCATCAGTCCTGCATGTTCCTAGGTTCTTAACTAACCTTTTATCCATTAGTTCTATCACAAAAGATTTGAATTGTAAAGCTATCTTCTTTCCTAACCACTGTATCTTTCAAGAGCTGACTACGAGGGCGACGATTGGGCATGCTGAAATGCATAATAAGCTCTACTACTTGACTGAAGGGACATCACAGAACTGTCAGCATGTTGGGTTGACTTCTTCTGATAATACAATACTAGTACTGATGTTGTAGCATCACATGCTCGATCATATCCCTTTTTCTATTCTGTCCAGACCTTTTTCTGATTTATATAATGCCTGCAATAAAGAACAGTTGGTTTGCGATACATGTGAATTTGTCAAACATACTCGTAGTTCTTATCCTATTTCTGGACATCGAAGTAATATACCTATAAAGGTTATTCATTCTGATGAATGGGGGCCGTGTGACATTACCTCAGTCTCGGGGCATCGATATTTTGTTACCTTTATTGATTGTTATAGCAGAGTGGTGTGGGTATATCTACTAAAGTCTAAGGACGAGGTTGTCTCGTGCTTTCAGGTATTTTATAAGTTAGTCAACACCTAATTTGGCATCAAGATTAAAGTTTTGAGAACTGATAATGGCACCGAATAATTAAATCAAAAATTTTGTGAGTATCTGAGTACTCAGAGAATTATTCATCAGACCACTTGTATTGACACACTTGTCTAGAATGGCATAGCCGAGTACAAGAATAGACATCTTTGGAGGTTGTTCGATTATTATTATTTGCTATGAAAGTTATTAAATCTTTATGGGGAGAAGCTATTCTAACCGCTGCTTACCTAATCAACCGGATGCCTCTCCGTATCTTGGGATACCTACGGGGGGAGTCTTCGTTTATTGTATCTCCTCGGATATTTGGATGTGTGTGTTTTGTTCATGATCACCATCCTGCTGCAAGCAAACTTGATTCTCGAGCCTTGAAGTGTGTATTTGTAAGTTATCTTGCTACTTAGAAGGATTATAAATGTTACTATCCTCCTGAGCAATGAATGTTTGTCAGCATGAATGTCACTTTTCATGAGGTTGAAGCCTTCTACGATAATGGTCCATCAGAAATCTCTGCCATACAACCGACTCTTGACTTGAAGTTCCTATTTTCTTTGAGCATCTCTCCTAATCCTGCTGGTCGAAAGAGGGAGATTGTGGCCATGGAAAAACAGACTGAGTCTTCTCAACAGGGGGAGTCTTCTTCTCAATAGAGGAGTCGTCTTCGTCTTCGTCTGAGTCTTCTGAGTTTTCTCAATACAGGGAGTCTTCTTCTCAACAAAGAGAGTTGTCTTCATCTTTGTCGGGGTCTTCTGAGCCTATTGTGCATTCTGCTCCTGTCCAACAATCTCTCTCTGATCCAGCTTCGATGTTTTTTGATAATAGTAATATTTCTTCTCTTGATAGTCTTCCTATTGCTCTTAAAAAAATTTCACGTCCACATATTATTCCTTCCCACTTTCATCATAATATTGCTGATTTCATTTCCTATAAGTCTTTATCACCTGCATATAGGTCCTTCATTGCATCTCTGGATTCTACTGTTATTCTATCAAACTGGAAGGAAGCTATGACAAATCCTTAGTGGAAGGAAGCAATGCTTGAAGAGATGCGAGCCTTGGCCAAAAATTAGATGTGAGAGCTTGTTCTTTTACTCGTCGAAAAATGTGCGGTCGGCTGCAAGTGGATATATATAGTCAAGCAGACTCCGAAAGGTGCAATTGATCGCTATAAAGTCCAACTGATCGCCAAAGGCTATGCACAGACATATGGCATTGATTATAAGGAGACCTTTGCTCCGATAGCAAAGATCAATACAGTGCGTACACTCATTTCCTGTGCAGTGAATCTTGGCTAGAGACTTTTTTAGCTAGATGTGAAGAATGCTTTTCTTCATGGAAATCTCCAGAAGGAGGTTTATATGGACATCCCCCCTGGCTTCATGAGTGTAGCAATTACTATCAAGGTGTGCTGTTTGCATTGTTCTCTTTATGATCTGAAGCAGTCACCCTGGGAATGATTTGATTGCTTTCGTCGTGCTATGCTCTAGATGAACTATCAATAGAGTAATGCAGATCACACGATGTTCTTTCACCACAACTGGGGTAAAGTTGTAATTCTAATTGTATATGTTGATGATATCATTCTCACTGATGATGATCTTTTAGAGTTAGCTCACCTGAAAACTTAGTTGACCCAGTCTTTTGAGGTCAAAGATCTGGGCAATCTCTGATATTTCTTTGGGATTGAGGTTGCTAGAACCTCTCGTGGCATATTTCTCTCCCAACGGAAATACTTCTTGAATCTATTGGCAGAGACAGGAATGTTAGGATGCCGACCTGCTGCAACTCCTAGTGAGGAGAATCACCACCTTTCTGCAGATAATGCTGAGCCAGTAGACTGTGGATGTTATTAGCATCTTATTGGCCGACTGATATATCTTTCATACAACAGAACTGATATAGCCTTTGTAGTGAGTATTATGAGTCAGTACATGCATGATCCCTGAGAACGTTATTTGGAAGCTGTATATAGAATTCTATGATATCTTAAGAGATGCCCAGGGCGTGGTCTGTTATTCTCTCATCATGGATATCTCAAGATTGAAGCATTTTCTGATGCAAATTGGGTAGGCTCCATTGACGATCAACGATCTACTTCAGGCTATTGTATTTTGTTTGAAGAAAATTGGTAACTTGACGCAGTAAGAAGTAGGATATTGTTGCTCGATCCAGTGCAAAGGCTGAGTATCGAGCTATAGCTTAGGGCATTTGCGAGATCTTATTGTTGAAACAGTTACTTACTGAGCTACGTCTCTTCTAGTCATCTACTCTACTTCTGTTTTATGACAATAAGGTGGCTATCAACATTGCAAACAATCCTGTGCAACATGACGGAACTAAACACATTGAGGTAGACCACCACTTCATCAAGGAGAAGCTGGATCAAGGAATTATCTATCTTCATTTTGTCAAGTCTTCAGAGTAATTGGCAGATGTTCTTCCTAAGGGTCTAAGCACTTCTTCTTTCTCATCAATTTGTAACAAGATGGGGCTTCACGATATTTTCGCCTCATTTTGAGGGAAAGTATTGGAAGGAAGAGATATTACATATGGTAATTGTGGATCTGGGAGATAATTAGGGATCTTGATTTCTTTCCTCATTTTGGTGAGGAGAGATTCTATATATTGTAAGCATTGGTGGAGAAGAATATGAACAAAAATCTCTTCTTCTTCCCATTCTCTTCTCTTCTACTCAACACTTCTTCTTCCCATTCTCTTCTCTTCTAATCAACAATGGAAAAATAATTTAGTCATCCCCTAAATGAATAAGATTTTTTTTCAATTTAATAGATAAATGCTATTAAAAAAAATAATTTATTCATCTTGAAAAATGTGAAAAAATAGATAAGTTGGTTAATGAAAAAATTGACTAATTTTCTTGTAACATTTAGCTACAAAAGAGGAGGCCCTTGACTTGAGACCCATCTTGGACTTCCATTTTTTTTTTTTTTTGGTAACAGGATGCGTCATGGGAGAAGAAAGTCAACATAGGTAAAAATCTTTCTGTCCAATTTTTGTCAGCTCCTTCAATATTTGCAAAATTGGCCAACCAATCAACTACATAATTAGCTTCCAGCAGAATATGAATGCAAGAGAAATCAGTCACGGTGGAACAAAGAAATCTGATATTCCTCGATGACTAGAAAGGCTTAAGATGCACACATCTTGGACAAAAAACCGTCTTGGATAGGTAGGCTCATGAAGAAGCCAAGCAGTACGAGGCGTCAGTTCTTTATAAAGAGGTCATCAAGTTTGAACTAGCTTAAGCTAATTTGACATGATGTGCTGACACCTGGCTTGTTTGACATGCGAATCGAAAAAAAATGAGCATTTTATCAAGTAGAGTCAAGCTCCATTTTGTTTTCCTAGATCAAGGTGTACAAGTTCAAGTCATCGATGATCCAAACTTTAAAGGAAATTTGATATTGTTCTTTTCTCATTTTTTATTGCCTCCATTTTGAACCAAGAGCCTGCATGAATCTGTAATCTAGTTGGACAAGCCCAAGCTATCCATGGATAGCTCAGTTCATCTGTAGCCGTGCATGAGCAATCTGTCACTTGGTTGTCCTCAATACGTTAGGTGTGATAGCCATCCAAATTATGGTAGTCTCATGTTGTTTTACATTCTAATGTGATATGGTAGATATCGTGCGGAGTTGAAAAAGCCTACAAGCATCACTCAGCATTGCATTGCCATGCTAGGCATCCCAATATGAAGTCCTCTCTTAAACCATTCAACAATACTAGGTCAAGTTGGTAAAATCTCTTGTATTCATATAAGAGATCTATGTCCAATCTCATCTTCTCTCTGATATTTAGCTAGGCATTAGTTGAGCCTAAATTTGTTCTACCATTATGGTTCAAGGGTTCCTGTGGACGTTTTGACTACAAAAAAGAGAAGAAGAAGCTGGAGATTAACCATCGGATCACCATTCATTTCACCAGTCCAATTGAAGGTTGATGATTGGTTGACCTTGAGTGCCACATTAACCTGGTGAACTGAAACTTTTTTGAAGAATAATAGAACGCAAACTTTTAAGTGGTACTCAAAATATCAGGATTTTACCAGTATTAAGAAGTGTTATCTTATATTGCTTTTTTGAGAAAGTGTTTATCTCCTGTTCCATAGCTCGAGATGGCACGCAAGCCTCAACCACTAAAAACAAAATAAACTATGTTACCATAGACAGAGCAAGGAATCAAACACCCTGCATCCAAACAAAATCCTGAACCCAAAATCGAAGTGCTGAAACAAAACTTGTGGCCAGTAACAAAATCCCAGCCTTGACCCGCAGGTGCCCCGGTCATCAGTTTTCCAGGGCCTGTTTGTGGCAAGCTTCATTCGCTAAAATATTATCCATCCAACCGCGCCCATCGAAGTGAGGGCAGAAAGCTTGGAGACGTGGATGCTTCGCAGCCGTTCAACTGAATTCCCATGCCCACCCTACCTCTCTCCTCCAAACCATTACGAATCACCATCTAATCAGCCATTAAAAAAGATCTTTAGCTAATTCCCACGGCCATAAATCCATTCACCTGTAACCCGGAAAATTATATTAGCATATGTCCGTTTTGGCTTAAGTAAATTAATTGGTAATTTTGGCATTACGATATTTGAAATATCGACATTTCAAAGGTAACTTGAGATAAACTCGGAGCAAGATACTAATCTCTTTTCTTTTCCTTTCTTAATTCAAATAATATGCAACAGTAGCCTCCGTTATCCGGAGCAGAGCGAAGCGGTGAAGCCCGGGGAGGACGAGGGTTGAGCGGAGCGAATAATAAAAAAGAGCAAAGATAGAAGAAGCAGAACAAGGAATTAGAAAATGGCGGGAGAAACTCTCAGGATAACGGCCTCAGCCACCTCCTGCTTCCATGGCTCCCGCCGGCCCGTCCCTCTCGCTTCCCATCGCTTCCTGGGGCCAAAATACTTCTTCCCCTCCGGCCTCCGCCGAGCCTCCTCCTCTCACCTCTTCGGCGGCCTTCGCCTGAGGCCCAATTCGACGATCCCGATGTCACAGGAGAGGAAAGGGAATCCCTCCGTCGTGGCCATGGCTGCCGATGGTCAGTCTTTGCCCCTGCTCTCTCTTTGTCTTCTCAAGGTCTTATCAGTTGCTGTTGTTTCTTGTCTTTTATTTCTCTTAGACTGTAATGAGTTGTATGGGAGTCTTGGATAAGGATATTTGGATTCCGTTTCACCAAACAACACGGATGTTAGTAGAGATGCATATCCTGTGGAATGCATTCAGCGTGTTTGTGTAAATGATCCAGAAGCAGATCACTGAGCGAGCAGTAGAGTTTCTAGGCCTTAAAAGTCTTCTTTAATATTGAGAATTTAGGTGATATTCCCATTTCTAGGAAGTTATTGTACGATAGTTGATGGAGAAAGGGATGTGGGGTTTTCAAATGGAGTCTCTGCTTTGCTTGCTAACTTATCGTCTCCAGTATGACACAGACTCAATGAAACCATCATCTTCCAATATGAGCATTTAAACATTATTATGAATATTTGTTCATTAAAGTATTAAAGTGAAGACAAACTAGTCATTTGGATGGGGAAAAGTTTAATACCTACCACTAGACTTGCTACGAAATGACTCGATAGCATGTTCATTCTTGTTCTAGATGTTTATATGAAGTTTATAATGGAGAAAATGCTACCATGCTGGTCCCAAATCTGGATGAACAAGCTGAGTGATTGACATTGGTTGATAGGCAATAGTGAGAAGCATGTCAAGTATGAAATGGATCCAAATTTAAATATTTGAGGTAACATAGATGATAGTTGTGAGTCGAAATATGTTTAGTGAATGAAGATCATTATAGCCTACTCCAAATAGTCGGGACAAGGCCTAGATGGTCATCCTTATAGCCTATTATTGTAAGCTGTTTTTCTCATAGTTATGATACTAGCAAATGTTGTATGTGCTAACATAAAACAACTTCACATATCTATGTTGTTCATGCCTTCATTTAGCTTCAAATATAAATTTTGTCAGCCAATTTGATTAGATGTTGTGTTTTAACATGGTTGTGCTTATAAAGGTTTATTTGGGGCTGGCCTTGCTTCCCACCTCAAAATGAGGCTGCTCTAAAATGCCTTGAAGAGAGACTTATCTAAGGAGGCAGACCTTGCACATTGTCTAAAAACTTATGTGAGAAGCATTTTCATTGAATTGATAATTTGTAATCCATGGACAAGGAAGGATGGATCTTCTTTATTATTTACTGAATCAATGGAATTCTTGTATGTTAACCCAGATGCCAAACTAAGGTGTGGTTAAATATATTGTGGTATGTTAACCAAGATGTGGACATTTGGCTTTGCAATATGTAATTCCCACCAAGTTTATAACCAAATTTATATATGGCGCTCATATTACGACCGGCATTTTCACAGCATCATCTTTTTTAAAGGATTTCTAGGTCTCTTTGGATAATCTATGGGGCTCGTTCCACATAGATTGAGTCTTATGCTTCGGGTTATCAAATAAATGAAAATTTCACTATTGTATCTGCATATTTAGGTATTTTCCATGTCATAGATGCATATGGTATATGTGTGTGTCTATTTCATGATGCAAACAAAAATGCGTAAGAAAAGTTATTAAATGAATTAACATGTTGGAAACTTTGTTTATTGTTTATGATTTTTTCTTAAGAATTAGGAGGGGCTAATCCACACCTGTTCTACCCTGTAGCCACCCCACCCTCGGGGCGCCGTATCCAACCAGCATCAAATCCCTGCCCCCTTACCCTAGTGGCGAGAGATGATACCATCCAAGC
This sequence comes from Elaeis guineensis, assembly GCF_000442705.2. NCBI lineage: Eukaryota > Viridiplantae > Streptophyta > Magnoliopsida > Arecales > Arecaceae > Elaeis > Elaeis guineensis. The sequence continues at coordinate 114,520,332 of NC_026003.2, forward strand.
AAGAGCTTGGTGATGTTGTCTATGATTTATATGATGGCAAAAGATATTTATGAAAACAATAATTGCTTGTTGTGCTATGGAAGTGATACATTTTTAAATTGGTTGCTTGCCAGAGAAAAAGCGAGAAGCACCACTGAAGGATTACCGCAATATTGGAATTATGGCTCACATAGATGCAGGAAAAACTACTACCACAGAGCGCATTCTCTACTACACAGGAAGGAATTACAAGATTGGTGAGGTACATGAAGGAACTGCTACAATGGACTGGATGGAACAAGAACAAGAGAGAGGCATCACTATAACCTCAGCAGCAACTACCACTTTTTGGAAAAATTACAGAATTAACATTATTGATACTCCTGGCCATGTTGATTTTACACTTGAAGTGGAGCGTGCTCTCAGGGTCTTGGATGGCGCTATATGCTTGTTTGACAGTGTTGCTGGGGTGGAGCCCCAGTCTGAAACCGTGTGGAGACAAGCCGATAAATATGGAGTCCCTAGAATATGCTTTGTCAATAAAATGGATCGCCTTGGGGCTAACTTCTTTAGAACTAGGGATATGATAGTGACAAACTTGGGTGCTAAACCTCTAGTGGTCCAATTGCCAGTGGGTGCAGAAGACAGCTTCCAAGGAGTTGTTGATCTGCTGAAAATGAAAGCTGTGATCTGGACTGGGGAAGAGTTAGGTGCAGAATTTGCATATGAAGACATACCCGCTGATCTCCAAGATTTGGCTCAAGAGTACAGAACCCAGATGATAGAAACTATTGTTGAATTAGATGATAAGGCTATGGAAAATTATCTAGAAGGAATTGAGCCAGATGAGCAAACTACAAAAGAATTAATTAGAAAAGGCACAATATCGAGCAGTTTTGTCCCAGTTTTGTGTGGTTCAGCATTTAAAAACAAAGGTGTTCAGCCATTGCTTGATGCTGTTGTTGATTACTTGCCTTCACCAATTGACTTGCCACCAATGAAAGGTTCTGATCCTGACAACCCAGAAATTACCATTGAAAGGCCTCCTCATAATGATGAACCATTTGCTGGATTGGCTTTCAAGATTATGAGTGATCCATTTGTAGGATCTCTTACATTTGTGAGAGTGTACTCGGGGAAGTTGATTGGAGGTTCTTACGTTCTCAATGCAAACAAGGGAAAGAAAGAGAGAATTGGAAGACTTCTAGAGATGCATGCTAATAGTAGGGAGGATATCAAGACTGCTTTGACAGGTGATATTGTTGCTTTAGCGGGTTTGAAAGATACAATCACAGGTGAGACACTGTGTGATCCTGAGAAACCTATAGTGCTCGAACGAATGGACTTTCCGGATCCTGTTATCAAGGTTGCTATAGAACCCAAGACCAAGGCTGATGTTGATAAAATGGCAGTTGGACTCATTAAGCTGGCTCAAGAAGACCCATCTTTCCACTTCTCTAGAGACGAGGAAATTAACCAAACTGTTATTGAAGGAATGGGGGAGCTGCATCTTGAGATCATCGTCGATCGACTGAAGAGGGAGTTCAAGGTTTGTAGTTTAACTAATAATAATTATCTTGAGTCCTAATTTGTGTGTCCACGCATGTGTGTGCAAACGTTGTTGATGAATTTGAAACCACATTTAATAGCTACACTCCTGCATGCATTATAAATTTTTTATAGGAGTTCCCTTTAGATGGTATATCTTTTCCCCCTTGGAAGTTTTTTTTCTGAGCTCTTCATTTTCCAAGTTTTGCCATATGCATATTTTTCATCTTAAATTCCACTGCATAAACAGGTCGAAGCAAATGTAGGTGCACCTCAGGTTAATTACCGTGAAAGCATCTCAAGAGTTTCAGAAGTGCAATATATCCACAAGAAGCAGTCTGGTGGACAAGGGCAATTTGCAGACATTACAGTAAGATTTGAGCCCTTGGAACCAGGCTGTGGGTATGAATTCAAGAGCGAAATCAAGGGAGGAGCAGTGCCAAAGGAATACATCCCAGGTGTGATGAAGGGGTTGGAAGAATGCATGAGCAATGGCGTGCTTGCTGGGTACCCGGTTGTTGATGTCCGAGCTGTATTGGTTGATGGCTCTTATCATGATGTTGATTCTAGTGTTCTGGCATTTCAACTGGCAGCCCGGGGTGCTTTCCGGCAGGGAATGAAAAAGGCTGGTCCAAAGATGCTGGAACCTATAATGAAAGTTGAAGTAGTCACTCCAGAAGAGCATTTGGGCGATGTTATTGGTGACCTAAACTCTAGGAGAGGCCAGATCAATAGTTTTGGTGATAAGCCAGGTGGTCTTAAGGTATGTAAGAAAGCACCATATCTTGTCATCCTCTTGAGCGTAGATTATTTTTTCTGGTTGTTGCTCAATGCCTGTGGCAGAAGCCAGCATGGTAGACTCCAAAACCTATATATGATGACCACAGAGTCATACACTTGTTTTATTCTAATTTTTTTATAATGCTACTAACATAATATTCTTCTTTGTTATGTCGATGAGTATGATAAAATCATCACTCTTAAGCGATCAACTTTTCTCCAACAGTTATTAGTCCACTTATTCTAATCAACTGCCCTATTTAACGTATAACAAGTTCAGATGCATTCAATTAATTCAAAGGAAAAGAAAAAGAAACAATATATCGATTTTTCATCAAGGATTATTTTCATATATTTCTTGGTTGTTAATTTCTTTCATCTTGTAGGTAAACTTCTTCCTTTAGCTACTAAGGTGCGTTTTCTCATTAATGCTCTTAAAGAGGTATTAACTAGGCCCTTGTTAATACTTTCAAATGCAGGTAGTTGATTCCTTGGTGCCACTGGCTGAAATGTTCCAATATGTAAGTACGCTTCGGGGAATGACAAAAGGGCGTGCATCTTACACAATGCAGCTTGCGAAATTTGATGTTGTCCCACAGCATATCCAGAACCAGCTCTCTTCAAAACAGGAAGCAATTGCAGCTTAATCCAGTTGATTGGGGGATTCATGCAGATAAGCAAGGCTGTTGAAGCATCGAAAGATTCGACCCTTAAGTTTGAGACAAAAAAGAATATTTTGCAGTTCACGTATTTATTGAAAAATGTTAAAAAGATATTTAGGTCCAAATTCGTTTTTCTTCTGGTTCATAAAGATTGGTGGTCTCTAAACAGCATTAGTTTTCCGTGTCTACTCTTTTCTTTCCTGTGTAGATACTTGGACAATAAACTTATTCTCATTTACACTGTTCATTAGTTATACTTATCAAAGTTCAAACACATTCACCAAACAAATTTTTTTAACCAAACGATTCCAAATCAACCAATTGTGAAGACCAAAGCAATAGTTCCTTATGCATGTTGACTGTTAGTACAGTTGTTAATGTTACAACACCAGTAACATCTGGGGTTTTGACTGAATCCTTTTCTATTTGTTTGAGGCATTTGGTTAGTGATGTGGTTGTTTTCGAGTCTTTTATGAGTTGGTTTCATGGTTGTTGTCCATTCTGTTATAATACCGAGTCTTTAGCTATTTTCTAGCTAGTTTAGTTACATTTATGCGTTCCTATTTTTTTTTATTTGTGGTTTGTTATGCAACAGAAGTGGAATGTGCTTAAGTGCACCGTTAGGATGTATGCCTATATAAGGCACCCATTTGCATCGAATAAAATTATCCTTTCGAAGTATTTTCTCTATTATTGTTTATTCCTTCTACTGAGTGGTCTTTTCTCTCCTCAAAATATATTGTGGGTGTTTATTGTTGAGTGCTTCTTTGAGAGTTCCAAGGTTTGTCTCTTGTTAAGAGACAAAGCATCATTGTTCTGACGATACAGAGCTTTTCTGTCGATTGTCTTTCATCAATCTGATATTAAAGCAGTTTGATCTAGGAGTTCTATACTAGTTCTATAAGAGCATTCTGCTGTCAAGATGGGCGATTTTCAAGTCGTTGGCGGAATTAAAAAGCTTAACAATCAGAACTACAACTCTTGGTCTACATGTATGATGTCCTACATGCAAGGCCAAGACCTATGGGAGGTCGTAAATAGAAGCAAGGTTATGCCGCCAGCAGCAGAGGATGCGAACGGTATGTTGCGGAAATGAAAGATTAAAATGGGCAAAGCAATGTTCACTTTGAAGACAACGGTCAAAGAAGATGTGCTAGAACACATCCGGAATGCCCAAACTCCCAAAGAAGCTTAGGATATGCTCGCCAAGTTGTTCTCAAAGAAGAACGATATGAGGCTCCAACTTTTAGAGAGTGCGTTGTTGTCGATAGCACAATGCGATATGACGGTCGCTTAGTATTTTCACAAGATGAAATCATTATGTCGAGAGATTTCTGAGTTGGATCCACAAGCTTCAATTGGAAAAACTAGGATGAAGCAAATCATCATCCATGGTTTGAAGCCAGAGTTCAGAAGTTTTGTTGCTATGGTACAGAGATGGCAAAATCAACCATCATTTGTAGAGTTCGAGAACTTGCTTGCCGAACAAGAAGCCTTGGCTAAGCAAATAGGGGGAGTCTCTCTGAAGGGTGAGGAGGAAGCGCTCTATGCCAACAAAAGCAGGGAGAACTCCAAGCAGCACGCTATCGGTGGATCGAAAAAAAATGAAGATAAGGCAAAGAGTCTTCAAGGTGAAGGGAGCACTCGTGCAGGGGGAGCTTTGAAGTACTATGGCAACAGCAAGAAGTTTGAAGGCAAGTGCTGCAACTGCAGGAAGAAGGGTCACATGGCAAAAATCTGCAGGTCGAAGAAAAAGTCTATGGAGAGTAATGCTGTTACTTCCAAAAGTGAAGACGAATGGGATGCAGAGACATTTCTTGCTGCAGAAGAGGAGGCGCTAGCTCTTACAGCAACAACATCCAATCAAATTAACTATGAGAATGATTGGATCATTGATTCGGGCTGCTCAAACCATATGATAGGTGATAAAGAGAAGCTGCAGAATTTGTCAGAGTACAAGGGAAGTCGTGTGGTGATGACAGCAAACAACTCAAAGTTATCGATAACTCACATCGGTAATACGGTAGTCTATCCTTAGTGTAGCGTTAATGAGATGTTACTTCAAAATGTCTACCATGTCCCAAGTATGAAGAAAAATCTTCTCTCAGTAACACAATTAACATCTTCAGGTCATTATGTTCTGTTTGGTCCGCAAGATGTAAAGGTATATCGCAATCTTGAGGTTATAGAAGAGCCGGCGATGAAAGGACGGAGATTAGAGCCAGTCTATGTGATGTCTGCAGAAACTGCATATGTAGATAAAACAAGGAGGAACAAAACGACAGACTTATGGCACATGCGGTTAAGTAATGTTAGCTATTCCAAGTTAGATGTGATGATAAAGAAGTCAATGCTGAAGGAACTTCCTCAACTTAAAGTAAGGACAGACACAGTTTGTGCAGGCTGTCAGTATGGAAAAGCTCATCAATTATCGTATGAAGAGTCCAAATTTAAAGCGAATGAACCATTAGAGTTAATTCACTCTGATGTATTTGGACCTGTCAAGCAAGCCTCTATCGGTGGGATGAAGTACATGGTGATCTTTATCAATGATTTTTTTCAGGTATATGTGGATTTACTTCATGAAGAAAAAATCTGAAACTTTTTCAAAGTTCAAAGAGTTCAAAGAGGTAGCAGAAGCAGAAGTTGGCAAAAGAACTCATTGTCTACGCACTGACAACAGGGGAAAGTTTACATTAGATGAGTTCGGTGATTTCTTTCGGAAGTGCCAAATTCGCAATCAATTTATATGTGCCAACACTTCACAGCAAAATGTAGCAGAAAGGAAGAATATACATCTGACAGAAATATGTCGAAGCATGCTTCATGCAAAGAATGTATCGAGACGATTTTGGACAGAAGCAATGAAGACTGCAGCCTTTGTAATTAATAGGCTTCCCCAATGAAGGTTATGTTTTCTTTCACTTTTTGAAAAATTATGGAACATGAAGTCTACAGTTAGTTACTTTCGAGTTTTCGGTTGTATATGCTATGTATTTGTACCTGACCATTTACGTAGCAAGATGGACAAAAAGGCTATTAGGTGTATCTTTGTAGGATATGACAGTCAAAGAAAAGGATGGAAATATTGTGATCCTACAACTGAAAAGTACTATACATCCCGAAATGTGGTGTTTGATGAAGCTTCTTCATGGTGGTCCTCAGACAAGGAAGTATTGCCAGATGATGGTGGTGATGTCGAAGAAGGCGCAGCTCAAAACTGTTGGCAAACTGGTGTGTATCATTGACTAAGCAAAGTAGAGGAGCCTAATGAAGTAGAAGCACCAACTCCGCCCAGAAGATCAACATGAGTTACAAAGCCGAATCCCAAATATGCCAATACCGTGATAATAGAAGAAACAAATGTAAAAGAATCGAAGAAGTTTGAGGAAGCACTTCAGAGTCCAGAGTGGACTAAAGCTATGAAAGAAGAAATCACTGCATTAGACAGAAATCAGACTTGGGAGCTAGTGCCAAAGCCAAAAGATGTGAAGCCTATTTCTTGCAAATGGGTTTATAAGATAAAGCGCCGCATAGATGGATCAGTTGAAAGGCACAAGGCTCGTCTGGTAGCTTAAGGGTTCTCTCAATAATACGGACTAGACTATGATAAAACGTTTAGTCCAATTGCAAAGCTTACAACAGTACGAATCTTACTTGCACTTGCAGCTCGCAAAGATTGGAACTTGTAGTAGATGGATGTGAAGAATGTATTCTTGCATGGAGAGTTGGATCGAGAGATCTATATGAATCAACCGATGGATTTTCATAGTCAAAATCATCCTGACTATGTGTGAAAGCTTCGAAAGGTGCTTTATGGATTAAAGCAAGCACCAAGGGCGTGGTATAGTAAGATTATTAAATTTCTTATTCATAGTGGTTATTTGGTGATATCTACGGATTCTAGTTTGTTTGTCAAGGCTAATAGAGAAAAGCTAACTATTGTGCTAGTATATGTGGATGATTTAATTGTAACAGGAGATTAGGAAGAAAAAATTCTCCGCACAAAGGATAACTTATTAGTTCGTTTTCAGATGAAAGAACTTGGATAGCTCAAGTACTTTCTTGGTCTAGAGGTTGATCGTACTCAAGAAGGAATCTTTCTCCACCAGTAAAAGTACTCCAGAGATTTGTTGAAGAAGTTTGGAATGTTTAAGTGCAAACCAATTTCGATGCCAATGGAGCCAAACGCCAAAATTTGTGCTCATGAAGGGAAAGATTTGGAAGATGCAACGATGTATCGGCAATTGGTGGATAGTTTAATCTACTTAACCTTAATCAGACCTAATATTTCTTGTGTAGTCGATGTGATGAGTCGATATATGCAAAATCCAAAGAAGTCTCATTTGGAAGCGGTTCGGCGAATTTTGAGATATGTGAAGAGTATGCTTGGTTATGGTATTCTGTACAAGAAAGGTAAAGATTGCAAGCTAGCTGGCTATTGTGATGCTGACTATGTAGGTGATCATGATACCCGACGCTCAACTACCGTATATGTTTTTATGCTTGAGTCCGGAGCAATTTCTTGGTGCAGCAAAAGGCAACCAATGGTGTCTCTGTCAACAACAGAAGCGAAGTATCGAGCGGCAGCAATGACAGCTCAGGAGAGAATTTGGCTTATGCAGTTGTTGAAAGTCTTGCATCAGCCAACAGAGTATGCAATTTTTTTATATTGCGACAACTAGTCGACAATACTTTTGATAGAGAATCCAATTTTTCATGCAAGAACTAAGCATGTGGAGGTGCATTACCATTTTATTAGGGAAAAAGTTTTGCAAGAAGAAATTGTGTTGAAATATGTTAAGACAGAAGACCAAGTTGCAGATTTATTCACAAAAGGCTTAAGTGGCAACAAGTTTGAAAGTTTCTGTCGTCAGCTTGGCATGACGAACAAAAGTGGAAGCTGGTGTTGAGGGGGAGTGTTAACATTACAACATCAGCAACATCTGGGGTCTTGACTGAATCCTTTGCTGTTTGTTTGAGGCGTTTGGTTAGTGATGTGGTTGTTTTAGAATCTTTTGTGAGTTGGTTTCATAGTTGTTGTCCATCCTGTTATAATACCGAGTCTTTAGCTATTTTCTAACTAGTTTAGTTATGTTTACGTATTTCTATTTTTTTTATTTGTGGTTTGTTATGCAACAGAAGTGGAATGTGCTTAAGTGTATCGTTAGGATGTATGCCTATACAAGACACTCATTTGCATCGAATAAAATTATCCCTTCAAAGTATTTTCTCTATTATTGTTTATTCCTTCTACTGAGTGATCTTTTCTCTCCTCAAAATATATTGTGGGTATTTACTGCTGAGTGCTTATTTGAGAGTTCCAAGGTTTGTCTCTTATTAAGAGATAAAGCATCATTGTTCTGACGATACAGAGCTTTTCTGTTGATTGTCTTTCATCAACTGATAGCAATCAGCTAACTTTTGTCTTTCCAACTCAGACATGTGTTTCTTATTTGAAATATTATGGCACATTCTTAAGAGGCAAATATGTTATATGGGCGTAGTATTACTCCACTATTTTTTTTTGGTAGAGTTTTTTGTTTTTCTGGTAGAGATTCCGCTATATATTCAATGTTAAATTTACTCACTCAGTAAATATGTTTCAAAAAGATTACATCTCAACATGCACCAGTTTTGAACTTATTTAATTGGGGCAATCGCTTTTAGATGCATTTTTGGGACTGCTGCACGCTGAGCTGTTGGACTTAGTCTAATCAATATTCTCTCTAAAGAGGGGTCTTGTGTTTAGATCATGATACGATTACAAAGATAGCTTCTACAAAGCTGGTTGTGCAAACCATCTCGGCAGAAGGCTGAGTGGTCTCGATGAATGCCACCCGTGTTGGGGAGCGTGATCTATCCGAAACCACCACCTAATGATGCTAGTGAGGGCCGAATGATGCAACTACCACCTCGCTCTACTTCTTCTCCCCCTCCTCTTGCTCAAGGGTCACCCACCCCATCATCATCTTCCATCTTCCTCTCATCTCTACCATTGAAACCCTAATCTTAGCTCATCAACACCCATCTCCAATGGCAGAAAACCTAGTCCCAATGTGTGAAAACCCTAGAGCTCCTTTCCTCCACTTGGCGCTTCCTCTTGCGGGTGATGAAACTAAGCCCAATAAGGTCGACCATGAGAGATGAGATTTTTCGGCCTCTCCTTATCGGAATGTGCTTCAATAATGGGTTGGCCGTAGCTTAAAAATCAGATATTAGGATATCTTCCTGGAGTCGATCTTGCAAGGATTCAATGTGCCTATGTTGAATGGAATTAGCTCATGCCATGTGATCAGCTTTGGGAGCACGAGTTCGAGGAGGAGATGCTGGCACTTGGAAAGAGAATTATGAAAGGTGGTGGATAGTGAGGAGAGAGAATGACGTAATAAGCTTTCATGATCAGCAGTAGAGCATTCTTGCCAGCCATATATTCACCCATCGCCTTATCAACCATATACTTGGCATGCGCTTAATATACCACCCGATTCTTCAGGATTTTTTACCCATTTATGGTTAATTTTAAAAAAATTATTGGGCATAAAATACCCTCGGCCGAAGTTCTTAGCAGGGTCGACTCTCGCGAGTCTCTTCCGACTTTCGACAACTGTTGGTGAACTCCGCCCGGACTCCTACGGGAGCCGGGCTCCGTCCATAATTTCTGCAGCAAGGAAGACTCCGCCCGGACTCCTACGGGAGCCGGGCTCCGTCCGTAATTTCTGCTGCAAGGAAGACTCCGCCCGGACTCCTACGGGGGCCGAGCTCCGTCCACAATTTCTGCAGCAAGGAAGACTCCGCCCGGACTCCTACGGGAGCCGGGCTCCGTCCATAATTTCTGCAGCAAGGAAGACTCCGCCCGGGCTCCTACGGGAGCCGGACTCCATCCACAACTTCTGCTGCAAGGAAGACTCCGCCCGGACTCCTACGGGAGTCGGGCTCCGTCCACAATTTCTGCAGCAAGGAAGACTCCGCCCGGACTCCTACGGGAGCCGGGCTCTGTCTACAACTTCTGTGGCAAGGAAGACTTCGCCCGGACTCCTACAGGAGCCGGGCTCCATCCACAACTTCTGCCGCTGGTAAACCTTGTCTAGACTCCTACGGGAGCCGGGCTTCGCTTTTGACTTCAATTGCAGGAAGACTCCGCCCGGACTCCTACGGGAGCCGAACTCCGCCTACGACCCCCAACTGCAAGTAGACTACGTCCGGACTTCTACGAGAGTCAGACTCCGTCTTCTATTCCGACTGCGGAAAGACCTCATCCAAACTCCTACGGGTACCGGACCTCGCTACCGACTCCAACCGAACTTCGGCCAACGAGTCTGGACCCCCTGACAAGCCACATTAACGGCCACGACTCTGCTCCACTCCCTGCGGCGGACCCTGAGTAGCTCCATTACTCCCTGACAGGCCGTATTAACGGCCACGACTCTGCTCCACTCCCTGCGACGGACCCTGCGTAGCTCCATTACTCCCTGACAGACCGTATTAACGGCCATGACTCTGCTCCACTCCCTGCGGCAGATTCTGTGCGAGTCCACCACTCCCTGACAAGTCACGACAGCGGATGCCGCTCCACTCCCCGTAACGATTCCATGTGGCGAGCCACGACGATAGCCACGATCCCGCTCCTCCACCCTCCGCAATAAATTCCTCCTGATTTTGGGCGGCCCACGATCAGACGGTTTCAGACGTCGCCATCAATTTGTTGCCCCCTCCGTCTATAAAAGGGAAACCCCAGATACGTTATTCCATAAGCTCTCATTTTTACTTGAAAACTCTGCTAAAATTTTCGTTCGAGCACTCCATTCTTGTTGAGGTAGAGAACTGACTTGAGCGTCGGAGGGTCTTGCCGGAGCAACCCCACCTCCGGTTTAGACTTCTTTTGCAGGTCCCGACGGCGACCGCGACTCCCTCGACTCCAGCTTCTCCGACGCAAGTGGATTTTTGCACCAACAGGATGGTGCTAGAAGGAGGGCTCTGAACCTTCGCAGCATCCTTGTTCTTAAAGGAGCGCTCAACGGGACCGCCTCCGGTCATCTTCTCCGGCACCCACTCCTCCCTTCCCCCACTGGATCTTCGCCTGATGCCTTCTCGTGAAGCATCCGCACAGCTACCCACGACCTCCGCAGCCATATCTCGGACCCCGGTCTCGCCTCTGGTTCCCCAGGCGCTATGGTCGCCGGCATGAAGTGGCCGGGCGATCGGCCTTCGACGGATTCCGCCAACACCGTCTCGGAGGGATCCTAACAGGAAACAACCAACTTACCGGTTGTATCCTCCAAGCGGCAAAAGACTGAAGAGCCCATAACCTTTACCGAAGAAGACACTCAGGGAGTCCAATTCCCTCATAACGATGCGGTCGTAGTTTCCTTGAATATAGCAAATTACGATGTCCGTCGCATTCTTGTCGACAATGAAAGTTCGGCCGACATCTTGTTCTACGATGCCTTTTCAAGAATGTCCATCCTTGACAGCCATCTGAGACCAATTAGCTCCCCTTTGGTAGGGTTTACCGACGACGCCGTTCCGACGGAAGGAATAATAACTTTGACTGTGGCCGCAGGTCAATATCCAAGGCAATCCAGGGCCCTGGTGAATTTCTTGGTGGTGAAGGCGCCATCTGCCTACAATGCAATCCTCGGCCGACCTGGCCTCAATGCTCTCCGAGCCGTCGTATTGACCTACCATTTGAAGTTGAAGTTTCCCACCGACCAGGGGATCGGAGAGGTCCAGGGAGACCAAGCCCTGGCTAGACACTGCTACAATATAGCCTTGCAAAGAAGCGATCAATCTGACCCCTGTTCCGTCGATGGACTGGATGCTCGCGATGACCTCACCGAAGAGAGGGGCGCCCCAATCGAAGATCTGGTACCAATTTCTTTGAATGACGGAAACGCGGAGCATGTAGCGATGATCGGCTCCAACCTAGGGGAGGAGGTGCGGATGCGTCTCATTGATTTTCTACGAAGGAATGCGGACGTTTTCGCTTGGATTCCAGCAGACATGCCAGGGATTGACACGGAAGTCATGGAGCATCATCTGACCGTCGATCCAAAGCATCGACCGACGAAAGAAAAAATCCGAAGTCATGCTCCGGAGAGGCAGAAGGCGATAGCCGAGGAAGTGGATAAGCTCCTCGAGGCCGGATTCATTAAAGAAGTCAATTATCCTGATTGGATTTCCAACATTGTCCTGGTCAAAAAAGCAAACGACAAGTGGAGGATGTGCATAGACTTCAAAAAGCTGAATAAGGCATGTCCGAAGGACAGCTATCTCCTTCCCAGAATCGATCAACTGGTGGACGCGACCTCGGGCCATGAGCTCCTCACCTTCATGGATGCATTCTCCGGCTATAATCAAATTAGAATGGCGCCGGAAGACGAAGAAAAGACAGCTTTCATCACTAATCGTGGCCTTTACTGTTACAGGGTCATGCCTTTCGGCCTCAAGAATGCGGGTGCAACCTCCCAACGGTTGGTGAACAAAATCTTCAAGGAGCAGATCGGCCGTAACATGGAGGTCTACGTGGACGATATGCTCGTAAAAAGTAAATCTTCCAGAGATCATGTCGCCGACCTCGAGGAGACCTTCGACGCTCTCCGAAAATATAGAATGAAGCTGAACCCAACTAAATGCACTTTCGGAGTAACCTCAGAAAAGTTTCTGGGCTTCATGGTATCGGGGCACGGGATCGAGGCCAATCCAGAGAAAATTCGTGCCATCCAGGAGATGGCCACCCCAAAGTCGATAAAAGAGGTTCAGCACCTCACGGAGAGGATAGCGGCCCTTAATCGCTTCGTCGCAAGGTCGGCCGAACGGTGCTTGCCCTTCTTTCAAACTCTCAAGCAGTCGAAGAACTTCTGTTGGACCTCTGAGTGCCAACAGGCGTTCGAAGAATTAAGGAGCTACCTTGGCTCACCCCCACTGTTAGCAAAGCCTGAGCCTGGGGAGGAGCTATTTTTATACCTGGCGGTCTCTCCCATGGCCCTCGCGGCCGTCCTTGTCAAAGAAGAAGCGAAAGTCCAGCGGCCAATCTACTACGTTAGCCGCGCATTGAGGGACGCCGAGACTAGGTACACCAAATTAGAAAAATTGACTTACGCCTTGTTGATTGCAGCCCGGAGGCTCCGACCCTACTTTCAAGGGCACACCGTGACGCTACTCACCAATCAACCGATCAAGGTGGTTTTGCATCGGGTGGACACCTCCGGGAGGATGGCAAAATGGGCGATCGAGCTCACGGAATTCGACATCAACTATCGACCCAGGCCAGCAGTGAAGGCCCAAATACTGACAGATTTCATAGTAGAGTGTACCATCCCAGAGGAGGCTGAACCTGAACAAAGCAAAGTTGACGACCTGAAGTCCCAACCGAACACCCCCGAAGAAGAGGCCGATCCCTCTGATCGCTTTTGGGCCCTCTATGTGGACGGATCTTCCAACATGTCGGGTGCAGGTGCGGGCCTGATCTTGGTCAGTCCGGAGGGAGTCATCGCGGAATACGCTCTGCGTTTTGAGTTCCCCGCAACAAACAATGGAGCAGAATACGAAGCTCTGATCGCAGGACTAAGGATCGCCAAAGAGCTGAAAATAGGTCAGCTCCGGGTGCACAGTGACTCTCAACTAGTGGTGGGATAAGTCAGTGGGAGTTACGAAGCGCGGGAGGACAGTATGGCCAAATACCTTGAGAAGGTAAAGGAGCTCACCCCTGCCTTTAGCAGCTTCAACATTAGACAGCTTCCAAGGTTGGAAAATACCAGGGCTGACCTTCTCTCCAAGCTGGCGACGTTGGCTCCGGTCGAATTGCCCAAAGGCGTTCTCTTTGAAGTTCTAAAGCGCCCGAGTACAGAAGAATCGCGGCTCGTGATGGAGATTGACCACGAGCCCAGCTGGGTCGACCCACTGATAATCTATCTCAGAGATGGAGTTCTCCCCCAGGATGCGAAAGAAGCTCGGAAGCTTCGAAATCAAGCCTCCCGATACATCCTTTATGAGGACAAATTGTACAAGAGATCATACTCCTTGCCCCTCTTAAAATATCTCCGGCCTTCGGAAGCTGACTACGTCTTGTGGGAAGTACATGAAGGAATTTGCGAAAACCATTTGGGGGCTAGATCTTTATTCCACAAGTTGCTCCGCCAAAGATATTACTGGCCAACAATGCATCATGATTCGATTGAATATGTCAAAAAGTGTGATCGATGCCAGAGATACGCCAACGTCCAGAGACAGCCCGCCACCGAGCTCACACCCTTGAGTGCCCCATGGCCTTTAGCACAATGGGGGATGGACATCCTTGGCCCCTTTCCCATGGCGTCTGGACAAAGAAAGTTCCTCCTTGTAGCGATCGACTACTTCACCAAATGGGTTGAAGCCGAACCACTAGCGAAAATCACAGAAGCAAAAGTGCAAGATTCCGTCTGGAAGTCGATCGTGTGTAGGTTCGGTCTGCCTAGAACCCTAATCACTGATAATGGACGGCAATTCGCGAGAGCAAAATTTGTCGAATTCTGTGAAGATCTAAACATCTCCCACAACTTCACATCAGTAGCCCATCCCCAGGCGAATGGCGAAGCTGAGGTGACTAATCGAACCCTTTTGCAGGGGATTAAGACAAGGCTCGAAAAAGCGAAGGAAACTTGGGCAGACGAACTTTATCATGTGTTGTGGGCGTATCGGACTACCCAGAGGCTACCTACGGGGGCGACCCCCTTTGCTTTAGCCTTCGGTACGGAAGCCGTCATCCCAATCGAGCTTAAACTTTCGTCGGCACGAGTCGTGGCATTCGACGAACATCAAAATTCGCAAAGTCTTAGAGCCAACCTCGACCTGCTGGAAGAAAGACGGGAGATAGCTCAGGTTCGAATGGCAGTCTACAGACAGAAAGTCGCTCGATATTACAACGCCCGGGTCAAGAACAAAGCCTTTAGAGCAGGAGATCTAGTGCTTCGACAAGCCGCTGTCTCGCAACCTCAGGATCGGGGGAAACTCGCCCCAAATTGGGAAGGACCATATGAAGTCAAAGAAGTAGTCCGGCCCGAAACTTATTATCTTAAGGAACTCGGAGGGGCCGACCTCCCGCGACCGTGGAGCTCGAAAAACTTACGGATGTACTACCAATAACTTCATTTTAATTGAAAGTTGCATACCTGTATGTCTTTGAACAATTCAAACAAATTGTATCAGAAACGAAAGGGAAACCTCATCCCGACAAAATCGAAGGCCCGGTTCCCTTTAGACCAGATGGGGGGAGAGGCCCTGCAATGCCCATATGCACCCCCACAGCCCTGTTAGGGACAGGAGAAAAACCTCGCCCTAACTTGAGCAAAGTCGAAGGCCCGGTTCCATTTAGACCGGATGGGGGGAGAGGCCCTGCAACGCCCATATGCGCCCCCACAGTCCTGTTAGGGACAGGAGGAAAACTTCACCCTAACTTGAGCAAAGTCGAAGGTCCGGTTCTATTTAAATCGGATGGGGGGAGAGGCCCTGCAATGCCCATATGCGCCCCCACAGCCCTGTTAGGGACAGGAAGAAAACCTCGCCCTAACTTGAGCAAAGTCGAAGGCCTGGTTCCATTTAGATCGGATGGGGGAAGAGGCCCTGCAACGCCCATATGCGTCCCCACCGCCCTGTTAGGGACAGGAGGAAAACCTCGCCTTAACTTGAGCAAAGTCGAAGGCCCGGTTCCATTTAGACCGGATGGGGGGAGAGGTCCTGCAACGTTCATATGTGCCCCCACAGCCCTGCTAAGGACAGGAGGAGAACCTCGCCCTAGCTTGAGCAAAGTCGAAGGCCCGGACTCCTACGGGAGCCGGGCTCCGTCCGCAACTCCAATCACAGGGAGGACTCCGCCCGGACTCCTATGGGAGCCGGGCTCCGTCACCAACTTCAACCGATGGTAAGCTCCGCCCGGACTCCTACGGGAGCCGGGCTCCGTCGCCAATTTCGACTGCTGATAAACCCCGTCCGGACTCCTACGGGAGCTGGACTTCGCACCTTACTTTAATTACAGGAAGACTCCGCCCGGACTCCTACAGGAGCCGGGCTCCGTCTGCAACTCCAATCACAGGGAGGACTCCGCCCGGACTCCTATGGGAGCCGGGCTCCGTTACCAACTTCAATCGATGGTAAGCTCCGCCCGGACTCCTACGGGAGTCAGGCTCCATCGCCAACTTCGACTGCTGATAAACCCCGTCCGGACTCCTACGGGAGCCGGACTTCGCACCTTACTTTAATTACAGGAAGACTCCGCCCGAACTCCTACGGGAGCCGGGCTCCGTCCGCAACTCCAATCACAGGGAGGACTCCGCCCGGACTCCTACGGGAGCTGGGCTTCGTCACCAACTTCAACTGCTGGTAATCTTCGTCCGGACTCCCACGGGAGCCGAACTTTGCCCTGACTTCGCCTATGGGAGCGGAACTCCCGTAGCCTCGCTGAGAGCGGAGAAAAAATTTCAAGCGAAAAAGAAAAAGGAAGGCGGTGGACCACATCAGCGACGATTGAAAAACAAACAGCGTCCAAGATGCAGAGAACCCTGTCATAGCAGGGATTGGAGCTCTCATCAGGAATCCCAGCTTTCAAGGAAGCTTTCGACGCAAATCCAAGGTAGGAAAACTTCCGCAGGATGACAGAAGCTCAGACCTCCGAGCTCAAGCCCTGAGGGAGACACCAAGCCCGAATGGCCCCCAAGCGAGTCTGCGGCCACTGACGGAAAGGATGGGTCGATACGATGGCAACCGGATATCTTCGAACGATGCAAAAATCGAAAAGGAGCTCGGCAAACGACAATTCAACACGAATAAAAGAGCCACCGGTGACCTAAGGACGACGTTAAAAAAAAAAAAAAGAGAGAGAGAAGAAAGAAGAAGAAAAGATGAGAAAAGAAAGGAAGTTCGGCAGACAACAATTCGATGCAAAGTGCGGACGAGGTAATAAAATCTCCTTCTTATTTTTCAACTATCAAGATGTACGTTACAAGACCTGGAGGGCCAGAAAAGAATACATTATTACAAGGCTCGAGAACACGGCTTGGAAAGGATACACCAGAGGCCGCTTCAAGCTGCAAACTTCTCTTCCCGTTTCTGTCCTTCCCAGCCGCATTTTTCAGTGCGTGTGGCAGGCCTATTGGCTCTCGCCCCGCCTTGTTTCGCTCCACCTTCGAAGTCCCAACCCCAGGTGGAAAAGGATGGGATAGATTCCATGGGGCAGTAAGGGCAACGGCAGCGGCGACGAAGACCTGTTTCAAGAAGAACCGGAGTCATCCCGGAGGCAGCGGTGGCGCCAGAGATATGCGCCATCACCGAATGCTCCGTGACAACCGCCGTCCAAAATATTCCGGCAAGGTCGGCATGCGCTATTTCCACCGTCCCCGCAACAAGTTTTACTGCCCCACCGTCGACGCCGACCGCTTCTGGTCCCTCGGCCCCGACGATATCAAGGATCCCGCCACAGCTTGTGACGACAGCTCTGCCCTCCTGACCGGTGTCACCCCGTCTTGCTACTCTGAAATTCTCAGGCAGAACGCCTTTACCGACGGTTCCCGTTATTAAACCCCTGTTGTTGAAGGAATTCTTCCTCGAGCCCCCTTTGAAGCGACGGAGACCTTCAACGGCCGCTCGATGACCGGTGAACTCGCAGACCGCTGTTCTCCTCCTTGCCTTCCTCCAAGCCCTTGGCATCCTCTTGAGGATGGCCTCCGGAGTGGAGGACCTGGCGGGGAAACCCCTTAGAGAGGAATCGGGGGGCTGAAGATGGCAGAGAGATGGCAAAGACCGGCGCGGAGGACGCTCGGAGTTGGCAAGGGCACCGAGGGAGTGGCTGAGTAGCTAGGCTCTCAGACGAAAGAAAGGTGCCGTCCTTTAGGCGGAGTAAAGCCCCGAAGGAAGGGTAGGGGGTTTAAATAGGCAGCGGATCTTAGTGCAATTATGGTGGTGGGTGTCCCTAGACCAACCGGTGCTTACCACGTGTCCCGCGTGTCCCACTCGCCGCTATCAAGGATTGACTGTTCGTAAATTTTCATGGCGCGACGCTTGGGATCACATCTTGGTGGGAGTTCCGAAAAAACTCTTCGGGTCGCCCTAATCGAAAAAAGGGCTCTGGCATGCGCGCATTAAATGCCGACATATCCGAGGACGGTTGCGTCCGGACGTCAGGGGGAGAACTTCGGCTGCGACAACCTCTCCGTATTTCCTTCATTCGAAATTCAAACTCGGAAGTGGGGGGACTGGTGTTGGGCATAAAATACCCTCGGCCGAAGTTCTTGGCAGGGTCGACCCTCGCGAGTCTCTTCCGACTTTCGACAACTGTTGGTGAACTCCGCCCGGACTCCTACGGGAGCCGGGCTCCGTCCACAATTTCTGCAGCAAGGAAGACTCCGTCCGGACTCCTACGGGAGCCGGGCTCCATTCACAATTTTTGCTGCAAGGAAGACTCCGCCCGGACTCCTACGGGGGCCGGGCTCCGTCCACAATTTCTGCAGTAAGGAAGACTCCGTCCGGACTCCTACGGGAGCCGGGCTCCGTCCACAATTTCTGCAGCAAGGAAGACTCCGCTCGGGCTCCTACGGGAGCCGAACTCCGTCTACAACTTCTGTTGCAAGGAAGACTCCGCTCGGACTCCTACGGGAGCCGGGCTCCGTCCACAATTTCTGCAGCAAGGAAGACTCCGCCCGGGCTCCTACGGGAGCCAGACTTCGTCCACAATTTCTGCTGCAAGGAAGACTCCGTCTGGACTCCTACGGGAGCCGGGCTCCGTCCACAACTTCTGTGGCAAGGAAGACTTCGCCCGGACTCCTACGGGAGTCGGACTCCGTCCACAACTTCTGCCGCTGGTAAGCCTTGTCCAGACTCCTACGGGAGCCGGGCTTCGCTTTTGATTTCAAATGCAGGAAGACTTCGCCCGGACTCCTACGGGAGCCGAACTCCGCCTACGACCCCCAACTGCAAGTAGACTGCGTCCGGACTTCTACGAGAGTCAGACTCCGTCTTCTATTTCGATTGTGGGAAGACCTCATCCAAACTCCTACGGGTACCGGACCTCGCTACCGACTCCAACCAAACTTTGGCCAACAAGTCTGGATCCCCTGACAAGCCACATTAACGACCACGACTCTGCTCTACTCCCTGCGGCGGACCCTGCGTAGCTCCATTACTCCCTGACAGGCCGTATTAACGGCCACGACTCTGCTCCACTCTCTGCGACGGACCCTGCGTAGCTCCATTACTCCCTGACAGGCCGTATTAATGGCCACGACTCTGCTCCACTCCCTACGGCGGATTCTGTGCGAGTCCACCACTCCCTGACAAGTCACGACAGCGGATGCCGCTCCACTCCCCGTAACTGATTCCACGTGACGAGCCACGGCGATAGCCACGATCCCGCTCCTCCACCCTCCGCAATAAATTTCTCCTGACTCTGGGCGACCCACGACCAGACGATTTCAGACGTCGCCATCAATTTGTTGCCCCCTCCGTCTATAAAAGGGGAACCCCAGATACGGTATTCCATAAGCTCTCATTTTTACCTGAAAACTTTGCTAAAATTTTTGTTCGAGCACTCCATTCTTGTTGAGGCAGAGAACTGACTTGAGCATCGGAGGGTCTTACCGGAGCAACCCCACCTCCGGTTTAGACTTCTTTTGCAGGTCCCGGCAGCGACCGCGACTCTCTCGACTCCAGCTTCTCCGACGCAAGCGGATTTTTGCACCAACAAAAATTATTAAAATAATTTTGAGTTCAAACTATTTATAAAAATACTGCTCAGAAAAAAGTCGCTTTTTCAAAGGGTGACTTTCTTTGCTAACTCACCAACTTGACTGCCAGCTAGGGGTCAGATGGACGGAAAATGAGTTGTTCTTTTTGTATCTTTCTGTGTCTTATTTATATTTTTTTATTTTAAATTAATATCTTCATTTATCTTAAAATATTTATTTTAAGTTAATGTTCTCTTTATTTTAAATTAATGTCCTCATTTATTTTAAGTTAATGTTCTCTTCATTTTAAGTTAATATCCTTTTTATTTTACTCTTTATTAACTTTAAAACATAAATATAAATAAGCAAATACTCTCCTATTTGAAATCAATAAAACTATCAAAAAAATTAAAATCTTTAAAAATAAAAAGTTAAAATTTGAGTTTTAGTTTAAATTTTTTTTAAATCCGAAACTTTTAAAATTTTTCTTCTTCAGAACGAAGAGGTTAAAGGATCTCAAAATTTATTAAAAATTATTTTATGACTCATTAATATTCAAGGATCAATTACAATCAATTTTGATTTCAAGAAAATATATATTTCATATAGCCCTTTATATAGGTACTAGTTTCCTGACTTAGAAAATTTTCGTAATCCGTAACAGTAGATAGTCATGAATTGTGTCCAACTGACTTCAACAAATTTTTGGAGGACTATATAAAATATATATTTTATAGAAATCAAAATTTTGAAAACTAGCACCTATGCAGAGGACTATATAAAATATATATCTATATGCTTATTTTATGAAAACTTATTTATCAATGAAATAATTTATTATTTTAATTTTCTATCTCCCGTTAGAAATGTTTTGGTTCACATTATCAAATGTTGCATGTCCTTTGGGGTTATGCCCTTAGAGGTGTGCGGCCGTGTTATATCCCATATCCAAGTGGTGGGTGTGCGGCATGCGGCAAGTTTGCTTTCCTTATGACATGAGGAATTTGGGAGTCTTAATAGTCATTGGACACAGTGATTTAGCCACTGCTATTCATGGCTTCAATCAAGCAGGTTGATACATGCCTCATTGACCATTACCACAATATTCTTTCAGCCAAGAGAATCAAAGAAGATTCCTTGTGGCCTGTATTAGACCTCAACTCCATGAGAAAAAAAAGTTCAAATTTAAATACATCATGAAGAACGGTGTGGATTTCCAAACTGGATGACCGCCCATGTATTCTGGTGCGGAACAAGACTATAGAAGTTGAAAACAATGGAAAAACCAATCAGCACGAAGCGCAAATAAACACGATAATTGTTATTATCATGATATAAAAAATAGAAATTCCAGCACGGATGGGTCACCCATTGGCCTTAAAATAAGCGAAAACGCCCACCATGGGAGCATTGATGTAAGTGGTGGGCTCTGATTCCACGAACTCAGATCTGGAGTCAGCGTAGGCATCAGTGATATTGGGCCCTCCGACTATGGCCCCTACCAACAAGTTGGGATTGGCCCCTTCGCTCTCAAAGTACGGCTTCCCATCTTGGCAACCAATGCGGCCGGGATGCTGATCGATCGATGGCAGGGATGAGCCACGATGATGGATCCTCTGAGGGAACTTTTGGCCATACCCCACCATGTAGGACATCTGTAATGGGTTGCTGCCGAGCATGTAGTCCGTCTGCATCAACCATCCAATCCAATTATTGCAAGCCTAACCATCAATCATGCATCAAAATGTTATGACATTACTAACATATTTTGCATTGTAGACATTATATATATTAAAATTTATGCGGACATTCTATATCAGCGATGTACCAAATAAATTTTAAATATTTATATGATATTAAAAAATTTAAATAATATTATTTAATTTTTTTTGAATAAAATTTTAGATTATAACAAATAATATCAGAATGAATCTAATTCATATAGATTAAAAAATATTATAGTATGAATCTATTTGATTTGATCGTAAATTTATGGTGGTGTTTATGATTGGTCTTATAATATTCTGATAGTGAATTTAATGCTACAATTGCCCAATCAATAAAACCATATCAGAGTGAGAGAGAGAAAGAATTAGCGAGAGAGAGGATGGCAAAACGAAGATACCTGACTTTTGGCTACCTCTACAAGCCTGTTGGGATAAGCCACTGCGCTATCACACCTAACGAAGTTGTTTTGAGAGCTAAGATCGCGGGCTAATACGAGAAGGAGAAAAGACAGTGCCGCTACGTTCTGCATGTTGCTCCCTCCCGGCTTGACGAGAAGGCCACCTTCACCATCGTTTACTCAGTATTCTATTCAATTAAATAGGATGATCAAGTACCTTACAACTCCAAAATTTAAACACCAATTTCTCTTGCTGGCAATGCGAGATGGGAGAACTCAGACATATTTGCAGAGGTACGTAGCCCATTGCCTGAGTTTATTTGACTTGCAATCTAGAGTTTTGTTATGTTGAAGCTTGCTCATCTACTTTATAATCTTTACTTTATCTCTTCTTTGTATATTTTTAACCTTTTTAATATAACTGGGGGAAGCTAACTGCTTCCTCCATTTTACCTAAAAAAAAAATATTAACTTTTTTTTGATTCTTGCCCTCATAAATACACCCAACCAAAACGTAACAATAAAATTTGACAAGAAAACAACCACTATGCTCACAAATAACATCCAGTAAAGATTTAAGGAACAATAGGTATAATTTATACCTGCACTGTAGTTTACATTCTTCCAAGGTGATTCTGGCAGCACCGCGCATGCAAAATCCTCAGCCTTTGCGATCAAGTCATTTGAATTCGAGTCATTACTTGCGATTAGATCCTGAATATAACATTTTTGTAGAGGGGGAACAAGCAAGAATTTTATATTGTCCGCTGAACTAATAATATAAGGTGTTTGTACATCAATCATAGAATTTATTAGAGAGCAAAAAACAAACTAGGGTGCTACTTTGAAGGAGTTCGCACAGTTTAGGAATTGATAGCAGCACAACCAGCCAACAAAATATTAGGCCAATCCTTGGATAGATAAATAGATAGATAAAGAGAACCTAAAGTTTTAAATCCAAATACAATTTGGCTTGGATATAGATAGGTTATCTCTAGTTAGGCTAGATTGATTTGAGCAGGGCATAAGTTGGATGGAAGCTTACAGCAATAGTATGAATAAGCTTTAGTTCGCAGCACTTGATATCGGTCCATTGTGTGTAAGATTCAAATTATCTAGCCCTTCAACCTGAACATAGTCTAACCCAAAATGGAGCTGACGATTTTCAAAGCCCAAGCCTCATTTAAGATACACATTTGCACAAGTTGATTTAAATTACCAATTGAATCACTTTTCGATTCAAGTTAAACTAGTTGAAGTTACATCCCTACCTTATACAACAAAACGCATTAGTGCAATATTACCAAAGGAAAATCGAGGTGTTTGGCATACCTTATAGATTAGCACACGGATGCCTGCTTCCTTATTATCCCACCCAAACTCCTGGCTTTCTAACTGACCAATGTTCTCCATCACGTAGTTCCAGTACCAAGTGTTGTTGGAGGCTTTGTATATCCATGCTGCACCCCAAACTAGCTCGTCCTGAGAGCATATCACAAAACCCAGAACCTTAAATAACACACAATCCAAACTGCAACATAGGAAAATGCTTTTTGAGGCCCTGATCTGCCTGAAAAAGTTTTTCAATCCTATGTGACGCTACCAAGACAACTCATCATCATTCAACACCCCATGCATCACATCAATTCCCATACCAATTATCCCATGCCATGTGGCAAGAGAAACTCTTCATGTGAGCAAAGAGGCGGTCCTTGGCATTACCCTTCTGAAAGATCGCAGAGAGTGGATTTAGAGATGTTGTCAAGATAGTCTACCTCATAGCCATTCCCATCACAATAAAAGGGGCACACCCATACGCCAAGGCTGCTGTTGTCGCTGTATGAACCCCGGTATTTATCCGCAAAATCGAAAACCTAGAACAACCAAGCAAATCAGCAACCAACTGAAGGCATTTGTGCAACTTGTCAGGTTCATTGGATTGAGAAATAAAAGACAATGGTAGTCCAGTATTAGTCATGTATCACCTGGTAGGATCTTTCCAAAAGCATGTTGGAGTAGGAGGGATCAGATGATTTGAAGACAATCGAGGCAGCTGCAAGCGCAGCAGCCATCTCAGCCGCAACCTCAGAGCCATGTTTATTAGTATCGACTGCATAGACCGTCCGGAGAGTATCCATGTCCTCTGGCCTCTCCCAGCAGTTATGATCAGCATATGGATCACCAACTTGGATGTAGATCTTGTTGGTTTCGGATGTCGCTTTGAGCAAGTAGTCGGTGGCCCATCTCAGTGCCTCCTTCGCATGATCCAACTGTTCACCGATCTCTTTGCCAAACTCAATGATGCTCCATGCTAATACTGTTGTTGTGAAAGCCATGGGGAAACCAAATTTGACATTGTCTCCAGTATCATAGTAGCCTCCAACCAAATCAACCTATAAGAAAGAAATAATATGGATTTTTTTTTTTCCAAATACGAGGGAGAGATTGAATGATTTTTTTTTTTCAAGAAAAATAATGGAATAATGCATGTGGAATTTCAGGTTCTTTCCTCTCTACAAGATCTTACAGGTGAGCACAAGGCCAAGCAAATTAGGATCGAGGTTGTATCTTTTGCCACAAAGAAGGATTCACCTTGCTCTGCATGAATGTGCCATTCGATCCTCAACTACACAAATCTCAAAGCACTCCGGACTCCTAACTCCATTCATCTGCCCACACAGCTCCTAGAGTGACCAGTGGATGATCCAATAGTAGGGCGAGAAGGAAGGTGAGTCCTTCGTTCAAATGGAAGAAACAACCTCCAACGGACAAATCATGACTAGATCCACCCTGATCTCCTTAGACCTGCTAGTTTGCCCTGCTTTGTTCCATGGGTTCGGTACAAAACGCCTATCTCATTGATAGATTAGATCACTTGCTGCAGATTAACCCAACCTGGCCCACTTTGCTTTTGATGTTCCTAACTCATCCCATTATCATTGTAATTAGGTTGTAGGTCAGTCTAGCTTGACCTGCCAATCTTACTATCAAACCTTTTAGAACTTGATAGATACAGCCTCAATTCAGTTAAGATCATGGGGATGCAAACGGACCAGCTCCTGGGCCTAGATTTGTACTATTCAAGCCAGATCATCAGCTCAAATTGGTTTGAAAATTGTATCCAATGCAACAATCATACTTTTGCCTATTTGATCAAGTCAAACTTCAATTTTGCTATCATGATTCAAAACCCGATCCAACCGCCTCAGGGTTAAAATTGACCTAACTGACACTGGCTTATATATGAGTATCTATATGTCAATGGGTGACAATCTGAGCCCGTCAAATCCAATATGGATCAGATAAAAAATTTATTAATTCAAATTTAATCTATTTATTAAAAAAATCAAAAATTCAAAACTGTGCCTGACCTATTTATTAAATACGTTATTTGATCTGATTTATAAAATATATTTATTAAATAGATCAAGTCAGATTAAATAGATTACATAGATTAGATATATCGGGTTAAATCGGTAAGAAATAAGTTAAACAAGTTTTAAGTAAATTAAACTAATTAAATGTGTTAGATTATTATCGATGTTATTATTAAACAGGTCAAAGATCTAAATCTGAATCCAACCAATTTAATAAATATATTTAGACGAGTTGATCCATTTATGATTTAAACTCATTTATGTTAAATTCAAATCTACTTAAAGTGTCTTGTTCACAAGTCAGATTGATGGGACGGGTCATAAATTGCCACTCTTCTATATCTATTTAATATTCGATTGGCATATTTATTTTTTGATGTAGACTTGGCTGTATATGAGTGATTTCTATCTTATATTCAGTCGAGTCTAAACCGTATGACACATCGATGATCTAAATCACTAAATAGAATATAGTATATCCAAACTATGGAAGCACCAAAAATTATGTGTTTTTGAGCTTTCAAGCCTATGCATTAAAGAGTTAAGAAAAAACATTCAGGGTTTTATGCTATTTAAACCGTTCATTTATTTTTTGACACTCGATGCATAAATTAGAGATATCCAAATTATATGATTATTTTTTTATGCAAAAATAATTTAGAGGTAATAGATTATATCTAGCATCTTGGATTATTCATGTGAACCATCTATCATCCCCTCCAGACCACCACTCCAGACCATGCTAGGCCTAATCAGATATAATTGGAGATCCACTCAAAAATAGAGTCAGTTTTATCCTTCCAACGTGGAATGCCAACGGGAACAAAGGTGAAGTGACGCTATAAATTCACGCGAGAAGACAAAAACAGCCAGCTAGAACAAAACAGGAAGTAAAATAAAAGGATGAAAAAAGAAAAAAATGAAAGAGATAAAGCGTACACCGAGGTATCGACCGTCTTGTAGGGCAGAATCCTTCCGCCATGTCATTCTTTGAGATGCTGGCAACTTTCCAGATCTTTGCCCCTCAAAAAATAACAAGCACTTGTCAAGTGCGTCCCCATAGTCATGGGCGCAGCATCCTCCAACGACAAGCGAAACCAGTAGGACCACCACCAAGGGGAAACGGTAATGGAGGCTTTTCATCATCTCTTTATGGATCAATTTTCTGGTATTCTTTTCCTTAACAAAAAAAAAAAAAAAAAAAAAAGGTTCTGGTATTCTCACTCGCTTCTCCTGTGTTTTAAATAGATGTGACAAGGGGGAGAGGAGGGCCTAGGTGATGGTTTGCTATATTTGCTTAGATTGGATAATGATAGGAAGAATGGAATCCTTTTATTGTAGGTCTTTTTTTGATGGAAATGAATCCCTTCAATAATAATTTTTTAATTGAATCCCTTCAATTATAGTTAAAAAAGTTATCGATACATTGATGCACGCATCGTGGTTGCTATTTGGATTTCAAAGGCTAGTGAAATCTCTGGTTTGGTCACGTGCTGGTCGGTGCATTCATTGAATCACAAGGCTATTATTAGGAATACGGTTAATAATTAGAATATTTTTGATACCT
Organism: Elaeis guineensis; assembly: GCF_000442705.2. Taxonomy (NCBI): domain Eukaryota; kingdom Viridiplantae; phylum Streptophyta; class Magnoliopsida; order Arecales; family Arecaceae; genus Elaeis; species Elaeis guineensis. Next base: position 114,547,061 of record NC_026003.2, read on the forward strand.
CAAAAAAAATAATTAGAATATCTTTATTATCCAAAAAAATAATTAGAATATATTCTTAGATTTTGGTCGTCGTCATGTTATTTGTCTAAAATGCCCATATAGAACCTGACGTGTATACTTTATCAGCTTCGGACTGGGATGTAATGTTATGGGTGTCATTGATCACGAACGAACTAATGGTATGTAGTGGCTAATTACGGACAGAGACACTGTCTTCACTAGTTCAATGTTAGGAAACCTGATATTAAAGCTAGTTGATCAGCGGCGGAAACTTGATGTATCAGTTTCGGGCTAACGTATGGTACTATAATGTTGCTGCTCACATACGGAAGCATGGTTTGTGATGGTGAGTCACTGATAAAATTGTGATTGTGAATAATCCAAATGCTTGGATGTTAAACAGTTTTGGATCCGATTTATGATGACCAAATATATATAAATGTTTCTGTTGCTAGAGATGATGCCCGATGATACATATAATGATATTTGCTCCATAATTACTTAGTCATGCTGAGATTGCTATATGCTAGATTTGTTTGACAATTATTTCTGTTGGTGCAAAAATTTGCTTGCGCCGGAGAAGCTGGAGTTGGGGAAGCCGCGATCGCCGCCGAGATCTGCAAGGGAAGTCTAAACCGGAGGTGGGGTTGCTCCGGCAAGACCCTCCGACGCTCAAGTCAGTTCTCTGCCTCAACAAGAATGGAGTGCTCGAACGGAGAATTTAGCAGAGTTTTGAGATAAGGAAATGAGCTTAAAGAATAACGTATCTGGGTCCCCCTTTTATAGGCGGAGGAGGCAACGGATTGATGGCGACGTTTGTAACCGTCTGGTAGTGGGCCGCCCATGGTCAAGGGAATTGATTGCGAAAGATAGTGGGGTAGACCCGTGGCTATCGTCATAGCCCGCCACGTAGGGCCTGCTGCAGGTAGTGGAGCGGCGTCCGTCGCCGCTAGTTGTCAGCGAGTAGTGGGATCGTGCAGCACCTGCCGCAGGGAGCGGAGCAGAATCGTGGCCGTTGACATAGCCTGTCAGAGAGTAATGGATCCGCCGCAGGGGGTGATGGAGCTGCGCGGAATCCGCTACAGGAAGTGGAACAGGATCATGGTTGTTATTGTGATCTGCCAGGGGGCGCGAATCTGTTGATCGAGGCTTGACAGTGGTCGGAGTTCGGCCTTTGTAGGAGTCCGGGAGGGGTCCTCTTTTCGGTTGAGGTCGTGGGTGGAGTCCGGCTCCAGCAGCTGATACTGAGGTCGGAGCCTGGCTCCCGTAGGAGTCCGAACGGAGCTGTACTGCTGTCGATGGCGGAGTCCGGCTCCCGTAGGAGTCCGGACGGAGCTGTGCTGAGCCGTTCTGCTGTCGATGGCGGAGCCCGGCTCCCGTAGGAGTCCGGGCGGAGCCGTTCTGCTGTCGATGGCGGAGCTCGGCTCCCATAGGAGTCCGGGCGGAGCCGTTGTGCTGTCGATGGAGGAGCCCGGCTCCCGTAGGAGTCCGGGCGGAGCTGTGTTGCTGTCGATGACGGAGCCCGACTCCCGTAGGAGTCCGGGCGGAGCCGTTCTGCTGTCGATGGAGGAGCCCGGCTCCCGTAGGAGTCCGGGCGGAGCTGTGCTGCTATCGATGGCGGAGCCTGGCTCCCGTAGGAGTCCGGGCGGAGCCGTTCTGCTGTCGATGGCGGAGCCCGGCTCCCGTAGGAGTCCGGGCGGAGCCGTTCTGCTGTCGATGGCGGAGCCCGGCTCCCGTAGGAGTCCGGGCGGAGCCGTTCTGCTGTCGATGGCGGAGCCCGGCTCCCGTAGGAGTCCGGGCGGAGCCGTTCTGCTGTCGATGGAGGAGCCCGGCTCCGTAGGAGTCCGGGCGGAGCTGTGTTGCTATCGATGGCGGAGCCTGGCTCCCGTAGGAGTCCGGGCGGAGCCGTTCTGCTGTCGATGGCGGAGCCCGGCTCCCGTAGGAGTCCGGACGGAGCCGTTCTGCTGTCGATGGAGGAGCCCGGCTCCCGTAGGAGTCTGGGCGGAGCTGTGTTGCTGTCGATGGCGGAGCCCGGCTCCCGTAGGAGTCCGGGCGGAGCCGTTCTGCTGTCGATGGAGGAGCCCGGCTCCCGTAGGAGTCGATTCCGTCGAGGATTTCGACTGTGGGTATTTTATACCCAACATCAGTCCCCCTACTTCCGAGTTTGAATTTCAAGCGAAGGAAGTACACATAGAGAGAGATGTGCACAGCCGGAATCGCCCCTTCGAATCCTGCGCATTGCCGCCCCCAGATATTTTGACATTTAATGCGCGCACGTCAGAGTCCGCTTTTCGGCGAAGGTGACCTGAAAAGTCTTTTCGGAACCCCCATTGAAACACGATCCCAAGCGTCGTGCCGCGGAAATTTGTGAGCGGTCAACCCTCGATGGCGATGAAGGGGATAAGCGCGACACGTGGCACACACCAGCTGGCCCAGGAATACCCGCCGCCATAACTGCGCCAGGATCCGTCGGCTATTTAAACCCCTCAGTCCCTTCGTGGCTTCATCTTGGCGCTTTTCTTTCGTCTGAGAGTCTTGCTTCTTTCGCACCAATCCTTGTCTCCTTCCCTCGCACCATGTCCTCCACTCGGGAGGCTGTTCTTGAGGGAATTTTTAGGGCTTGGAGGAAGGTGAGGAGGAGAATGGCGGCCGGTGAGAATCTCCGTCGTTTTAAAGGGGGCCCAAGGAAGAATTCCTTCAACAACAGGGGCTTAATAACGGGGGCTGTCGGTGAAGTTATTCTGCCCGCGAATTTCGGAGTAGCAAGGCGGGGTGATACCGGTCAAGAGGGCAGAGCAGTCGTCATAAGCTATGACGGGATCCTTGACGCCGTCGGGGCCGAGAGACCAGAGGCGGTCGGCGTCGACGGTGGGGCAGTAGAACTTGTTGCGGGGACGGTGGAAGTAACGCATGCCGACCTTGCCGGAGCATCTTGGGTGGCGGCCGTCGTGGTGCATTCGGAGATGAGGCACATCTCTGGTGTCGCTACCGCTCCTGAAGTGGCTACGGTTCTTCTTGAAACAGGTCATCGCTACTGCCGCCGTTGCCCTTACCGCCTCCGGAGATCTATCCCACCCCTCTCCCGCTAAGGTTGGGACTTCGGAAACAGAATGAGGCGAGATGGGGCGAGAGCTGTTACACGCACTGGAGAACGCGACTGAGAAGGATAGAGACGGAGAGAGGAGTTCGTAGCTCGGAGCGGCCTCCGATTCGTCCTGCCCGAACCGTGCTTGCGAGACTTGCGATGACGTGTATCTTCTTTTTCTTCTTCTTTTTTTTTTTTTTTTTTTCTGACCCACCGGGTCCTGTAACGTATACTTTTGTTAAATGAAAAAGAGATTTTGGTACCTCGTCTGCATCTCGCGTTAAATAGTTGTCTGTCAAATTTCTTCATTTTCCTTTCCTTCTCTTCGTCTGTGTTACGTCGTCCCAAGGTCGTCGGCGACCTCTTCAGTTCATGTGGGGTCGTCATTCGCCGAGCTCCTTTTCGGCTTTTATGCCGTTCGAAGATACCCACTTGTCAGGTTTGCTTGGGGCCCTACGGGCCCAAGATTCCTCCTAGGGCTTGAACCCGGGGATTCGAGCTCTCGTTGCCTTCGGGCACTATTTGCTTTTCTTTTTTGCTTGGATTTTTCTCCGCTGAGGTCGGGGCTAAGTTCGGCTCCCTTGATAGTCCGAACGGAGAAGCCCTCCTGAAGTTGGAGTAGCCCAGCTCTCGTAAGAGTCAGGGCAAAGTTTTCCTGCAATCAAAGTCATAGGCAAAGTCCGGCTTCCGTAGAAGTCCGGGCGGGGTTGTCCTATAGCTGATGTCGGCGATGGAGCCCGGCTCCCGTAGGAGTCCGGGTGAAGTCTTTTTTGTTGTTGGAACCCGGCTCCCGTAGGAGTCCGGGTAAAGTCTGCTTTGCCGTTAGAACCCGGCTCCCGTAGGAGTCCGGGCCTTTCATTTTGCTCGAGCCGGCGTGAGGTTCTCCTCGTGTTCCCGACACGGCTGTGGGGGTACATTGGGGCGTTGTAAGGCCTCTCCCCCTATCCGGTCTAAAAGAACCGGATTTTTGACTTTGCTCAAGTTAGGGCGAGGTTCTCCTCCTGTCCCTAACAGGGCTGTGGGGGCACATATGGGCGTTGCGAGGCCTCTCCCCCCATCCGGTCTAAAAGAACCGGGCCTTCGACTTTGCTCAAGTTAGGGCGAGGTTCTCCTCCTGTCCCTAACAGGGCTGTGGGGACACATATGGGCGTTGCGAGGCCTCTCCCCCCATCCGGTCTAAAAGAACCGGGCCTTCGACTTTGCTCAAGTTAGGGCGAGGTTCTCCTCCTGTCCCTAACAGGGCTGTGGGGGCACATATGGGCGTTGCGAGGCCTCTCCCCCCATCCGGTCTAAAAGAACCGGGCCTTCGACTTTGCTCAAGTTATGGCGAGGTTCTCCTCCTGTCCCTAACAGGGCTGTGGGGGCACATATGGGCGTTGCGAGGCCTCTCCCCCCATCCGGTCTAAAAGAACCGGACCTTCGACTTTTATAAGGTTGCCCTCTTGTTTTTGATACAGTTTGCTTGAATTGTCCCAAGACAAATGGGCACGCATTTTTTGATTAGGACGAAATTACTGGTAGTACATCCGTAAGTTTTCTGAGCTCCATGGTCGCGGGAGGTCGGCTCCTCCGAGCTCCTTAAGATAATAAGTTCCAGGCCAGACTACCTCTTTGACCTCGTAAGGTCCCTCCCAATTTGGGGCAAGCTTCCCCTGGCCCTGTGGTTGCGAGACAGCAGCTCGTCGGAGCACTAGATCTCCTGCTTTAAATGCCTTGTTCTTGACTCGGGCGTTGTAATATCGGGCAACTTTCTGTCTGTAGGTTGCCATTCGAACCTGAGCAATCTCCCACCTTTCTTCCAGCAGGTCGAGGTTGGCTCTGAGACTTTGTGCGTTTTGGGGTTCGTCGAATACCACGACTCGTGCCGACGGGAGTTTAAGCTCGATCGGGATGACGGCTTCCGTACCAAAGGCTAAAGCAAAGGGAGTCTCCCCTGTAGGCAACCTCTGGGTGGTTCGATACGCCCATAGCACATGATAAAGTTCGTCCGTCCAAGTTCCTTTCGCTTTTTCGAGCCTTGTCTTAATCCTCTGCAAAAGGGTTCTGTTAGTTACCTCAGCTTCGCCGTTCGCCTGAGGATGGGCCACTGATGTGAAGTTGTGGGAGATGTTTAGATCTTCACAGAATTCAGCAAATCTGGCTCCCGCGAATTGCCGTCCATTATCAGTGATTAGGGTTCTAGGCAAACCGAACCTGCACACGATCGATTTCCAGACGAAATCCTGCACTTTCGCTTCTGTGATTTTTGCTAGTGGCTCGGCCTCGACCCATTTGGTGAAGTAATCGATTGCTACAAGGAAAAATTTCCTTTGACCGGACGCCATGGGAAAGGGGCCAAGAATATCCATCCCCCATTGTGCAAAAGGCCATGGGGCACTCAAGGGTGTGAGCTCGGTAGCAGGTTGTCTCTGGACGTTGGCGTATCTCTGGCATCGATCACACTTTTTGACATATTCGATCGAATCATGATGCATTGTTGGCCAGTAATACCCTTGGCGGAGTAGCTTGTGGGATAGAGACCTGGCACCCAAATGGCTTCCGCAAGCTCCCTCGGAGCTATCATTCCTTCCGTCGGAACGGCGTCACCAGTAAACCCTATTAAGGGGGAGCAAATCGGCCTTAAATGACCGCCAAGAGTGGCCATCCTTGAAAAGGCATTGTAGAACAAGATGTCGGCCGAACTTCCGTTGTCGACGAGAATGCGACGGACGTCATAATTTGCTATGTTCAAGGAAACTACGACCGCGTCGTTATGAGGGAATTGGACTCCCTGGGCGTCTTCTTCAGTGAAGGCTATGGGTTCTTCAACTTTTTGCCGCTTGAGGGATGCAGCTGATGTGCTGATTGCCCCCTGCCGGGATTCCCCTAAGATGACGTTGACGGGACCCGGCGGAGACTGGTCACCCGGCCACCCTTTATCGGTGACCATAGCCGGAGGTAGTTGTGCAGAAACCTCGCGAGAGGGCATTGGATGGGGAAAAGAGGATTGGGTGCCGGAAAAGATGGCCGGAAGCGGGTCCGTTGAGCGCTCCTTCAAGAACAAGGGTGCTGCGAAGACACAGCCCTTCCTCTAGCGTCAATCCTGTTGGTGCAAAAATCTGCTTGCGCCGGAGAAGCTGGAGTTGGAGAAGCCGCGATCGCCGCCGGGATCTGCAAGGAAAGTCTAAACCGGAGGTGGGGTTGCTCCGGCAAGACCCTCCGACGCTCAAGTCAGTTCTCTGCCTCAACAAGAATGGAGTGCTCGAACGGAGAATTTAGCAGAGTTTTGAGATAAGGAAATGAGCTTAAAGAATAACGTATCTGGGTCCCCCTTTTATAGGCGGAGGAGGCAACGGATTGATGGCGACGTTTGTAACCGTCTGGTAGTGGGCCGCCCATGGTCAAGGGAATTGATTGCGAAAGATAGTGGGGTAGACCCGTGGCTATCGTCATAGCCCGCCACGTAGGGCCTGCTGCAGGTAGTGGAGCGGCGTCCGTCGCCGCTAGTTGTCAGCGAGTAGTGGGATCGTGCAGCACCTGCCGCAGGGAGCGGAGCAGAATCGTGGCCGTTGACACAGCCTGTCAGAGAGTAATGGATCCGCCGCAGGGGGTGATGGAGCTGCGCGGAATCCGCTACAGGAAGTGGAACAGGATCATGGTTGTTATTGTGATCTGCCAGGGGGCGCGGATCTGTTGATCGAGGCTCGGCAGTGGTCGGAGTTCGGCCTTTGTAGGAGTCCGGGAGGGGTCCTCTTTTCGGTTGAGGTCGTGGGTGGAGTCCGGCTCCAGCAGCTGATACTAAGGTCGGAGCCTGGCTCCCGTAGGAGTCCGGGCGGAGCTGTACTGCTGTCGATGGCGGAGCCTGGCTCCCGTAGGAGTCCGAGCGGAGCCGTTCTGCTGTCGATGGCGGAGCCCGGCTCCCGTAGGAGTCCGGGCGGAGCCGTTCTGCTGTCGATGGCGGAGTCCGACTCCCGTAGGAGTCCGGGCGGAGCCGTTCTGCTGTCGATGGAGGAGCCCGGCTCCCGTAGGAGTCCGGGCGGAGCTGTGTTGCTGTCGATGGCGAAGCCCGGCTCCCGTAGGAGTCCGGGCGGAGCCGTTCTGCTGTCGATGGAGGAGCCCGGCTCCCGTAGGAGTCCGGGCGGAGCTGTGCTGCTATCGATGGCGGAGCCCGGCTCCCGTAGGAGTCCGGGCGGAGCCGTTCTGCTGTCGATGGCGGAGCCCGGCTCCCGTAGGAGTCCGGACGGAGCCGTTCTGCTGTCGATGGCGGAGCCCGGCTCCCGTAGGAGTCTGGGCGGAGCCGTTCTGCTGTCGATGGAGGAGCCCGGACTCCTACGGGCGGAGCTGTGTTGCTATCAATGGCGGAGCCCGGCTCCCGTAGGAGTCCGGGCGGAGCCGTTCTGCTGTCGATGGCAGAGCCCGGCTCCCGTAGGAGTCCGGGCGGAGCCGTTCTGCTGTCGATGGAGGAGCCCGGCTCCCGTAGGAGTCCGGACGGAGCTGTGTTGCTGTCGATGGCGGAGCCCGGCTCCCGTAGGAGTCCGGGTGGAGCCGTTCTGCTGTCGATGGAGGAGCCCGACTCCCGTAGGAGTCGATTCCGTCGAGGATTTCGGCTGTGGGTATTTTATACCCAACAATTTCATTACTAACTTGATGGCATAAAATTTATTTAATAGTGATGTTTATTATTTTTAGCAGTTATTATAAATTATTAGTTTACTGATATCTATGTCCCGGGAATATTTACTAGACTTGTAGCTCATATTTCATTTTAGTAATTTTTCATTGCTGCAAGATACGTAGCCTCATCACTCATGGTGTTGATCCGAAATTATGGAGTGCATGAGATTAGACCTGTATATTAGATGCCACATGTATCTAAACTTTTCATTGAATCACGGATGGGCCTTAAAATAGGCGAATATGCCCACCATAGGAGCATTGATGTAAGTGATGGGCTCTGATTCCACGGAATAAGGTCTGGAGTCAGCGTAGGCATCTGTGATATTGGGCCCTCCAACTATGGCCCCTACCAACAAGTTGGGATTGGGCGCTTCACTCTGGAAGTACGGCGTCCCATCTTTGCAGCCGATGTGGCCGGGATGCTGACTGATGGACGGCAAAGATGAGCCACGGTGGTGGATCCTCTGAGGGAACTTGTTGCCATACCCCACCATGTAAGACATACTCAATGGGTTGCTGCCGAGGATGTAGTCCGCCTGCACCAACCAACCAATCCAATTTAAATCAAGATTTAATGGCCTAACCATTACGATGTTACGACGTTCCAAACATATTCGGTATTTTTGTGTAGGCATCATGAGAATCTATACAGATATATATTTAATCTCATACTAACTATATTTTTTGAATATTTTTTTTGAATGTTGTTCTAATACAATATCCGAATGGATCCGATCGATAGCCTATGTGGACTAAAATATATTGGAGCATCGATTCATTTGATTTGACCATAAGTTGATCATGAATGGATATAGGGTTTTTACCTGGCTTTTGACCACTTCTATGAGCCTGCTGGGAGAAGCCTGTACACCATCACAGTTGACGGCTTTATTTTGAGAGCTAAGATCGAGGCCTAACACGAGGAGGAGAAAAGATAGTGCCGCTACGTTCTGCATGTTGCCCCCGTCTGACTTGACGAGAAGGCCGCCTGCATCATTGTTTACTCAGTATTCTATTCAATTAAATAAAAAGATCAAATACGTTACAACTCGAGCATTTAAATGCCAATATGTCTTGCTGGTATTTAAATGCCAATATGTTGCCCGTTATCTGAGTTCATTAGAAAAATTACAAATGGCAAGCACGTATTAACTTCCATGATCATTGTAAGTGGCATAATTTTTTGATTCTTGGTCCCATAATTATCACCAACCAAAATGTAACAATAAAATTTGACAAGAAAACACCCACTATGCTCACAAATCACATCTAGTTAAGAGTTAAGGAAGAAGAGATAGAATATAAACCTGGACTGTATTTTACGTTCTTCCTAGGTGATTCTGGCAGCACCGCACATGCAAAATCCTCCGCCTTTGCGATCAAGTAATTTAATTTCGGATCATTACGTGCGATTAGATCCTGCAATAACATTTTTGTAGAAAGGGAACGATCAAAAATTTTATTTTATCAGCTGAACTAATAATATGAGTTGCTTGTACATCAATCATATAATTAATTTATTAGAGAGCCAAAAACAAACTAAGGTGCAACTTTCAGTGGGTTTGCCGGGAATTGATAGCAACTCAACTTAGCCAATGGACAGATAGACCGATGATGCATAAAGAGACAGAGATAGAGAACCAAAAGTTTTTACTCGGAATACAATTTAGCTTGGATAAAAGTAGGTTATCTCTAGCAAGGTTGGATTAATTTGAGCAAGGTTTAAGTTAAGCCCAATTTAAGATACATATTTGCACAAGTTGATCTAAACTACCAATTGAATCACTTTGGGATTCAAGTTAAACTAGTTGAAGCTACATCCCTAGCTTATACGCAAGAAACTCATTAGTGCAGTATTACCAAAGGAAAATTGATGTGTTAGGCATACCTCATAGATTAGCACACGGATTCCTGCTATCTTATTATCCCATCCAAATTCCTGGTTTTCTAACTGACCAATGTTCTCGGTCACATAATTCCAGTACCAAGGGTTGTTAGAAGCTTTGTATATCCATGCTGCACCCCAAACTAGCTCGTCCTGAAAACGAATCACAGAACTCAGAACCTTGAGTGACACAGAATCCAAACTCCAACATAGAAAAATGCTTTGAGGCCTCTGATCTGCCTGAAAAAGTTTCTCAATCCTATGTCATGCTACCACGACAATTCATCATCATTCAATTTCCACACCAATTATTCAATGCCATGCGGTAAGAGAAACTCTTCATGTGAGCAAAGAGGCAGTCATTAATTAGCATTACACTTCTGAAAGATCGCAGATAGTGGATTTAACAACTCATAGATGGACGGAATTAGGAGATAATTTACCATGTAGCCGCTCCAATCACAATAAAAGGGGCACACCCAGTTGCCAAGGCTGCTGTTGTCACTGTATGAACCCCGGTATTTATTTGCAAAATCGAAAACCTAGAACAAGCCGCGCAATCGGTCAATTGAAGGTGTTCGTGCAACTTGTTAAGTACCTTGAATTGAGAAACCAAAGGCAATGATAGTGCAGTATTAGTCATGTATTACCTGGTAGGATCTTTCTAAAAGTATTTTAGAGTAGGAGGAATTGGATGATCTGAAGACAATCGAGGTGGCTGCAAGTGCAGCAGCCATCTCAGCAGCAACTTCAGAACCATGCTTCTCAGTATCGACTGCATAAGCTGTCCGAAGAGTGTCCATGTCCTCTGGCCTCTCCCAGCAGTTATGATCCGCGAAAGGATCTCCGACTTGGACGTAGATCTTGTTGGGTTCGGCCGTCGCTTTGAGCAAGTAGTCGGCGGCCCAACTCAGTGCGTCCTTAGCATTATCCAACTGTACACCGATCTCGTTGCCAAACGTAATGATGTTCCATGCCAATACCGTCGTTGTGAAAGCCATGGGGAAACCAAATTTGACATTGTCTCCAGCATCATAGTAGCCTCCAGCCAAATCAACCTATGAGAAAGAAATAATATGGAATTATTGTTTCAAAATATGAAAAAAAGATTGAATGATTTTTTTTTTTTTTTTTTTTGCTCTCGAAAAAACAAAAAGATAATGAAAATAATGCATGTGGAAGTTCAGGTTCCCTCAAGCAAATTAGGATCAAGGTTGTATCTTCTGTGCCCAAGAAATATTAACCTTCCTTCACATGAATGCGCTGTTGGGTCATCCATTGCACAAATCTCAAAGCACTTGCAGCTAACTCCATCATTCATCTGCCTATGCAGTTCTCAGAGCGACTGATGGATGATCCAATAGTGGATTCACACAAAGGAAGATGTATCCTTCTTTTGCATGGAAAGTACAACCCCAACTTGGCAAATTATGATTAGATCCAAGCCGATCTCCTTGTACCCTCTAGTTTAATCCATTTTGTTCCACATGTGTGGTACGAACTGCCTATTTCATTGATAGATTAGATCACTTGCTGCAAATTAAACCAGACCGGCCCGATTTGCTTTCGATCTTCCTAATCATCCCATTATCATGGTTCGATTATAGGTCAAGCTAGTTTGACTTGCCAATCTTATGATTAAATCATTTAAGACTTGACAGATATAGCCACAATTGGGTTAAGGTCCTAGGGATGCAAATCGATGAGATCGGTGAGCCCATGGCCCTAGATTTAGACTATTCAGGCCAGATCATTATGTCAAACTGTTTGAAAATTGTATCCAATGCAACAATCATACTTTTTGCCTATTCGATCAAGTCAAATTTTAATTTTGCCATCATAATTCAAAACTCCATCCAACTAGCTCAGGGTTAAAATTGACCTAATTTAAAACTGGCCTACATATGAGCATCTATATATCAATCTATATATATTTAATATTTGACGGGTATATTTATTTTTCAAGATAGACTTGACTATATATGGGTGGATCTCTATCGTATATCCAGCTAGGTCTAGATTGAATGATCCTGTATCGATGATCTAAAATATTGAATGTGATATAATTAATATCTATGAACTGTTAATATTCCAAAATCATGTGATATTGAGTTCTTCAGCCTGCTCATTAATGAGCTAAAAAAAACATAAATATTTTCATGCTATTTAAATCGTCATCATTTTTTTTCTGACACTTGATGAATATATTAGAGACATCCAAATCATATGATTTTTTTTTTTTTAATACGTGAGAGAAATTAGAGGTAATAGATCATATGTAGCACCCCGGATTACTGGTGTGGGTCTTCTATTGTCCTCTCTAGACAGCCACTCTAGGCCATGCTAGACCTAACCAGATATACTTGGAGATCCACTCTGGAATGGAGGGTCAGTTTTAGCCTTCCAACATTGGATGCCAACCTGAACAAAGGTGAGATGATACAATAACTTCACGTGAGAAGACAAAAGCAGCCAGCTAGAACAAAACGAGAAGTTAAAGAAAAGGATGAAAAAAAAAAATGAAAGAGATTAAAACAGAAATAAAGCGTACACCAAGGTATCGGCCGTCTTGTAGGGCAGAATCCTTCCGCCAGGTCATTCTTTGAGATGCTGGCAACTTTCCAGACCTTTGCCCCTCAAAAAATAACAAGCACTTCTCAAGTGCGGCCCCATAGTCGCTGGCGCAGCACCCTCCAACGACAAGCGAAACCAGTAGAACCACCACCAAGGAGAAACGGTGATGGAGACTTTTCATCATCACTCTCCGGATCAGTTTTCTGGTATTCTTTTCCTTAAAATGAAAAAAAAAAAATTCTGGTATTCTCACTCACTTCTCTTGGGTTTTAAATAGATGTGACGAGGGGGAGAGGGGGGCCTGAGTGGCGGTTTGCTATACTTGCCTGGATTGTATAATGATATAAAGAATGCAATCCTTTAATTATAGCTTTTCATGGAAATGAATCCCTTTAATTATAGCCGGAAAAGATTTGCGTTCGGCGGTGCACGCATTGTAGTGCAAGCGTGCATGATCCGTGCGTTCATTCAATCACGAGGCTATTATTCGGATATGGCTAATAATTAGTGATATATCCAAAATATCCCACCCATCATGGTATTGTCGATCCGATAATAATTCTTCATGTGTCTCTATAGAAGAGTATCAGGGCAATCAATGAGTCACTGCCATTTGGACTTCTGCGACTGTATTGAAGGTGTTTTAAAGTCTTCTACTCGTCAGACGCAAATGATCGGCCACCATCACTCTATTTTTTCATTTAGTAAAATTTAGAATCTCAAAAAAACTCTAAAATGTATAAGTCTTTATTTTCTAACAACTCGAACACGCTTTCGTGACCCTTGAAGGTGCATGATGCATGCCCTCTCAAGCGACAGGTATTCATCTTCGCTTATAAAATTAAAATTCTCTGGGACCTTCCAGATAAGTGAAGATTTACTTCGCATGCCTTCTTTCAGACACTAATTTTATACAAACTGGATCCGTCTCTTTCACTAAGCTCTGAGCAGTTTTGACTCTATTGGAACACACCATGCTCTATATGGCACTTGTCAGATCTCCACACACTATCTCTCTATCCCAACTATGTCTCACCTCATACTTGACTCCATATTACTACTAGATTCTTTTTGAAAGCTCAGACATCTTTTGTTTACTTCTGCAGAAAATTAAATTAGGCATTGGAGGGCCTACCATCAAGGAATCCCCTAACATGAAGATTTGCTTGTCTTTAGTATTCTATAGAATCCAAGCTCGTGGGATCGATCGAGGATCAAATGCCAGCATGCCTTCTAGAGATCTCATCCAGCCATCCAGCAATTGTCGTGTTCTCTTTTCTTGACTTTAGCTTGGCAGCCTAAGCTAGATCAACTCACAGGCAGCAATAGATTGGTGCTGGAGGAAGGCTTGATCCGCATTTGAGGTTTTGAGCTTTCTTCTTCCCATTAGTCGAGTATGAGGAGCAAGAAAACTATGATGACATCTTTCGCCTCTCTCCCGAAGGTATCAGTGGAATCTACTGATCTCGATCATAGTCATCAAGATCTCAGCATCTTGGAGGTGTCGACTACCTAACTGCCATCTTTAAATGGTTTCAGCAGCTCTTGCTACATGTCCAAGTGCTCATTATCATGGCACAAGAACTGCAGTAGTCAACTCATCAACCTGTCCCCATGTCAAGCGATCACCTAATGCCGGTGCGCCAAGAGCTCCCTTCTCCCTCGAGGAGTCTGTAATGAAGCAGCCAGTCTTATCTTGCTAGCTCAGAAGGAGTGCCTCAAGTTATTTGATCTATCCATTAGAGTCCTGAGTGAGTTTCACTCCATCATCGACCTCGCCCTTTAGACGACAAGCGGGATAAGGAGTGTGAGCCCACTCCTCCCTTTCTCTCACTTTCTTCTTGCTTACAGGAATCGTCTGCGAGCGGATCTGCAAGCCACTAACCCAGGAGGAGGATTGGCTGGTATGATGAGTTGGATCAGTAGGTCTTAGAGGTGGACCGCTATCTTGAGTCCTCCATTGGCACCAGCTGGCTCCTAGTGGAGAGCCTTTATTCACTACTTATCCTCCTTTAATTTATAGAGTAGATCATGAGGGAGCCAATCTCTTGTCACTTTAAGGTACCATCTATAGGAGTCTACAATGGCACTATTGAATCTTACGACTATCTAGAGAACTTCAAAGCCCTTATGATGCTACAAGAGGCCTCGGATGCATTGATGTGCAAGTCTTTCCCCACCATTCTTCAAAGTGCTGCTTGAGTCTGGTACACCATGCTCTAACAGAACTGCATACATTCCTTCGAAGACTTTGGCTGCCAATTTGCTACTTAATTTCAGAGCAGTCGGAAGTCAAGAAAGGGCATCGATGCCCTCTTGTCCATCAAGCAAGAAGATGGAGAATCTCTCCAAAGCTACATGAGTTACTTTAAAGCAGTCATATTGAAAGTTCGTGATTTATATCATTCAGTCACAATATCGACCCTCAAGAAAGGGCTGAAGGCAAATAGTTTCTATTTATCCCTCTTGAAGAAGCTCCCTCATGACTTCTCCGAGCTCTTCGCCTGGGCCGATAAGTACATTATCAGTGAAAAAATAATGGCAGAGAAGCGAAGGGAGAAAATGAACCAGAAGAGAGCTAGGGAGGATCCCATAACTCCCCAGCCGAACAAGTAGAAGCCCGATGGGAAGTATCCCTTTGTCCTCAAAACCCTTGGTGATTCGAGGATTTTACGTCTTTGAATACATCCCGGAGGTAGATTTTGATTGAAATAAAGAATCAGGACATCCTCTGATGATCTGAAAAAATAAGCCAGCAGATATAGTCCCAACGTGATTGGTCGAAGTGTTGCCACTTCCATAAAGATTATGGTCATGACATGAAAAATTGCTATCAGTACAAGAGGGAGATAGAAACCCTCATCCAACGAGGCTACTTGTAGAACTTTATCAACCATCCGAAAGATGCCGAGGCCTCGAGCTGCGAACCTCAGCCCATGCCCAAACCTCTGGTCAACGGCAGACCCATTGCCAGAATCATCCATACCATTGCAGGTAGACCTGCAGCTGGCGACGAGAGCTCATCTGCAAGAAAGATCTATGCCTTTTGGCCTAAGCTAGGACTCCTGTATCAAAGAGGTAGAAGTCAAACGACATCATCTCCTTTTCGAACGTCGATACTGAAAGCATCCAAACCCCTCATGATGATGCTGTAGTTGTTTCATGACAATTATAAATTATGATGTAAAAAAAATTCTAGTGGATGATGAAAGCTCTACAGACATCTTATTTTATGATACTTTTTATAAGATGAATCCATACATGAATTGATTTAGAAAGATTAATTCTCTCTTAGTTGGTTTTTCAAGGGGTTTCCATCTTTGTCGAAGGTATTGTGGCTCTGTCCGTAAGTATAGGGCAGACTCCGAGGCAGGCCATGATCATACTTGACTTTCTGGTTGTAAAAGTTGCCTCGGCCTATAATGCAATCCTCAGAAAGCCCGGCCTAAGTGCCCTCCGAGCTATCATTTCGACCTATCATTTGTTGGTCAAATTTCCTACCGCCCAAAGTGTAGGAGAACTCTGAGATGATCAGACTCTGGTCAGGCATTGCTATGTCACTTCTCTTAAAGTAAAGAAGCCTAGAGAAATCTTGTCGATCAAAAGCCTCGACACTTGTGATGGACGAAGGAGGCAATGCAAGGAGCCGGCTGAGTAGTTTATTTCAGTCCCTCTGCATGAGTCAGATCCAAGTAAAATAGTTCAGTTTGGATCGCAGCAGAATGAAGCCTCTCATGCTAAGCTCGTAGACTCTCTGCGAGTCAATGCCAACTCTTATTTGTGGCTATTGTTAATCTGATCATATTCTTTTTTTAAAAAAAAAATATTTTTTTCCCTTGTTCCTTGCCCCTAAATAAATCTTTGCGCATCTGTCTTCTAATATTTCTTAACCCACTTTTGCCATGCCATTACTCCATCATATCGAAAAGAAATCTACTTTCATTGGGCCATTATCTCATTTTTATTCATTTTTTAATTAGTATACATTTTTATTCCTAAAATTCAAATGTGGTCATATTGGTTAAAGTGGAATTTGATGCCATTAATTCCTTCTTACTTTTTTTCCAAAGTATATAGCAGCTCTCGAGGATGTAATCCAGCTTTGATTAATTCCTAGTATGAACTTATATTTTTTTAATCACTCTGGTGTTTGAGTCAAAGTTTGATGATGGAGCCTTTTTAAATACTATCTATTTATTTTAGTCAACTCACGCCTCACGGTTTGTCAAGAAAAGTTATATTGATTTATTTTTAAAAAATTACGTTGATGATGATATAGAACTTTCCCTTTTTTCTAAGAATAATTATGAATGTCACTCTAAACCAATTACTTCAATGCAATATTTTAGACAATTACAACCATAATGTCTCAGAAAAAGTGCCCAAACGGTGTCTATGTTCGTGAATATATTAATTAAGCACCTACTCAAATTGATACCTTCTAACCATGCATTGCGAATATTAGAATCAATTTAGCGTCTATATATAGTTGGTTTAGACGAAGGATGCTTCAGGGATTCTTTCCCATGGCGTTTTGTGAATATTGCTCTCCTGAAAAAGCTAGACATTCGTTCTTTATTGTGTAAGAAACACAAGTGTTTTCATTAGATTATCGAAGCTGTTCACTTTGCTCAAAATGTGTGACTATACTAAGCTATTTCAATTTATTAGATGAACTATCAATCCAACACAATGATAAAACATGCCATCAAATATAGATCCAACAAAAAGATCCATTTTCTTTTGTTTAATCCGACTGCAAAAATTTATGCTGCAACATAATTTTTTGGATTTTTAAATTTGCTAAGAAATGCAAATCTAGCTCCAGATCAACCAACATCTGTTAACTCCATGTCAACAGTAAAATTAGGCCATGTGAACCTGACGATCTAATCATGTTTAGTCTTGTGCGATAGATTAGGTTTGAAGCTCGGATATCCTGTCCCTGCCTTTGTAAGCAAGGCCAACTCGACAAGAACTCAGGTTGGTTAGGTTCATATTCAACCGTGTCCAAGTTGTAATACCACCACTGATCTCAATTTTTTCAGGATATTCTTTATTAAAATGATTGTGTATGGATTAATGTTTGTGTTATTTCTACAGATTCTCTTTTAGAAAGATACTGCAAATAATATCAAATTAGATACTAAACATGCATGGTATGTTCATCATACTAGTTTCTCAAAACAAACATGGGTTTAGTCTCGTATGATAGATTGGATTGAAGCCTTTAAGTCTTGTATGATAGATTGGGTTGAAGCCTTTAAGTCTCGTGTCCCTGCCTTAGTAAGCAAGGCCAACTCGGCAAGAACTCAAGTTGGTTAGGTTCATATTCAGCGATGACCAAATTGTAATACCAACACTGATATCAATTTTTTCAGGATATTTTTAATTAAAATGATTGTGTATGGATTAATGTTTGCATTATTTCTATGCATGCTCTTTCAGAAAGATACTGCAAATAATATCAAATTAGATGCTCACCATGCAAGGTGTGTTCATTATACTGGTTTCTCAAAACGAACATGGTATCTTTGAGGAGACAATCACAAAAACTGCAAGAATCAACTATTGAAAATATTTTTTTTGGGTAAAATTGAAAATGTTAATTAATAGCTTCTGAATTGGTCAAGATGCAACCCATATTCACATTTAATTTCTTGAACCTTCCTGTTTGTTCCAATGTAGCTGTCACATGCTTATCTAAAGTTGGATAGATCTATATATCATAAAATTACACAAACTTCCCTTTGTTGTAAAAAATATACAAACTTTCATAAAATAAGAAAGTTCCATCATACATGGTCGGTCTAATTCTTTTTTTTAAAAAAAATTTTGCAAGTGGGAAATAAAATAGATACCAAACGGCATCAGTGTAAATGTTAACTTTTACTTAAAACTACATTGCTTTCATTTGAAAGTATTAACAAGAAGTATGGAAGGAGAAATTCAGCAACATACAAAAAATAATGATTCGTTTAGTTGAGAAATATCACATTATGGGATAATTCGATGATCTCTAAGAATCATTTATCTGAAAAAAATGATTACAGAAGAAAATAAAATTTACTACTGTTATATTGCTCCAAAATTACTCTTTCCTTGTTTATCTCCCATGACAGTTTAGAATTCTTATTATGGTGAATCTCTATTTCGAGGAGTTTGTTTTCCCTTTAAAAGAAGGCCGCGGCATCCTTCTTTGGGAAAAGGGTGCGAGTGCTCGGAGGAGGTTCCAGGGGCTCTTGTGCGGGTTTGCTTCCTGGCTTTCTCCTACTGGTGCTCTTGTGCGGGTTTGCTCCCTGGCTTTCTCCCACTGGTGCTCTTGTGAGGGTTTGCTTCCTGGTTTTCTCCCGCTGGTGCTCTTGTGCGGGTTTGCTCCCTGGCTTTCTCCCGCTGGTGTTCTGTTGGTGTTCTACCTGTCTTCTTCCTTCTCGATTTCACGGATGCCCTGTGTTGATGACCGAACGCTTCTTCAGTTGGTAAGGAGGTATTCATCTTGATTTTTTGCCGAGGATTGAGAAAGGTATCTTCACCTCAGGTATTATCTTACCTTGATCTATTGCTGAGGCTGAGATTGGTAGATCCGATTGGATCTTGGTTGCCTTCTATTCGATACTCTGTTGCCTTCTTGTTGGTTTCGGTTAAAGGTATCTTATACCTCATATTGTACCTATTTTTTCGGGATGGATTTATAGTGGATTGCTCCTCCTCTCCGTGGATGTAGGCCTTTTGTGCCGAACAACGTAAATCTTGGTTTCTTTGTCATGGTTTATTTATGCCTGCAATGTGTTTGGTGAATTGTCTTAAAGAGATTAGATTTTAGATCAAAAGCTTAGGTCGATCCAATCCAGTGCGCATGACCTCAACAATTGGTATCAGAGCTCTTGGATGGCTGGTGACAAGAAACAAAGTTTTTCAATGGCTAATGATACGGCGTCTGTCTCTCACTCCACCACCATCAGGCATGAAGTGACCGTCTTTGATGGCACGGGAGATTTTTCACTATAGAAGGTAAGGATGAAATATTTGTTGGTTAAAGAAGGTGTTGCAAAAGCCCTTAAGGGTATGGATTCAATCCTGGGAAATAATGAAGCTGCTAAAGAAGAAATTAACGAGAGAGCCCTAAGAACTTTATTTTCAGGTTTAAGTGATAAAGTTCTATGCAATGTTGTGAAACTAGATACAGCCAAAAGTGTTTGGAAAAAACTAAACAGTTTATATATGGCAAAATCTCTGACTAATAGATTATATTTGAGGAAAAAATTACACACATTTCGTATGACAGAAGGAACTTCACTTAAGGATCACTTGGATGAGTATAATAAGCTCCTGCTTGATCTAGTAAATGTTGGTGTCGATGTAGATGAAGAAGATAAGGCTTTGATTCTAATTTACTCTTTGCCTAAGTCCTTTGAGCATATTACCACTACCATGCTTTATGAAAGAGAAACAATAAGTCTTGAAGAAGTAGAAGCTACTTTATTATCCAATGAACTTAGATTAAAAGTACAGCTTCAGCATCAGGCTCAGACTCCAGTTCAAGGTCTTACTGTTAGAGGCAGAGAAGAACAGAAAAAGGAGGGACAAGGTAGAAGTAAGTCCAAAAATAGATCAAAGTCTAGGCCCAAAAGACCAGGTATTTGTCACTATTGTAAAAAACCAGGCCACTGAAAATCTGAATGTAGACTTCTACAATCTAAAAGGGAAAAGGAACAAAAAGATAAAGGAACAATCTCTGATACAGCATCAATTACAGTTTCTTCATGAAGTCATAGCAGTATACCAGATGATGCAGTGTTTACAGCTGCCTGCAGTGTTAGTCATGCTGATACTTGGATCGTGGATTCTGGAGCATCCTTCCACATGACACCTCACAAGGAATGGTTCTCTTCCTTTAGATCTTGTGAAGGTGGTACTGTTCTTCTTGGAGATAATGGTATCTGTAATATAGAAAGTATTGGAACAATACAAATTAAATCTAATTCAAATATCATGGTGATATTGGATGATGTCAGATATGTTCCTAAATTAAAAAAGAACCTTCTCTCAATACATGTCTTTGACAGAGCAGGATATGAGGGCAGATGGGGTAGAGGATCTATAACTATCAATAAAGGGGTATTAACTTTATTGAGAGGTAAATTAAGTGGCACCCTTTACTACCTGGATGGCAGTACAGTTGTTGGTCAGGCATCAGCAGTACAATATTCTCTTGAGCAGTTGACACATTTATGACACCAGAGACTATGACATATTTCAGACAGAGGTCTACAGGAGCTGAGCAGACGTGGTCTGCTGAGTGGTCAGAAGATTGGTGTACTTGGATTCTGTGAGCACTGCATATTTGAAAAACAACACAGAGTCAGCTTCACTACAGGCGTGCATAGGACAACTGGTATATTAGACTATATTCATTCTGACCTATGGGGACCTGCCCCAATTACATCCAAGGGTGGATCAAGATATATATTTACTTTCATTGATGATTACTCCCGAAAAGTTTGGATATACACCATTAAAAATAAGAGTGATGTATTTGAAATATTCAAATGGTGGAAGTCTATGGTCAAGAGGCAAACTAAAAAGAAGGTGAAAACTTTTCGGACTGATAATGGTTTAAAATTTTGTTCTACATAATTTGATAACTTTTGCAAGTCAGAAGGCATTATTAGACATAGAACAACAGTGGGTACACCTCAACAGAATGGTGTGGCAGAATGCATGAACCGCACACTATTAGATAGAGTCAGATCTATGCTATCTAGTTTTGGATTAAGTAGAGATTTTTGGGCAGAGGCCACTCACACAGCCTGCTATATTATAAATCGATCTCCAACATCAGCATTAAGCATGAAGACTCCGGAAGAGATGTGGACAGGAAGACCTGCAGACTATTCAATACTCAAAATCTTTAGGTGTCTAGCTTATGCACATGTAAGAGATGAAAAGTTGGAACCCCGAGCTAAAAAGTGCATATTTATTGGATATGCATATGGGGTAAAGGGCTATAGATTATGGTGCATAGAGCTCGGATCTCAAGGATTTCTAGTCAGCAGGGATGTGACATTTCATGAGACAGCCACTGCTTCAAGGCAGCTACAGCCTAATTCTTCTCAAAGTGATCAGGATCGGGGTCAGCAGGATAGGACTGTTGTAGATGTTGATCAGACTGTTAAATCACAACAGTAGCAGTCAAGTGAAGATACTTACAATGAACAACAACAACAGACAGATGCACAGATTCAGACTCAGGAGGATGTGACATTACAAGATTAGGATCAGATTGATAGTATTGCCACTCGAAGACCTAGGCGTCAGATCAGAGTACCTCAAAGATATGTTTTTGAGGATTCTGTTTGTGCTGAGTTAGTCTATTAAGCTCTGAGTGTTGCAGATATCATTAGTGATGAGCCGACCACATATCAGGAGGCTATTAGTAGTTCACGGGCTGATAAATGGACCATGGCTATGGTTGAAGAACTTCAGTCTCTAGAAAAGAATTAGACTTGGGAGTTAGTCAAATTACCAAAAGGTAAGAAGGCAATTGGCTGCAAATGGATCTTCAAAAGGAAAGAAGGAGCCACTCCTCAAGATTTTAGATATAAGACCAGGTTAGTAGCAAAGGGATACAGTCAACGGGAGGGTATTGATTACAAGGAGGTATTTTCTCCTATAGTCAAACATTCTTCTATCCGTGTGTTACTTGCTTTTGTTGTTTCTCAAAATTTGGAGCTGGAACAACTAAATGTTAAGACAGCTTTTCTTCATGGTGATTTAGAGGAACAGATCTATATGCAACAACCATCTGGTTTTGAGGTTCCAAACAAAGAAGATCATGTATGCTTACTCAAGAGATCATTATATGGCCTCAAGCAGTCTCCAAGACAGTGGTACCGCAAATTTGACAGATTTATGATCGACCATGGATACAGTAGATCTCCATATGACAGTTGTGTGTATCACCAGCAGCTTTCAGATGGATCCTTTTGTTATTATATGTGGATGATATATTAATTACAGTCAAGGACATGTCAATCATCTAGAAACTGAAAGTCGAGCTTAGTACTGCATTTGATATGAAGGACCTTGGACCGGCAAAGAAGATACTTGGGATGGAGATTATTCGTGACAGGCAGTCAGGTAGATTTTTTCTTACTCAGCATAGTTATATTGAAAAAGTCTTGGACAAATTTGGTATGTCTACAGTTAAGCCTGTCACTACCCCCTTTGCCAGTCATTTTAGACTTTCTGTCAGAGACTCTCCTCAGACTGAAGATAAGGAGAGATATATGTCTAAAGTGCCATATGCGAGCGCAGTTGGCAGCATCATGTACGCAATGGTCTGCACTCGACATGATATTTCACAGGCAGTAAGCGTTGTAAGCAGATACATGGATAAGTCTGGAAAGGCTCACTGGTCAGCTGTGAAATGGATACTTAGATATCTAAAAGGCACTTCTAAATTGGGATTGATATTCACTGCACAGAGTAATTGCATAGTTACAGGATTTTGTGATTCAGATTATGCTTGTGACTTGGACAAGAGAAGATCTTTGATCGGATATGTGTTTACTCTTTCTGGATGTGCAGTCAGTTGGAAGGCTACTTTGCAGTCTACAGTTGCTTTATCTACCACTGAAGCAGAATATATGGCATTGACAGAGACAGCAAAGGAAGCTATTTGGCTAAAAGGGTTGGTACAGGATTTGGATCTCGAACAGGATTGTTTAGACATTCATTGTGACAGTCAGAGTGCTTTGCACCTTGTCAGAGATCAGATGTATCACGAACGAACAAAATATGTAAATGTTAGGTATCACTTCATCAGAGATTTGGTAGAGAAAGGTGATGTCAAGCTTCAGAAAATATACACTGCCCATAATCCGGCTGACATGTTCAATAAACCAATCCCTGCAATTAAGTTCAAGAATTTCCTAAACTTGATTGGTATAAGCATTTGGTAATGCCCTGCGGGGCTTGTGGTGAGGAGGTGGTTATAAATTTTTTTTTTTTAAATCCACATCTGATATAAAAGGTACAATATTTATCGCAAGGAGGATTGTTATATTGCTCCAAAATTACTCTTTTCTTGTTTATCTCCCGTGACAGTTTAGAATTCTTATTATGGTGAATCTCTATTTCGAGGAGTTTGTTTTTCCTTTAAAAGAAGGCCGCGGCATCCTTCTTTGGGAAAAGGGTGCAAGTGCTCAGAGGAGGTTCCAGGGGCTCTCGTGCGGGTTTGCTTCCTGGCTTTCTCCCGCTGGTGCTCTTGTGCGGGTTTGCTCCCTGGCTTTCTCCCGCTGGTGCTCTTGTGTGGGTTTGCTCCCTGGCTTTCTCCCGCTGGTGTTCTGTTGGTGTTCTACCTGTCTTCTTCCTTTTCGGTTTCACGGATACCCTGTGCTGATGATCGAACGTTTCTTCGGTTGGTAAAGAGGTATTCATCTTGATTTTTTACCGAGGATTGAGAAAGGTATCTTCACCTCAGGTATTATCTTACCTTGATCTATTGCCGAGGCTGAGATTGGTAGATCCGATTGGATCTTGGTTGCCTTCTATTCGATACTCTGCTGCCTTCTTGTTGGTTTCGGTTAAAGGTATCTTATACCTCATATTGTACCTATTTTTTCGGGACGGATTTATAGTGGATTGCTCCTCCTCCCCGTGGATATAGGCCTCTTGTGCCGAACCACGTAAATCTTGGTTTTTTTGTCATTGTTTATTTATGTCTGCAATGTATTTGGTGAATTATCTCAAAAAGATTAGATTTTAGATCAAAAGCCTAGATCAATCCAATTCGGTGTGCGTGACCTCAACAACTACCTTTTTTTTTTCCAGATAAAATGAGGTAAGTGAGATCCTTCCCTCATGTATATATAATTCAAAATAACAAAAGGACGATGTTTACATCAGGAAGAAGGTAAAAGGAGGGGGATGTTTACAAAAGCAGAAAGCAAGATGGTTGTTATAGTTAGTTTTAAGTAACCAACCATAGCAAAAATAGAAAGCAAGAAAGTGGAGTTTGGAATTTATTTCCAAGGTTATGAGTATGTACAAAAGATCAAGTAAAGAGTGGGGTATTTCCTATGGGTGAGAGGAGCTTGTATGGGAACTGGCCAATAGATTATCCTTTAAACTTCTTATCCAATCCTCAAGAAGAGATAAGATCTTTTTCATCATGGCGAATTGATTGAGAGCTTTACAATGAAAAATTCTGATTCCTCTCCTTCCAAATGCACCATAAAGTAATAGCAACCATTGTATCAAAATGTCTCTAAAGTTATTTATCAGCATGTCGTTTTCTCTATGGAAGCCAGAATTCTGTGACAATTGGGACCAAATTTCCTTTG
This sequence comes from Elaeis guineensis, assembly GCF_000442705.2. Taxonomy (NCBI): domain Eukaryota; kingdom Viridiplantae; phylum Streptophyta; class Magnoliopsida; order Arecales; family Arecaceae; genus Elaeis; species Elaeis guineensis. The sequence goes on from NC_026003.2 coordinate 114,571,608, forward strand.
TGAAGTGACATGAGGTAAAAAGATGGTTTGAGATTTCGCTATGACCACAACAGAGCGGACATTGATTAGGACCTTGCATTCCATTTTTGTTCAGAATATTCCAGATTAGAATCCGCTTGTTGTAGCAGAGCCAGCTGAAGATTTTGCATTTCTCTGGCAGCGGGAGCTTCCAAATGACTTTGCCAAAATAGAAGATGACCCCCCCATGAATTAGAAACTCATAACATTTGGAAACAGAATACCTGTTGGATAAGCTCCAAATCCAACGTCTGTGATCTTCATGTTCTGTAAGATGGCTGTCGTAGAGCTTGGTTTGAAGTTGATGATATTCTGTGATGCCTGATGAGGGAAGTGGGGGCATCTGAAGTTGTTTGTCCAACCTGAATTGGCCATGAAATCTGCTATACTAATGTTCTTCTTTTTAGCCAACAGATATAAGGAGCTGAAAGAAGAGTGGTCCGTCCAAGTACCGTACCAAAAAGATATATTTTTGCCATTTCCAGTCATCGGTGAGGTAGATTTCATGGTTGGAGCTGTAGTTAAAATATTTCTCCAGAAGGAACAGGCGATGCGATAGATACATTGAGAGTCAATAGTTGGCACTGTAGAGGATCGTTCCCAACCCTCAGGAGTTGGGGTTGTCTTGAGGTCGTCTGACGGATAAAATTTATTATTTTTAATTAATAAAAATTTATTTTAAAAAATAATATTAAAAAAATATCATTATATTTAATAAAAATAATTTTGTATGAAAATATTATCAAATTTTTAATAATACTGTTAAATAAATAATTAAGATAGTGACATCTATTTTATCAATTCATTTATTAGCCATTTATAGCCCATTTATATGATTACTATCAATATTAATTATTTCGAATATTAAACATATTTACACGAGTTAATAATTTTTTTAAAAATTTAATTATACATATATTTAAATATATATTTTTATTATAAATAAATTTGGTATGTTTTCGTACATAAATAAATAAATATCAATAAATCCTATACTGTATTTATTGATGGTTAATAAAAATATATTAGTTATTTATTATTAAATATATTAATATATCAAATATATTATTATTTATAAATATTATAAATTAATATATTTAATACAATAAATCTTAATAATGTCAATATAATTAATATAATATAAATGAATATATTTCCATCAAGAAATAATATTTTCAGATAAATATTGAAAATAATCTTCCAAAAAAAATAGATATATAACGATCATCTATTTTACCATCCCTTTAATTTACTTTTCAGGCCAAATAGGATAGTTTAAATTAATTTTTTTCATACCGAATTACTTCCAACTAAATAAACCCGTTACAGCTTTAGTGGAAAAGGTTACAAGGGAACAAAAACAATCAACAACAAAGATGTGAATTGTGCAGGATACCTCGAATCAGCAGAACTAATTATAATGTTTTGGTAATTCATAGAAAGCTAGAAGCTTAAAATATCTAATTTTTAACAAAAATATTTTTTTTATTATTTTAACTTGAGCTTAAGGGTGACAATTGAATCACATCAGAAGCTTAAAATATCTAATTTTTAACAAAAATATTTTTTTTTATTATTTAACTTGAGACTAAGGGTGAAAATCGGTTTGGATTATTAATGATCGTATCAAATGCGAGTCAGATCAAAAATATTCAAATCTGAATCTGATCTATTTATTAAATAAATCAGATATTGAACCTAAATCTAATCCATTTAATAAACAGATTACTGTTTAATCTATTTATATTTATAATCCAGTTTAAAATCCATTTGTGGTCCGTTTGAAATAATAAAAAAATAAAAATCTGCTTCTCACCTCTATCTTTGATTTTTGCGGCTCGCCATGCTCTCGGTCTGACCGCCGCCCACCCCTCCGCTCTCGCCGGCGTCGCCGCACGTTTGCCCCTCCGCCCAACCCCCCTCTGCTCTGCCCTCTATCTATTTGTTTAAAAAAAAAAATAACGATGATCGAAGAGGACAGCAAAGAGATCGAAGAGGATGAGAACTTCAAATTTCCGTCTCGACCGTAGCCACGAGCTCGTTCCGACGGTGTTGGAGAGCATCTGCCATGGCTCGCGAGGGCATGACTAAGGAAAGAGAGTAGCACCCAGACGGCCATGGAAGCTACAGATCTTTTGACCCTGGATCATCCTGAAAATCGTCTTCTCTTCGATCATCACGATCACCGTCATCACACTCATCAGTGTCTGGCCCTCTTCGATGGTGCCGCATGGATATTTTCCAGGATCCCATGATTGATTCCTGACCCATTGGACATCGTCTTTGTCCTCACAAGTACCGTCGTTAGATCCTCATCGGCTTTGCTCGGGTCCTTGACGTCGCTTGCCTAATGACCTTCTCCATTGGGGCAATGGAGGCAACCAAGAGCTTCAAGGCCGTGCACTACCACGACAGATTGGACGATGCGATGGAAGAGACAGCGATGCCATCAGATGAGACAGAGATGCAGACGGAGAAGATCAGACGAAAAGCATCACAAAGAGATGAAAGGCAGGAGATATATATATATATATATATATATATATATATATATATATATATATATATATATATATATATATATATATATATATATATATATATATATATATATATAGATCACCACAAGAATGAACCAAAATTTAGACAAACTGTTTAAATTTTATCTAAATAATTTTAAATAAAAATTTTAAATAAATTAAATAAATTAATTTAATCTATTTAATAAATAAATTAAATAAAATGATTTATTTAAATTAAACTTAAATTTATTTATGACAGATCGAAGATAGATCAGATTATATTTTACCACTCCTGTTCAAAACATCCATTTGATATTAGATTCAATCTGCAACCAACCTACAATAGCAAACACCAATAATCCTGGAGAAAACCTCGCAGGCCAGAAACCAAGCAGATACCTGCCGCCCATCGAGAAAAAGCAACATCCAAACTACTAAACAGAGCGCAGCACTTGTCGACTACCAACCATTACGAGAAGATCGCGACATCACAGATCCTGCAACCCACCACCTCTGAAACCCCACAGAATCCGCGCATTGTCTTACGTCAGCTCATTTTCCTTTGATACCGAGGGTCATCTTATAGAAGAAGCCAACAAGCTTTTGCAGAAAATATTTTCTTTTGGTCCTCAATTTGAAAAATAACAAAACTAACAAACAACAATTGCAGAAACAGAAAAATCCTGTGTTAACAAAATATTAAGTCCACGCGAGACAAATAAAAACCTCAGATCAAGAAGTATCAGTTGAGAGGTATCCAATACATGGAAGGATATGTTAAACACATCCAGTTGGACTTCACCTCTATCTCATTTGGACTATTCCAGCACTAACAAGCTTCTGTATCTTGTGCATGACGTGAGGATTCTTAAGATGTTCTTGGGCAGCCTTAGGATTCTCCTGGAAGTCGATCAATACCTGCCCTCATTCAAATCAAATCATCACGCAACTAGTTAGTCTCAGGCAAATTGAGACCTAGTGTGAGAACTCAAGGACAACCACAACAGCACGTTATAATACATTTCATAATAGAATGATCAATTTTCTCTAATAATTATTTTTTTCCAAATATTTCAGTACGACCACTTACTTGTCGCATAATGGGATCAGACAAGATATTCTGTATTTCTGGATCCTGCATAGCCTTTGCCTGCAAGACGACAAATTTAAAACACTCAAGCAAATGCTCATAGCAACTAATCAGAGAAGGAAGAGATTAACTGACCTGTCTCTCTTTCAATTCCTCTGGACTTATCTCACCCCTATTAGTCTTATTAATCTGTTCAATGCACCTGTAAAGGGCCAACACAGCACGTGTAACATCAAGTGACTAGGTAAGTCAAGCTTAATAAAAGCCTAATGGCAATATCACAGTATTACCTCCTCACACCATCCATCAGTTCCTGATTGTTAGGGTCATGTTTTAAGCCCTCCTGGTATGTTTCTAATGCCTTGTCATATTCTTTCATAAAGAACTGAATTGCACCTTTCCTTGTGTATCCTTTGGAAAATGAGGGATCCAGCTCAATGCACTTCTCTGCATCTTTGAGACCCTCAGGCAAAGCACCTAACTTTGTGTAGCATGCAGCTCTGTTGCTGTATACCTGTAAACAAAGCACATTTTTTTAAATTCTTAGATAATGGTCTAACAAACTGTATCCTTAAAATCAACTCAAACATAAAATTATAACAGCAGCTATGAGAGATGATGTGCATTACCCTGGGATCCTTTGGATTTCTTCTTAAAGCTTCAGTGTAGTGTTTCACCGCTTCTGGGTATATTTGTTGCTTGAAAAGCTCATTGCCTGAACATCGATACTAAATCAAATAAGTGAACCCCATCATGGACCATAAAAAGTAAGTAGTAGCTTATAGAAGAAATTGAAAATTTGCCCTTACAACATGCCAAAATATCCACAAAAAAAATCCATTCTGAACAGGCAATAATTTGACAAAGTTCAGAGAATAACAGAATTTGCAGCAAATGAGGATGATAAAAAATGGCAGACGTTCTGATTCTCGATAAACAACAGCTATAGGTCAAATGCTCAGCAACCACAAGTAATGGATGAAAGGCAATCAGGCTTGACATCATCACATAGGATGATGATCAAGATTTTAAATACCGTGGGATAAAACTATCCCAACTTTCCCATGAAAAGGTTTCTCCATGGAAAGGGACACGCAGCCATCCCGCCTAATTCCGACACTTAGGACAGAGGATGTCCCAAGATGTCCCAATCAGGATGCTGTACCCCATCTCGATATCCCATAGGGCAGACTTGCATCCTTGATGATGATGCCTATTTGAGACTTTGAAAATGATAATGCAAGGAGAGACACAACACCGACAAATAATAATTGAGCAAGACTTTACGAATTATCCATGTATGATGTCATAAAACTGTGCTTGGCCAAACTCTGAACATATATATCTTAAGAATGAAACCATGATTTTTTGCAAAACAAACAGATGGATACAAGATAAAGCATGTGTTGGTAAATATTCACCTAATAAATATACTATTTACAACATAAATGCATATATATATATACATACTGGCATAACCACAGATTAGTAACAAAAATCTTATAAACTGCAAATAAGGTGAAAGGGAGTATGGCTTCTCTGGTGAGCTTGCATAGCAACTCCCTCAAAGGTGCATCAGCTTTCTCAGAAATTCTCATATAAAATAAAAGAAAAAGAAAGAAAGAAGACAGAGCAACGTTCACTTATCCAATAGTGCAAACACACCAGCAATTAAACCTTAACCACAAAAATCTGAATTCTGTAGTGGCCAATGACATAAATCACAAAACCACCTTTTTCTGAAGTAATACTTAAAAAATAGAATAAGCAATTGTTGTTCTAAAAGGCCATAAGCAGCAGATAGGCAGAGAACAGGTAGCTCATCACCTAGACACTAGGCTGGCACCAGAAGTAAAGGCAGCCCAAAAAGCATACGATAAAAAGCTAATAAATAAAAGAGTAAAACTAAATATTATTCATAATTGAACATATGAAACATAACATATCAAGTAGAATGTAGCAACTCAATGGAAAGTATCAACTTGGCAACACCCAAAGAAATTTATAAATCGGTCTCATCCTTTGTACTCAAACATGATGGAAAATGTTATATGGGCACCTCGTTGGCTCAACTCCATAGCCAAGGCAGCCATCTTGTAAAGCAGGAAGATATCTTTCAATATTAAATAGATAAGAAGGCAAATTTATAGAATGACGATTAAAAATAATGAGTAAGAATTGAAAATATTCAATTTCCATCATTTCAATACCCATGCTATGATTCATTTTCACATGAGTTCCTGGGATAAGATAACATGAGATTCATGAATGTAATTACCAAAAATTGACAACAAAGGTAAGACACCAAAAACAGCAGCCAAGCTATACAAAGACATACCTAGGACTAGCATAAAGGAAGGAAAAAAAAGAAAAACAGCAAAGATAACAATCACACATCAACAGCAAAAATAATGAATAATGGAGGGAGCAAGATGTCACCCTTGAGCACTAATCATTACTCTCGGAAAGATGTGAAGAAAAACTCATAAACAAACTCATAAATCATCAAAAATTTGATATGTCATCACGAATAAACCCCTTTAAATTAGCAAGCAATGCAAAACATAGTTGAAAAAATGGGAACTGATTGAAAACATATTGATACAGCTAAGTGAGTGAAAAACAAAAAGATCCTGTAACGAGCCTAAAGCTTATCGCTGAAAGGACATCAAGTTACCATAAGTGCACCACAAAAACTACCCAAGAAAGCTCTAGACAACACAAATAGTTGTTGCCAAAGCACACTATTATTTGAGAAACAGAAATATAGAAAAATGAAGCCACAGTGAGAAACTAGAAGGCAATAAACATATCACAAATTGCAAGTTGACTAACATACCCTTCTCCCGTTCTTCATCAGCTATTTTTGGATCGAAGTATTCTTGCTGATCTAGTTCTTTCTTTGCCCTCTCAGCATCATTAAGCTTCTTTAATGTGTCAGGATTACGATGTTCAGTTAGAGCTTTCTGGAAGGTCTCGATAGCAAGTTCATAGTCCTTTGAGCATTTAGCAAGCTTCACCAGTGCAGTTCCTTTCCTAGTCAATGCCTTTGCTATCATTTTGAAGTCTGAATGAAGTTGTCTGCCCCTCTCAACAGCTTCATCACAATCCTTTATACAATCTTCATACTAAACACAAACAAATAAATTCATTGTCAGAAAATATGATGAGAACAGCCCTAATTCCTATCCGATAATGGAAAATTAGGACTCATATCAATTTCCGCTCTTATGATGGTTTCTCATCAATAAAAAACTGCATGTCTGTGCCTTAAAAAACATTTAGTTGGTTTGCAATGCTCATCCATGGTTTGGAAAAAAAAAACACAACAGTTTCAAAGTACAGCTCAGTGCAACTGCTGGCAATGCAGTGCAACATGAAGCAAAATAAAGCATCACAAATCACCTAGATTTTACAGAACGCATCATTTTCAGTAGTTGCTGATACCGACAAAGATATCCATAAGCATTCTAAAAGTTACAAATTGCATGATGGGAACTAGATCATTGGGCACAAAGTTTACTGATTTACTTCACATCAAAATAAATAAATAAATACATTGACAAAATTTTGACTGAAAGTTAAGAGATCAACTTGGAACCTTCCTCATTCAATGAATCACTTGTATAAAATGATCAACATAACAAGGAACCCCAAAAGGATCTTGTAGTATTTCATTACAAGAATTGAACACTGTAGATCAGAAATAGGATGAAAAAAGAACAAGAGAGCTAGACGAGTCCCTGATATGACCATGCTCTTCCTAAAGATTAGAATCATGAATGATGGGATGAGGATCTTCCTCTTGACTAAGCCATGACTCGTGGGATCCATCTCTTGTATAAGCCATGTGCATCACATGGGAATGCAGAGATCCCTTCTATGACCAGACTCCTTTATTTTTCCTAGGCAAGACAATATGTTTCCCCATGGGATGAGGAAGACTGTTCACTTTCATAAAAACACCTCTCTGTATTCAGTATCTGACCAGTGACTATGTCTAGGAAGGAAAATGTAGAGAAACTCATAAGCAAAATGGGAACATATTTATGAGATTGCAACAGTTCGTCAACTTCCTCTCTTGAAGAAAATCATGAGAATGCGGCTCCGAACAGTCATTAGATCAGATCAACCGATCCATCAAATGCTTGAACATTTTAAATAAGTCACTTGCATCTCAAATGCCCCAAACTAGTATCGTATTATATCAATCATCAAGGATGATTTCTGAGTGACGTCCTAAACCAGAGACAATATTCATACACGTATAGAAAGTATAAATGAGGGAGATATGGAAGAATATAAAAATATGTTCCTTCTTGGTAACATGGTAGAAAGCAAATCAAGAACTCTAAACATGAGATTTGAATATGAATCTACCAGGGACAACACCAAGAATACATAAATGTAAGAACATGAAATGAAATTCTCAAGAGATGCAATGAACATCTGAATAACATTCAACATGTAGCATTTCATCAAAAAAAAAAAAAAAAAAAAGAGCCAAAACATTTCAACTTACAGATGCATACCTTGAGTATAAGGCGTCCTATCCATATACCTTGAATACCTTCCCAACCAACTCAAATTGGACTACCTTCTACAAGTTTACTCAAAATGGAAACGTTTAAAATGTCAGAGAATTCTTTAGTCCAACCAATTTGGTCATTCACTTGTTGCTATTAGCTGATATGTTCAAACCATATTACTAGAATTACGCTTAAATTGCACATAGTAACTTCTATAAACCGAGCTTTCTCACTCCATCAGAAATATTCCAGGCAGATCTTTTTGCATTAATTAAAATCACTTTACTAGCATTTAGCAAATACATCTTAAAATAGGCCCTGCACAGGATGATTACACATCAAATTTATTGCTACATTGTTCTTAATTCCTTTCTTTATATTAAGTTGATCTAGATGCCTGTCATATATTAACAAGACTCGTTGCTGTACTTAACAAAATTCACATCCGCTATTGTGAACCTCATAATAGAAAATCTTATAACTTAATTGCATCATTATGTTCTATCAGTTTCTCAATGAATTCACACTAGGCAATTCCTAGAACTGAATGCACATAATTGGTAGCCTAATGCAAATGGAAGAACAAATTTACTCCAAATTGCACAACAGAATAACATTAGTACCCATCTGATAAAGTAAATGGCTATCTCAGTTCTCAAGTCAGACGTTTTGTGCGAAATTATAATCTGCGAATCATTTCTGGTCTGGAAATATAGACCTTTTACTTTTTGGAAGAGCCATAGAACAAAGGAATTGCACTCTTTTATGTGGTAACCTAAGCAAGGGAAAATAAGAACTTTAGCCTACTAAGACAACATGCGGGCAAAGTGAGTACCTTTCCCATCTCCAGGTAAACAGCAGCCCTATTGGTGAGGAACGATATATCCCCATCATCAAGCTCCATCGCTTTAGTGTAATGTTGGATTGCCGTCTCAAAGTCCTTCTTTTTGTAGGCCGCATTGCCCGCCTCCTTCTCCCTCTGTGCCTCCGCCTTCCTTTCCCTTGGTTCTTTCTCCTCCTCCGACACTTCCATCGTTTCGGGCTCTGGTTCTGGCTCCGCCGCCTTCCTCGCTGGCTCCTGCTGGGGCTTCGCCGGCTCTGGTTCCGGGAAGTCCCTCTCCATCTCATCAGTGGGCGCCCTCATCTTCACATTGAGAAGGACTCCGAGCACCTGCATCATCCTCTGATCCGAGAGGTACAAGTTGAGATTGTTGGGGTTTTTCTGCACGTCTTGTATCATTTTGACGAAATCCGGCTGCTGGAGGTACCCCCTCGTGGTCGGATCCGCTGTGAGCTTGGCCCACAGATCCGGCCCCTGGAAGATCTTCCCGAAGGGCGAGGCCCCCGGCGGCGGGGCGCGGCCGCGGGCGAAGGCGGCCCGGGCGTCGGCGAGGCCAGACTTGAGGGCCTCGTTGGATGGGTCAAGCTCGAGGCCCTTCTCGTAGGCGGCGACGGCCTCGTCGGCGGAGCCGAGGCCGAGGTGGGAGGCTCCAAGGCGGCTGTAGCCCTTGGACCAATCGGGCTTGAGTTCGACAGTCTTCCGGGCGTCGGCGAGTGCCTCGGCGTAGCGGTGGAGGGAAGCGTAGGCGGCGGAGCGGTTGGAATAGAGGACGTGGTTGGTGGGGGCTAGAACGATCGCCTCCGAGAAGTGGCGGATGGCTTCCTCGAAGCGGCCGGCGGAGAAGGCCACGTTGCCCTTGGCTTTCGCCTCGTCGGCCATGGGAGCGAGAAAAAAGGAAGCGAACGCTTGGACGGGGAGAGAGAGAGAAAGAGAGAGGGTACTGGAATCAGAGAACGCAGAATTGGGGAAGGGAAAGGGCGAGGAAGAGCCCTTTTTCAAGTCGTTGGGGAGAGTTCTAGGAGCTCTTAGGCTGCGTGGTTCTGGAAAGTTCGGGAGCCCTGGTGAGGCGGAGGCCGGAGGGATCGCGGTACATGGAGGCGGATATGCGTTTACATTTCGTACGTGTGGACACACGCATGGATTGGGCATGCAGCTCTGGACTCTGGTTACGCCGAGCAGGGCTGGCCAAATGTGATTCAACCCGGTCCATATTCGGTCTGCTACAAGTGAATTTGGATTTAAATTAAATGGGTTCAGACAGTGAATAGATCGATTATCTAATCTACTGATATTCAGATCGAATTCATATTTCAAACATTTGATCTATTTAATTTTATTTAATATTTAAATTAAATTGAGTTAATTAGCTACCTATGTACCATTTAATTGCCATGGAGTTAGGCATTTGGATCGATCGGATAGCTTTCTCACCTCTTGAATCTTGTATTTCTCGATCTCTCCCGAATCTTGAATCCAAATGATGCCGCTCAGTTCATGTTTAGAGATTAGGGCACCTCTTAGTTAGGCTTTCTAAACCTCTTGGCTTTTGCTCTTAGTCTCTTTTAGCTAGCACTACCGACTGAATTTCCTCTTTCCTCATAGATTGAGCGATGGGCTAGTGATCTCTTGTACTTTTTGATTTTTTTCGAGTCACAAATTCAAAGTAAATTGGCTCTCTTGTGGATTCTTTCTAATTCAAACCATTGTATTAGTATATACCCATATGCGGATTTCATGCCTCATGTTTTTCTTCAAGGATATAATGTTCGGGTTCACACTCCATCAACCTCATTGAGCTCGAGATCCTTAGCATAGTGGCACCCCCATCAAGAAGAAGTAGATAAGTTTGGTTATGGTTCTTGATTTTTGGATGTAGCTGTGATGCCTCCTCCTCTCTTTTTTATTTTTGGCTCAACTGATTTGGATTGAGGAAATCTTATTTTTTTTTATTTACTTCTTTGATTCTTCTAGCTGTAGGTAGTTTGGATTGGGAAAATTTTGAACTATTTTTTATCTTTTTGATAATGATTATTATACCGAAAAATTAGGCTCACTTTGTTAAAGTCTCCGCGAAGAAGCTTCTGCAAAATAGAATATTTTAATTTTGATTTTTATTTTTTTCAATAATTAAGGTCTTGATTGGTTCTTGATCAACGTGTTCTCCTACTCTTCGCTATTGCTATTTAATTTTGAAGATGTTTGGAGGAATTATATACTCTTTCTTTATTTTTATTTTCTTGCTAAGTTTGTGTCTATTATAAGGATAATAGGTTGAGCCAGGCCGGTTTAACAAGTCCGACATTGTTTCTTGAATAAGTTAAACATATCAAGCCAGCTTGGATTAATAGTTTATTTATTTATTAAATAGATTAAATAAATTAGATCAAATTATCTATTTTTTAAATATAACAAATTTGTGTTTCAAATTTTGACCTGTTTAATAAGTAGGTCAGGATTAGGTTTAAGATTTTCTAACCCGATTTGTATTTGATGGGATGCATTTATGTTCCGATCTAATTCAATTGCCATCTCTAATTACGAGGTTAGGTTCTTAATGGATTCATTTGAGATGGGTTGAGGCCCGGCCCAAAAGAATGCTGGACGTCGACATATGAAAATTAGGATTCTCCCTTGTGAAATCAACCATTCATGGAAAATCTCTGCCCTTGACCAATATAAACTGACACAACCAGAGTTACTCTAGGCTTTATGGTGCATTACCAAGATTTCAATGAAGATACTTTTCGCCCTTCGATTCTATTGGCTATGGTTACTTGAGATGCTTGGATCCATTTATAGAATGATTAGTGAGGCATAATGTTACATGCTGCATTTTTTTTTGTTTATGCTGGGAACTATTTTTCCTTGTAGCATCCATCTCACAAATTATACTGATAATTCATGTTGTTTGTGCTTCAGACGGGGAAAGCTTTACCTTGCTTTGCTGCAAAATGGGAACCTCTTGTTGGGGAATAAAATGGAAAGAGCACTTGAAGTCCTTTCTGATTCACGCTGGGAAGCTGCCGTTGAGCAGGGAAGAAGTAGGCGACTGCAATTAGACAAGATGGATGGTTTTAATGGTGGTGTCTGTCAAAAGGCTTTCCGAGAATCTACCAATAAAATAACATTGATTTAAGGGAATTAAAAAAACAAATTCGTTAGAGGGAGGGTTTGAACGTTCGACCTTTTGGTTAACACGCTCTAACCAGCTGAGCTACTCCGGCTGCAATTGAAACTTTAATGTTCTAAACCAAATGTAAATTCACCTTCCTATGAGGTTAAATTCGCACCTACAAGTCTGGCTTGGCCCCGAGCTAAGACAATAGGCAATAAAGGCAACAAATAGTGGAGTACTCCTACGCTAATGCAACAGTCTACTCATTATATAATAACTTTATAGTTGAATCTAATGCTTAACATTTTCGTTGTAGGAAGAGTTAACAGTTTTAAAATCAATTGCAATCTACCTACATGTTCAAAACCACATAAAATGTTCCGAAACTAGGATTTATGTATTTTGATGGTTTCTAACCTATCCATCAAGTTGGTACAAAAATAAAAATTAGCAATTGTATACTAATATAATGAACTACATTATATGATAAAATAAATAAAAACCTACTTTATGGATCATGATCACATATTTCAGAACATTGACGGATTTAAATTGAACCATATTGACACCTACTTAGTGATTAGGTTAAAAATTACAAAATAAATGAATATTGATATCTAATTTATTTGTAGTTAATGTAGAATCTGTAGTCCAACTCATAATTTGAAAAAGATGAGGGAAAAAGAACTTATTAGCCTAAGTCAAAGATTTGTAGGAACTATTTTAGGTTCATCAAATGAAACTTATGAGGAACATTTGTTAGTTGCAACAAGCAAAATAGTTTTTGAGCTGTTGGATGATTCAAGTGTCGTTTGTAATACTATCTTATTAATATATATAAATAAATTTGCATATTAATGAAATAACTCATGGTCAGTTAAATAATTGTTTATCCTCTAGAAATGGCTTTAAATGTCTTTAACAATCCCTCCTAAACAATTCCTCTTAAAACAAAAAATCATTGTTTGAGAGAATGCTTGCCAAGGATTGCAAATTAATTTGGAAAGAAGCAGTCGTAATACACAGTCTTGCAATCCTTAGCCCAGCCTCAGTTTCTAATACTATGTTGCATATATTTAAAATCAAACCACATTTTTTTTTTATTGTAATATATATGAGGACCTCAAGACTTGCAAATTAATTTGGAAACTAACTCTTCTAATATCCATAATCTTGCAATCCTTAGCCGAGACTCAACTTCCAATCCCAAGCCGTATATTTTAAAATCAAACCACATTTTAAGGAAAACATATGTAGCAACCCGTTTTCTAATCGCTCTGGTTTTTGGAACCAAGTGCTTAGCTAAACATTGTTGAATATTACGAATTCAGATCCCTCCTAGTTTAATTGTTTGTGCAACTAATCCAACTGGCTACATGCCAGCGCAAGGGAGTGAATGTTGTGCCCCATATGGATCATATACCCATTTCCTAATCTCATAATCTTTTTAGATCAAATTGATAGATAATGTAGCTAAAATTAATAATATCTCCTTAAACATATTTTCTATCCTATTGGACAAGAACTCCATCTTAATAGTGGAAAATTGTAGGTTTTGAAACTTTGTTGCATTCAAGGATAAGTGCAGAATCATCAATTAGGAATTACATTAAATCCATAATTGAGATTTTAAAATGCTTGAGGAGCGTGTATTGCACAGCGTGATAATGTAAACATAAGAATATAGTCGAGCACACCTCACAGAATTTCTCAATATTTATATGCATCTGACTCCATTAGTATCATCCACCCACTACAGTGAACCACGTTCCTCATCCTTTAAAACAAAAGGTGGCAATCGAACCGAATCAAGTCATAAATAAATTGGATTATAAAATTATCAATCCAAATTTATTCTATTTATTAAATAAATTAAAAATTTAAATCTGAATCTGATTTATTTATTAAATAGATAATTCGATCCGATCCGATTAATTTAATCTGTTTATTAAATAGATCAAATTCGATTAAATGGATTAAATAAATTAAAGGATCGAATTAAATGAGTCAAAAACAAATTAAACAGATTTTAAACAGGTTAAACGGATTTTAAATAAATTAAACATGTTAAACAGATCAGATTAAATGAATCAGAAATAGGTTAAACAGGTTAAATGGATTATCTGACTAAATTCGATCTGAATATTAAATGGATTAAACGGGTTAAATAGATCAAATATCTAAAAACTATATCCGACTAATTATTAAACAGGTTAAACGGATCGATCCGTTTATGATCCAAATTCGTTTAGCCTAAATTTAAATCTATTTATGACAGATCAAATTCAGATTGATAAGACAGGTCATACTTTACCAGCTTTATTTAAAACAACAAATCAAATCTCCATCTCAATCTTATAGACATTTAAAATTCAAATTCATAACCCATGAGGCAAAATTTTAATCATAATTTAGTATTATTATCAAGAAAAACATTCATATAATATCTAAATGTGCCTGTCCCTCACCAAGTTGAAAATCATCACGTAGTTCTCATCCGCATGTCCCGTTCTCACCATAATTTTGGCTAGGATTTCTTGTCCCGTTCTTAAAAAAACAAAAAAAAAATCACGCTAACAGCATGCCCATAGCTGTGGAGTAGTAGTTTTATATGAATTTGTCGCCTTCAGCCTGGTGAAAACCAATAGGGTAATGTCTTTTTTTTTTTTCCTGAAGCAAACAAAAGAGGACGTCACTGGCGCATGCTTCCTCAGTGCAATTAGGCCTGTAAATAGATCGAATCGAATCGAAGTGACGTTGATTCGATTTAATTTTTTGATCAAATTTTAATATTAAATTTATATTCATTTCGATAAAAAATTAAAATGGATCAGATCAGATTTATAGTCAAATTTATTGACCCATTGGATCATTTAGATCAGATTGAATCCATATATAACCCGACTCCAATCCTTAAAATGTGGTTCCGATTCGAATCTGGTTCGGATCGAATCGGATCAGATCGAATCACGAGTTTAATTTATTTGAAATCTATCGTCAGCAAATATTAATGCTAGATGACAACGAAGAAAGATCTCTTTTCTTTTTTTCTCCAATCCACCAACTATAATTTTTAATAATTAATTATATTGAATAGTAGAGGAAAACAAGCGGTTTTTGAAAAGAATCAAAATTCTAGAAGTCCACACAAAAGAAAAAAATTAAAAAAAAAATTATATAGTGATATTATTGTCTCAATCTAAAACATTATACAAAAAGAATACTTGTACATAAATAAAAATGAGATTGCATATACTGTGAATAACACAACACCTGTGCATATTAGAGCATGCTCTAAAATTTCTTAAAGTCAACAAAACTAATTGAAATTTAAGAAGTTCTCTTGCTTTTGTACCTCATGGCACAATAAACATAAATCAGAAGGTTTAAAAAACTGAGTCCAGCAAGAAGCCAGAAAAAGTAATGGAGATGTTCTTCATTTAAACTATCAGGAATCCATCTAATCTTTCCTTTTTGGATTGTTATAGATGTTACAACATTCAGAATAAAAGAATTGAAGAGTTTGAAAAATTTTTAGTTTTGGAGATTTTTAGTTTGGAAATCGGATGGGAAAGACCGAAGAGTTTGAAAAATTTTGACCCAAGCCCAAACTCCTATTTGGGTGAGTCACTCTAATTGAGTTCGGATCTTATATTTGGATTTGGATCAGGTCGAATTGATTATGTATCTTAAGATCCAAATTAACCCGAAAATCTCTATGGATCGGGTTAGATCAGATCGGGTCTAAATTCAAAAAATTCAATCCAATCCGAAAAAGAGAATGGGTCAAATTTTTGAATCTAATCCGATTTCATAGGTCTTTTAAATGGGTCTGGGTCGGATCTAATCAGATCGAGTCAGATCGAATCATGGATCAATCCGATCCATTTGCAGCCTTAAATGCAATGTACTGTGTTGCATGCCGGGTCAAACGATCTTGGACCAACGAATTTTCCGTTGCACATTAACCAATCAAAAAAAATCAAAAGTACTGTCCAAGCTAGGAACTTATTTTCTATTTTTAGCCGTAGTTCTGTTTTAGAACTTCTCTCTCTTTTTTTTTTTTTAATAGCAAATTAATGGATCAAATTGTTGATGTTAACTATCAAAGGAAAATAAAGGACTAATGAAGATAGTTTTCTTCGTTGCTTAAGTATCTGTTTGGATAATTAGATCTAAAATATTATAATATTTATAGATTAAATTGATATAATAAATAAAATTAAGCCTTGCTATCTTATATTCATAAATATCGAAAGTATATTTGGAGCGGTAAGAAAAAAATTTTAATTTGATTTTTTTAATTATACCGGCTTAACTTACGAATTCAATAAAATTTTAAGCATAATTATCTAAATAAATTTTAATTAATTTTACTGGGGGAATTTAGATTGCATCTTTTATACAAAAAAATAATTATTCTTCCTTCACAACATCAATCGTTTTGATTGAATACTGTACAGATCTCAAAACAGTCCAAACATTTTGTTCATCCATCTACATCGTTCTTGAAACACCCATGGTCACATGGTGCCATCGAAATGGTTGATTCGGCCGAAGGCAGGTGAACCTTTCTTTCACGCAAAACAACCCCTACCCGTGTCGGGCTGTGTATAAAATAAGCACGTGGGCTTTTGGTACTTTGCGCGGAGGCAACTTATTTATTTATTTTTTAATATCGTGGTTTGGTTTTAAAGTGTGGGTTATCCAAACTCAAACGTGCATGCTTCGCTTAGCCTTCCTTCCCTACAAACTGGTGGTAGATGGCCTGGATAAAGCTGCCACAAAGGTCACCACGGTTATTAAGCGGATTAGCAAGCCGCCTGTTCACGGAGATGGTGCCCTTGCTTTGATCCAGGATATCAAGGCATGATTTGATAGAGAACCAATTGCATTCTTCCATAGTAACTCATTTTTATTTTTTGGATAAGATGATTCATTCAAATAAATTCAATATGAATACAATCAATGTTTGTCTTATGAAAGATGTGCTTGATCATCGCATTCTCTCACCAATCTCGAAGCATCATAGAGCTAAATCATCATCGTGACAGAATCTCCTTTTACGATAATCAGAGCCACCTCCAAGATTCATCTGATAAAAATAATCTCCATCCAAATCGTATAAAATTTCATTTTAGGGATCGAAAGCCCCAACAGATGATCTCTCAGCTACCATACTGCCAAGGTAAACTCATGAGCACTTCAAGGAGACCAATCGCTGCAGCATGGTGATCCCACTCACCCGAATTTTGCTGACTAATGGCTATGGAGTGGGTTATCTCAGGCACAATGAACTCTTTTTTTTCGCGTTTCTTCTAAACTTTCTGGACGTACCAATAAAAAATTTAAAGAAAAACTGCCAACAGGTCACATAGCCGCCATTAGCGGGTTTGTTTCTTCTGTTATACTTCCGAATAGCGATGCAGTTCGATGGCCAGCTGAGACCGGCACCGGGCCCCTTGTCTCGCTTCCTCCGTGCATGCACGGACAAGGCTCCCTCCGCCACAAGATTCGTCTTCACGTTATAAGAAGTGCAGCTTTAACGAGCGCCGTAAATACGGTATAAGCGATTGGCGTGTAAAGATTGGAAGGGTTGGGAGCCAACCATAAGTGTTCCAATCTTTACAATCACAACAGCACAGCACATGGCTAATATACACCATCTAGCATTAGGTGCACAATAACTTAATGACTACGGAATCCCACCCCCATCCCATCAGCGTTCAATAAATACTGTATATAGGAAGAACCAAGTGGGATCTCAGTCATATATAGAAGCATCCTCTTCCAAAGCTTATTTTGCTAAAACATCAACTACCAAATTAATTTGCTTCCTTATTGACGTGAATTATATGGAAGTAAGCTAGCTTTTGAAGTCCTCCATGCATCAATATCCTGTTTCAATTATTCTGTTTAAGGATAGCAATGGAGGCGAGATGGGGAAGGAGGGAGGGGTAGAGTGAGCTTGACAAGATATCTTGGGATAGGTTAGGATAGGTAAAATTATAAAATTATTTTTTAAAAACTAAACATTAAATAAATAAGAAATTATATACAAAAATAAATCTCAATACTTTATATAACATTAAACAAAATAATCAGTATCGAAATTATAGAATATAACAAACAAAATTTTTAATAATAATAAAAACAACAAATATAAATATTATTTTTTAGGAAGTCAATTTTTAAACTAAAAAAATAATCAACTGAAAAATATTTTTCACATAAGTAATCTTTTTTATGATGGATCACAGTACTTTTTTTTCATGAATATCATAATCATCGAGATTTATATATAAGCATGTTGGGTTTAGGACAAGTATTGCCATTATTTGCATCTAGTCTGGACCTGCTGTGGGTTTTAGAATGGACATCTATTTTCGTCATCGACTCTAAATAGGTTGAATAACACTTGCATCATTAGAGCCAGGTTAGGTCGGGTATCTAATGGTATAGACTAAATTTCTATCATTGATGCTCTTAGAAGCTTCACACCTACGCTAATTACATCTGTGGTATGAAATTTAGGTCCTA
The DNA here is from genome assembly GCF_000442705.2 of Elaeis guineensis. Taxonomy (NCBI): domain Eukaryota; kingdom Viridiplantae; phylum Streptophyta; class Magnoliopsida; order Arecales; family Arecaceae; genus Elaeis; species Elaeis guineensis. Next base: position 114,590,263 of record NC_026003.2, read on the forward strand.
TTTTGAGTGCCCATGCATGGACATATATAGGTCCTGCTTTTGGTGCCTTAGCTCGGATACTGCAGCTAGGGTATATTACATAGTAGAAATGAAGAAGAAGAAGAGTGCGCATATATGATCGATGACTTTGAGAATTGTATTTGACAAATTATGTAGTAAAATTGTGGACGCTCACAAACGAAAATGACTATTTATCGAACATGAATGCAAAGTAATATCAATCTGAAAATACGACATAAGCACTGCATCTCTCAATCACAACTCTCACCTGGCCGAGAAAAAACGAAAAGTTTGTAGACTTTTAGCTTTCACATCCATTCATGGAAAATTTGCTGATTGATTGAGCCGGAAATCCTCTCTTTCTTTCTTTCCAACACTAGCAATGCAACCCTGCACACCCCCCCCCTGCTGCCTGATCATCTGATAGTGGATCATGACCTGACTCATTAGACTCTTCTTCTGGTCTGCCGCTCATTTAGGTACATGTTTGACCAGTCCCTATTGCACACCTACCTAATAGACATTACCATCTTCCACAATACAATAACGAAATCAAATTCCTCTTTCTAAATAATCCTTTGCGCGAGTCAGAGCACTATCTGCCTCCCTCCCACGCAATATAAAGCGAAGCAAAGTCCACTTCGATGAAGCCCAATCCCAGAATTAACCACTGCCCCCTCCCCCTCGCACGATCCAGGCCACCCTCTCATCACTAACAATGCACCTCATCACATCATTCCTCCTATTCCTCGCTCTCATTTCCTCTCTCCCAGTTCTCTCCCTCTCCTCCTCCTCCAACTCTAAACACATGGACTGGTGGTGCAATAAAACCCCCCACCCAGAGGCCTGCCGCTACCATCTCACCCACCCAAAATCTCCCCACCAACCCATGGGCAAGCACCAGTTCTACAAGCTCCACCTCCAGGTCACCTACGACCTCATCGGCCGCGCCCAGAGCCACCTCGCCCAACTCGGCCGTCGGTGCAGCACCGCGCCCGAGAGGAAGGCCTGGCTCGACTGCCGCAAGCTCTATGGCGACACCTACTTCCAGCTCAACCGCACCCTCCACCCCCCCAAGCCCAACTGCACCGCCCTCGACTACCAGACCTGGCTCAGCGCCAGCCTCACCAACCTTGAGGCCTGCCGCAGGGGCTTCAACGACCTTGGCGTCTCCCCCGAGATCATCCACCCCGTCATGCACTACAACGTCTCCGACCTCATCAGCAACTGCCTCGCCATCAACCATCCCAATGCAACGACCAATAGCTCCGCCGCCGTCGACGTCCGGAGCTTCACATCGGTCGGCAACCGGAAGCTGTTACAGCTTTCAGCGCAGCCCAATTTCGTCGTGGCGAAACACGGCTCGGGGAACTTCCGGACCATCCAAGCGGCTCTTGATGCCGCTTTGGTGTTGCGGTCCAGGAGAAAGAGAGGAAGGATCGTGATTCGAGTGAAAGCCGGGGTGTACGATGAGCACTTAGAGGTAGTAAACAGTCTGACTGATCTCACCATGGTCGGCGATGGCAAGGGGAAGACGATAATTACCGGCCGTCGGAGCGTGGCCACAGGCTCCACCACATTTAGCTCCCCAACTTTCAGTAAGAATCAAAACTTTTGCTCTACACTTAAGCTTTAGCAGTAGCTTCACTAGCGTTGCTAAGCGTGCATAACGTATGCAGGCGTGTTTGGCGATGGATTCATAGCTAGCGGCATCACATTTCGGAACACCTACGGCCCAGGATCTCAGGCAGTGGCACTGCTCTCAGGATCCGATCGATCCACATTCTATCGGTGCAGCATCGAAGGATACCAAGACACTCTCTGTGTCTTCACTCAGAGGCAGTTCTACCGAGAATGCGATATCTACGGCACCATCGACTTCATCTTCGGCAATGCAGCGGTGGTGCTCCAGAACTGCAACATTTTCGCCAGAAGGCCCCGGCGGGGCGAGGTGAACGTGATCACCGCACAGGGCCGGACTGACCCGAACCAGAACACTGGGATCGTCATCCAATCCTCCGCCATCCTCCCGGCGGCCGATCTATTGCCGGTGCGCAGGAGGGTTCGCTCATACCTCGGCCGGCCATGGAAGCAGTACTCGAGGACGGTGTACCTCCTGAGCTACATCGACAAAATCATCGATCCAGCGGGGTGGCTGCCGTTTCGCGGTAATTTCGCGTTGAATACACTGTACTACGCCGAGTTCGGGAACACGGGGCCAGGGTCGAGGACGTCGCGGCGGGTGAGGTGGCCGGGATACCATGTGATCAAGCGGACGTCGCTGGTGCGGCAGTTCAGTGTGGGGCGATTCATAGCCGGCCGGAAGTGGATCCGGTCGACCGACGTGCCGTTTGATGCAGTCCTTTGATTCATTTCAGCTCGATCGTCGGCAAATTGCTCGTTACTAATTAGTCTTAAAGTTTACAGTCAGGGAAATTGGCAGCGTTGAATTAGAGAACAGTGGAAGGAGACGTCCTCCTTTTTTTTCCGTAAAAGGAGACTTCCTCCATCTATAGTTTTACCCAGTTGATTTGGGAAGTTTGCAGGGTCACCTTTTTTTTTTTTTTTTTCTTTGCTAAGAAAAGTTGGCAGCGTTCAACTGGAGATTAATTAGTGAAAGGAGACCTCCACCTTTGGTCGTTCAGAGTTCTACTCGAAATGATTTGGAAGGTTGGCAGGGTTGAATTAATTGGAGATTAGTGAAGGGAGTCCTCCTCTCCTATCATCATTCATAATATATTTGGGTGGGTGTGCCACGCATCCCCAACTACTATTTTATTGTAACAAAAGAATCATTTAGTCATGTAATAAGTGGTATATATGGCATCATTTCGACCTTAGATGAATTAACCAAGGGCAATATTCGCGTGCTTGTGCATGGAGGCGGAAATCGCCTACTCGCGCTGAGATGCCGCTACCTAGCATCGTATTTAATCATCCTATCTCCCTCATTTCATTACGCGCGCGATAAGTGTTTATATACTAGGAGTGGGGAAAAAGATAGCTTATTTTGCTTTAAATCACCTTCTACGGGTATAAATATGATAAATGATCTTTTACTTTTAACTGGCTAGCTATTGGAAATTTTTTGAGAGATTCTATTAGATTGATACATAGATGATAAATTTAAAATGATTATTTTAATATATTATTTTAACATATAACTGATGTATGATCACATGAAGAAAGAAATATGAATAAAAAAGAATAAACATAAAATTTCATAAACATCTTGACATCATGACTATACTGTTGGAATTTTATTTTAAACCTATCTGAAAAACAAAAACTCAAATTCTCGCTTCTCAAAAGCAGGTAGTTTTATATTGAAATAAAGAGTCCTTACAGGATATATAATTCTTTTAACCATACTCCCGATTTTTCATTAGATACCTAATCATTATATCAATCACAGGTGGCAGGTGTCACGAGCTATCATTTTCGCCTTCGCTCGCCTCTAGTATATGTCATTTTCTTTCTTCCTTCCTTTTTTTAAACAGTGTGCTTTTTTTTTTTTTCCATTTGGCACTCCGAGTCCTGAGCGTGGATTTTAGAACCTGTGGACGTCAAAGTCGGCTGTCGCAGTTCACGGAGATCCCCGGCGTGAAGCACGGCTTGAAGGGATTCCAGTGATAAGCTTTCCGGTCCCAGGGTTGGGCGCGCGTCGCGCGGCGGATCCTCTCCCGCCGGGTCTAGTAAAGGAGAAATTATCGCCTAGACCAGGGCTAAGTGGGGGCAAATGTCGGAGCATATGTACGGTGGATAAGGCGCAATCAGGAATTGGTGACATACAAAGGTTAATGTGGCGTGTTATCCACCGTGGGATTTGGGGTGGTCCTGGCCAAGTAATAATTAGACCTAGTGCAGGCTTGCTTACCGTTGCTAGCGTCGTGTGACAGGCCAACTGCTCAAGCGACGATACCCTACAATATGTTCCCATTAGGGATGTTCGCTAATAAATGATTCAAACCATTACATCAAATCACACGAAATTGTTTTCATCAATATGATTTAATTTAAAATTTTAAATAATTTAATTTGATTTATAATTTTTATATTAAATAGTTTAATGATCTGAACTGATTTTGTAAAAATATTAGGCTAGATCAAATCGTAAATCGTGATATGTGTGTATATAATGGCAATGAGATCTAAAGGCATAATCTTCATTTTAATGGTTCCAGAAATCGAAGCTATATATTGATCTGAAAGCTATCCTGATAATTTTAGTCTTTATTTGGCTAGAATATTTTTTTTTCTAAATTATCTATCATCTATGTTGCAATATGTCAAACTGTTAATTAAATCAGACCAAATCATAATTTATCAATCTAGTCTGATTTGATTTGAGCGACAAAATGATCAGATTTGGTTTGTAAAATTAATAAGTCATAATTTACTGATTTGATTTAAGAAAATTCTCAAATCAGATTAAATCAGACAGTGTATATCCCTATACCCAATTAATAAACAAGACTGTTGGAACATGGGAGGCTCTTCTATTTAAAGAAAATCTTATGAAAATAAAAAAAAATTTACTCAACTGAGCCCCATAACCTCACTTATGAGATCCTATTTTGAATGCGCATATTGGAAGGATCACCTTTTGCACAACACACAGGTGTTTTATAGCATGTTTGATATAATTTTGATTTTTTAATTTTTTATTCTAAAAATAAAATTATAAAAATTAAGATAAAAAATATATATTTGATACTATTTTTTTGAAATATAATTTTAATAACTAAAGATACAAGTAAAAAAATTTATTTTTATTATTTAAAAAAAAATCATATTTTTTACCATCAGTGTCGATAGTACGTCTACCACTATTGCTACTATTGTCACTACCATCAGTGTCTTTGCTATTATGATTACTACTATCATCACTATCATTGTTATCTCTACCATCATCACTAGCACCATTACATTACGGCAACATCATCACCTCCACTATCATTATTACTATCATCACTATCGCTATCATTTCTATTATCATTATAATTCTTGCTATCATTATTTCTAATATCGCCAGTGCCATTACAGTCACCACCACTATCACCACTATAATAGTAATCATTATCTTTTTTTTTTAGAATTATTTGGATTTAGATATGTCTGGATGGTTGGACTCAAAATTCTATGAGATTCATGGATTGTACTAATACAATCATCAAAAATATTAAATTATAGATTAGACTAGATCTATATTTATAGATACTTAAAACTATTTTTTGAATAGACTAATCCGAATCCCATAAGAAAAAAAGATCAGCTCTATCAAGGATTCCAACTTAGCTAAAGCTATGGGCACTATTCTTTTGGAGAAGCATCACATGGTTCATATACGTGTGAAAGTTTGATTCATGCTTCATGCTTTTGTTGTAACTTCTTTTTTATTTGGCTGCAGGAAAGGATGGTCTTTTTTTTTTAGAATGAGCACCTCCTATAGAATATTCTGAAGCGAAAATTTAGTACAGAGGCAAAATGATAATTTTAAAACTTTTTCAAAATTATTATTTTACAACAAAATTATTAATTAATCTCATTAATTAATACTAATTAACCCTACACTAGGATCTAAAGATGATACAACAGCATGCATTTAAATTTAAAATTCAAATTTGAATCAGTAAACGTTTTACAGTACTGTGTTCAGAACACATCACCTTTTGCGGGTAGTCGATCACCGCAATCTGATCACCGTCGGGGGGCTCTGATCGTCACGTCGCAGCCATACAAATGTCTGACCTCTGCGGATCGTCCACACGAAGCTCCCGTCTGATCAGCTCCTCACGAATGCTAGTTCATGATTTCACCCTTTTGATGGCAGATGTTGATCGAACTCCTTCGATCGATGTGTGCCGACTTCTCGGACGCTCCGGATCATCTGCACAGTTGCTTGAGAGGCTGATGGATCTCTCTCTAAAATTTGGTGGACTCACAACACTCGTGGCACACCAATCTCACTTCCCGAACCCTAGGTAGAAACCCTAGGGTACACACCAAAAACCCTGCGCCCAATTTTCTCTCTTTTCTTTCTTTTTCTCTCGAAAGGTTTTGGACCTTCACCTTGCGCAGAAGCCTTCCTCACGCCCCAAAGTTTCTCTCCTAAAAATTTCTACGCACGTCCCACCTTTCTCCTCTTTTTAAAACAACGTCGAACGTGTCTTATCCACGTGAGAGGATAAAGATAAGAGGTTACACATTTGAATTCAAATCAAATTTGAATTCAAACGAAAATCAACTTATCCCTATCCTTTTGGGCGTGAGAAGAGAAGGGGCGTGGCTCTTTGTGTGTGGAAAATGTTTCATGAGAAACCTTTTCTCGTGAAAGTAATGTGGCGCACAAAATGGATAAGGATGAAAGGGAAAGTGATAAGTTATCCATTCAAATTCAAACATGCTTTGAATTTGAATGGCTAACTAATTATTTTATCCATCCATATGGCGCACAAATGAGGGCGTGGGGAAGGGTTTTGCATGAGAAAAATTTCATGAGAAATTTCTTCTCGTGAATTCAAATGGGTGCAAGGAAGTTGGGTGTCGCAGGGAATTTAAAACAAGGTGGTTTGATTCAAATTGAGCCAACCTAGTTTAAAATAGGTTAAGCACAATTAGACCAGATTAAACCCAACATAATTAGGCTTAATTAGGCTCAATAAAATCTTAATCAAATCAAGAATTAACTAAACCTAACCCCTGATCAAATCAGGGACTAAACCACCTTAGCGATTAGGTCAACATTTAACCTAATCGGGTCAATCCAAACTGAATCCAATTCAATTGGACTTGATCCAAAAATAATTACTCAATCAAATTGAGTTAATTAGTGATTAAATCATTAATTAAACCTCTCATAAATATTGAGTCCAAATCCGATGGGCAATCAGGCATCAGAGACCATCGATATGAAACCCTGATCAAAGAGTTCAAATTTCAAATTCAAAATTTGAAATTCAAAATTTTGACCTCGGTACCCAAAATGTGTGAAACTCATGATTAGAGAATCCTAATTCTCAATCATAGAGTCTCAGATAGATAAGACTCATAATCAGCCATCAGATCAGAAAGGAACCTCTAATGTGTGTGACCCCGCAGGTTCGAACCTAAGCCGGTAGCACAGGAACCAATTTCTGTACTAATCGAAGTGACCATCTAGCAATGGTACCCGACGATCGGATAGGTCGAATAATCACAATCGCAACATTCAGAACCTACGTGAATATGGTTACCGTATAATTCATCCCTTTTGACCCCTGTGTTTAGGACGACTCAGGGTTAAACTGTCAACCCTGATGATATCATCCGAATCGTGCTCAACTCAATTAGTCCTGTGACTCCTTACTAGGACTACCCTAGTCAAGATTTTGCTAAATTGAAACACGACTGTACACAGCTCCTAAACTGGAGTGGTCAATCCCATCTTGACACACGCACCGACAAGTCAAGTACTTGACTACACCCAGCAACCTTCCGTCACTGAATTAGAAATTCAGGTAGTCCAGTGCCTAAGTGCAGTGAGTTGCTTGCAAGTCACCGTGACGGTCTCAGGTCGGAGGGACATTTATACCCATATCCCATCGGAGCAAATCTTGACAGCAGAAATAGCTCCGGAGTTGGTCACGTTCAGTGCAGATGTACCATTACATCTCACTTGTATGCCATACCAGTGTCTCCACACTCTTTGGTTATGAGGACAACCAACCCATATGGCACACAACGACCTATGCTCGATAAACATTGTTGTCCTTGGTAACAACGTATCATTTGGTCGCGAACATGTTTAAGGACTAAGCGACAAATCCTCCTTTGTCGAGTCTAAATAGTCCTAAGAACTTCACCACAACACAGGAGTTCATTAGAAGATGAAACATTTGTGATGAAAAAAATATCAAAATAATTTTTATTTATTTATAATTCATGTACTAATACAAAAGGAGCACAACCGTCAATAGGCTGACGATTGGCTTTGGAACACTATTCCCAACAATCTCCCACTTGGCCTAAAGCCTATTGGTGTAGTATCTAATACCCATCTTCGACTTGTAGTCGTTGAACTCCTTCACCGCAATGGCTTTAGTGAATGGGTCGGCCAGGTTCTCCTTCCCGTCGATCTTCTGAAGGTCGACGTCACCTCGATCCACGATCTCCCGGATGAGATGGTAGCGGTGCAGAATATGCTTCGTCCGCTGGTGTGCCTTTGGTTCCTTCGCCTGAGCAATGGCTCCAGAGCTGTCGCAGTAGAGCAGAACTGGACCAACAAGGGAGGGTGCTACTCTGAGCTCGGTGATAAATTTTCTCAGCCACACCGCTTCTTTGGCAGCATCTGATGCAGCAATATACTCCGCCTCGCATACTGAATCAGCCACAGTGTGCTGCTTGAAACTCTTCCAGCAGATAGCCCCACCATTAAGGGTAAAAATAAATCCTGACACACTCTTGCTATCATCGCGATCAGACTGGAAACTAGAGTCTGTAAACCCTATAAGTCTCAAGTCCGATTCACCATATATAAGCCACTAGTCCTTAGTATTTCTTAAATACTTCAGGATGGTTTTAACAACCTTCCAGTGATTCTCTCCTGGATCAGATTGGTATCTACTCACTACCCCTAGTGAGTATGCCACATCTGGTCGTGTATATGTCATGGCGTACATGATAGATCTCACTGTCGAAGCATATGGAATCCTACCCATACGCTCTCTCTCTTGAGGTGTTGTCGGACAATCCCTCTTTGAGAGAGAAATTCTATGGCCTATCGGTAGATAGCCTTTCTTGAAATTTTTCATGCTGAACCTTTTCAGCATAGTATCAATGTACGTGGACTGGGATAAGCCAAGCAACTTTTTGGATCTATCCCTATAGATCCTCATCCCTAGGATGTAGGAAGCTTCTCCCAGATCCTTCATGGAGAACTGTGACGATAGCCAAATCTTTATTCCCTGTAATGCAGGGACATCATTCCCGATTAAGAGAATATCATCCACATACAATACAAGAAATACTACTACTGGACCATTAGCCCACTTATAAATGCAGGGCTCTTCTCCATTCTTAACAAAGCCATACGTTTTGATCGTCCTATCAAAACATATGTTCCAACTCCGAGATGCCTGCTTAAGTCCATAAATGGACCTCTGTAGCTTGCACACCTTAGACTCATCTGTGGATGTGAACCCTTCAGGTTGTATCATATACACCTCTTCGTCCAGCTCTCCATTTAGGAAAGCTGTTTTCACATCCATCTGCCAGATTTCATAGTCCAGATGGGCAGCTATCACAAGCATAATCCGAATGGATTTGAGCATTGCCACAGGAGAAAACGTCTCGTCATAGTCCATACCATAACGTTGACGATATCCCTTAGCAACCAGACGGGCTTTATAGGTCTCCACCTTTCCGTCTGCGCCCCTCTTCCTTTTGAAGACCCACTTACACCCTATGGGTTTTACTCCTTCGGGTGGGTCAACCAATGTCCACACATCGTTGACCTTCATGGACTCCATTTTGGATTTCATGGCCTCTAGCCATTTCTCAGAGTCAGGTCTCTGCATTGCATCTATGTAGGTGATCGGATCCTCATCGTTTTCATCAAGTTCGACAGGATCACCATTCCGGACCAAAAAACCATAGTATCTGTCCGATTGATGTGGTATTCTATCAGACCGCCTTAAGGGTGCATAATCAATGGGCTCCAGATCTGATCTAATCAAATCCGGTTCAGGTTCAGTAACATGTGTCGGTTTTTTCACCTGTCGAACTTCGTCAAGTTCGGCTTTAGAGGCAACAGTTCCTTCACTAAGGAACTCTTTTTCTAAAAAGATTGCCTTAAGGCTGACAAACACCTTTTGCTCATCAGCAAGGTAGAAATAATACACTTTAGTCTCTTTTGGGTACCCTATAAAATTACACTTGTCAGACCTAGGTCCAAGCTTGTCTGTAATTAAACGTTTAACATAAGCCGGACACCCCCAAACCCTAAGGTGTGAGAGTACTGGCTTACGTCCTATCCATATCTCATATGGCGTTTTGGCTACAGACTTACTCGGAACTCTATTTAGAAAGTAACAAGCCGATTCGAGCGTATATCCCCAGAGGGAGATCGGCAGACCAGCAAACCCCATCATGGATCGAACCATGTCTAACAGGGTCCGATTCCTCCTTTCAGACACACCATTATGCTGTGGTGTTCCAAGAAGAGTCCACTGAGAGAGAATCTCATTCTCCCCTAGATACGTCATAAACTCATTGGAAAGGTATTCACCTCCTCGATCAGATCGAAGAGTTTTAATACACTTTTCAGTTTATTTTTCTACCTCATTTCGGAATAGTTTGAACATTTCAAATGATTCCGACTTATGCTTCATTAAATAGACATACCCATACTTAGATAGGTCGTCTGTGAAGGTTATGAAGTAGAAAAAACCACCTCTTGCACTTGAGCTCATGGGTCCACATACATCAGAATGTACTAGACCTAAGAGTTCACTGGCTCGCTCACCTTTTCCAGTAAAAGGTGACTTGGTCATCTTCCCAAGAAGACAGGACTCACAGGTTGGAAGTGATTCACAATCACTAACTTCAAGAATTTTTTCTTGAGCCAACCTGTTTATCCTGTTCTTATTGATATGACCTAGCCTACAGTGCCAAAGGTAGACTTCTGACACATTATCTATGCTAGAGCGTTTACCGAATTTTTGAACCACATTAACAGGCTGTGATAGTAAGTAAATTCCATTATTTAATTGTCCAACAAATATTATAACACCATTCAAAATGATATTGTAAATATTTTCTTTTATTAAAAAATCATAACCGTACATGGCCAAAAGGCCTACAGAAATAATATTTAATAAAAAATTTGGACAATAGTGACATTCACTCAGAATTACATTACGAGAATTGATTACAAGACTCATGATTCCTAAAGCTAGAACTGGAACTTTGCTTCCATCTCCAACATTCAGGAACCTCTCGCCTTCATCAAATCTCCTACTGACCTGCAGACCCTGCATCAAATTACAAATATGATAAGGGCTTCCGGTATCTAATACCCAGGCAGTAGTATCACAAATCGAAAAGTTGCAAGGAGTTATCATATAATTACCTTGCTTCTTCTTTGGCCTGTTCGGGTCCAGGGAGGCAATGTATTGAGGACAGTTCCTCTTCCAATGCCCATGCTTCTTGCAAAAGAAGCACTCCGCCTGGCTCTGGTCGTGCTTGCGCTTCTTGGTCTGACCCCGTGCTACTGTCCCAGCATGAGATTGCACCTTCTTATTTTTCTTCTTCTTGTTTTTCTTCCCCTTCCCAAAGGGTTGACGACGAGAAGAAGACCCTCCCACTACATTCACCGACTCCTTATGGAGTTGGTGATCCTTCTCAAAGTTCTGCAGCAATCCCAACAATCCGTGGTAGTTTACTGCAGGCTTTGTCATTCGAAAATGAGTAAGGAATGGGAGGAAGGACTTGGGCAAGAAATTAAGGATCGCATCCTTACCGAGCTGCTCGTGCAGAGGAAAGCCCAATTTGCTTAGGCACTCAATCATCTCGATCATGTACAGTACATGATCAGTGACTGAGGCCCCATCCCTCATTCGAGCATTGAAAATAGCACAACTAGTTTTGTGCCTTTCAATGTCGTCAGGCGTGCCAAAGGAGTCGTTCAACATTTGAAGCATCTCCTGTGGCTGGGCGTTCTCAAACCTTCGGCTAAACTCGTCATTCATTGCTACCAGCATAATACATCGAACGGTGGTGCGGTCATTGAGCCACTTCAAGTAAGTATCTCGGATCGCCTTACTAGCGTTCGGAGCTGGCTCCTCAGGTGCTGGATCCGTTACTACATAAAGGATCCGCTCATGCTCAAGGACGATTTTCAATTTTCGATACCAGCTATCGAAATTGGGTCCCATGAGCTTGTCATTATCTAATAATGACTGGAGCGACAGGGTAGTGGCCATAGCTGCTTAAAGAAAAACGAGACCTCATTAGTACATAAATTAATACTAAAGACTTGGATTTTAGTCTAAAGTTTTTTTCAATATTTTTACGAACTGGTAGCCTCATCCTCCAATTCGAGGAATTACTTTAATTCCTTAATGGGTACTAGAATCCACACAGACTACACACGAGCCCAACTTTGGTTGGTCAACCCATGTGCATCTATGGGTAGGTTCTTAACCAGTTGTTTCTCTAAACAACTTCTAGTAATTGATTTTGCCCCAGAACAGGCTTTGGCCTTCACTGAAAAGATCTGGTTAGGTCCAACCATTAACATGACTTAATTTAGTGAATCGGATCAATAAATGATCAGGCCCGACTTTGACCGGCCAACCTAACCACCATCAGAAAGACTCAATCAAATTATCATATTATGAATAATAATTCCATTAGCCAATGAGCACCAGGCCTTTGGGCCTCCAATGATCATTGAACTAATGGACTCATTATCACTCACTTAATGGGAGGCTATGACTTAGTTATCATTATAACTTAATCATTTTAGGGACCTAATAATTTTGAGGATTTTATTAAAGAATAGTAGAGAAGAAATCATCCAGTCAATTTCAATCCTTCCACTGACTTCACCAAGTCAGATTAAAAAAGATTTAATTAAAGCTGGCATTAGGAGCACCTAAATCAGTCACACTGATTTACCTAATGACATGGGTGAGCTCTAATCACCAAGTGATCTAATCAAAATCTAACTTACCAGATTGGCCAGGTAAGTGAGATCAGTGATGGGGATTTGCCATTAACTCGTCAATGATCGAATCAATGCGAGTAGCTCCCGCTTAAGAACCACTAGTCAAAACTGTCGAACTTACCTTAGACACCAATCGGTTCATTAGTTTTAATTTTGATCAACTTAGTAAATAGGGCTCCACCGCGTAGCCATGAATTAAGTCCATTTTGGTCTAGTTAAAGACATGGACCCATTCAACTACAACTATTGAAGTTGAGTCTAGAGTATCCTTGACCTAATCTAATTCAATTTTTGATTAGATTTGACCAATTACTCCATTTAGTCCATTTTTTAAACTAACCTTAGGTCTAACCCAATTATGGACCTAATTCATCTAACCCATTAACCCACAAGTTTATGCAATTGTCTTAGGTCTTAATTCACAATTCTAGACCTACTAGACAACACTTAATTCTTTTAATTAAGTACTTGGGCTGATGGGTCAGGGTTTGGTATTTTGAAAATAATTTTTAAATTTGAAAGATTTTATTTTCTGTTCACCAAATGTGTTAACTCATTTCACAAACGGGTCAGCACATTTCATAAACAGCAATTCTATTGCTCATTTCATAACAGAAAATAACTCAAAATAAATCATAAATTTTTTTTTAGATCTAATCTAACACATTCATGATAAATTTCTTAATTAAGTCCTTTCGCTGCTTCATCGGCATGGGATATAATTGCATCGGCATCCCTACCGCCATAGGAGACCCCATCGAATGGAAAGAGAGAGCCTTTAAACCCTACTTTTCTCCTATGATCGGACGGCCATGGCAACCAACCCAATTAGATTACTTGCTACTTGGATCAAGTATATCTAAATATACCAATTTTAAAATTTAAATTTTGAATTTCAAATTTCAAATTTCAAATTTTAAATTTCAAATTTGAGATTTCAACCAAATTTCAAATTTCGAATTTTCAATCTTTGAATTTTAAATTTTGAATTTTGAATTTCAAATTTCAAATTTCGAATTTCAAATTTCAAATTTCAAATTTGAGATTTCAACCAAATTTTAAATTTCAAATTTTGAATTTTGAATTTTAAATTTCAAATTTCAAATTTTAAATTTTAAATTTTAAATTTGAGATTTCAACCAAATTTCAAATTTCAAATTTGAAACTTCTAACAAATTTCAAATTTCAAATTTCAAATTTCAAATCTTTTTGAATTTTGAATTTTGAATTTTGAATTTCAAATTTAAACTTATAGATTACACCTTAATCTACGCATGCATATGTATATCATATTCTAGAACCATGCTCTGATACCATTTGAAGCAAAAATTTAGTGCAGGGGCAAAATGGTAATTTTAAAACTTTTTCAAAATTACTATTTTACAGCGAAATTATTAATTAATCTCATTAATTAATACTAATTAACCCTACACTAGGATCTAAATATGATACAATAGCATGCATTTAAATTTGAAATTCAAATTTGAATCAGTAAACGTTTTACAGTACTGTGTTCAGAACACATCACCTTTTGCGGGTAGTCGATCACCGTAATCTGATCACCATCAGGGGACTCTGATCGTCACGTCGCAGCCACACAAATATCTGACCTCTGCGGATCGTCCACACGAAGCTCCCGTCTGATCAGCTCCTCACGAATGCTAGTTCGTGATTTCACCCTTTTGATGGCAGATGTTGATCGAACTCCTTCGATCGATGTGTGCCGACTTCTCGGATGCTCTGGATCGTCTGTACAGTTGCTTGAGAGGCTGATGGATCTCTCCCTAAAATTTGGTGGACTCACGACACTCGTGGCACACCAATCTCACTTCCCGAACCCTAGGTAGAAACCCTAGGGTACACACCAAAAATCCTGTGCCCAATTTTCTCTCTTTTCTTTCTTTTTCTCTCGGAAGGTTTTGGACCTTCACCTTGCGCAGAAGCCTTCCTCACGCCCCAAAGTTTCTCTCCTAAAAATTTCTATGCACGTCCCACCTTTCTCCTCTTTTTAAAACAACATCGAACGTGTCTTATCCGCGTGAGAGGATAAAGACAAGAGGTTACACATTTGAATTCAAATCAAATTTGAATTCAAACGAAAACCAACTTATCCCTATCCTTTTGGGCGTGAGAAGAGAAGGGGCGTGGTTCTTTGTGTGTGGAAAATATTTCACGAGAAACCTTTTCTCGTGAAAGTAATGTGGTGCACAAAATGGATAAGGATGAAAGGGCAAGTGATAAGTTATCCATTCAAATTCAAACATGCTTTGAATTTGAATGGCTAACTAATTATTTTATCCATCCATATGGCGCACAAATGAGGGCGTGGGGAAGGGTTTTGTGTGAGAAAAATTTCACGAGAAGTTTCTTCTCGTGAATTCAAATGGGTGCAAGGAAGTTGGGTGTCGCAGGGAATTTAAAACAAGGTGGTTTGATTCAAATTGAGCCAACCTAGTTTAAAATAGGTTAAGCACAATTAGACCAGATTAAACTCAACATAATTAGGCTTAATTAGGCTCAATAAAATCTTAATCAAATCAGGAATTAACTAAACCTAACTCCTGATCAAATCAGGGACTAAACCACCTTAGCGATTAGGTCAACATTTAACCTAATCGGGTCAATCCAAACTGAATCCAATTCAATTGGACTTAATCCAAAAATAATTACTCAATCAAATTGAGTTAATTAGTGATTAAATCACTAATTAAACCTCTCATAAATATTGAGTCTAAATTCGATGGGCAATCAGGCATCAGAGACCATCGATATGAAACCCTGATCAAAGAGTTCAAATTTCAAATTCAAAATTTGAAATTCAAAATTTTGACCCCGATACCCAAAATGTGTGGAACTCATGATTAGAGAATCCTAATTTTCAATCATAGAGTCTCAAATAGATAAGACTCATAATCAGCCATCAGATCAGAAAGGAACCTCTAATGTGTGTGACCCCGCAGGTTCGAACCTAAGCCGGTAGCACAGGAACCAATTTCTGTACTAATCGAAGTGACCATCTAGCAATGGTACCCGACGACCAGATAGGTCGAATAATCGCAATCGCAACATTCAGAACCTACGTGAATATGGTTACCGTATAATTCATCCCTTTTGACCTCTGTGTTTAGGACGACTCAGGGTTAAACTGTCAACCCTGATGATATCATTCGAATCGTGCTCAACTCAATTAGTCCTGTGACTCCTCACTAAGACTACCCTGGCCAAGGTTTTGCTAAATTGAAACACGACTGTACACAGCTCCTAAACTGGAGTGGTCAATCCCATCTTGACACACGCACCGACAAGTCAAGTACTTGACTACACCCAGCAACCTTCTGTCACTGAATTAGAAATTCAGGTAGTCCAGTGCCTAAGTGCAGTGAGTTGCTTGCAAGTCACCGTGGCGGTCTCAGGTCGGAGGGACATTTATACCCATATCCCATCGGAGCAAATCTTGACAGCAGAAATAGCTCCGGAGTTGGTCACGTTCAGTGCAGATGTACCATTACATCTCACCTGTATGCCATACCAGTGTCTCCACACTCTTTGGTTATGAGGACAACCAACCCATATGGCACACAACGACCTATGCTCGATAAACGTTGCCGTCCTTGGTAACAACGTATCATTTGGTCGCGAACATGTTTAAGGACTAAGCGACAAATCCTCCTTTGTCGAGTCTAAATAGTCCTAAGGACTTCACCACAACACAGGAGTTCATTAGAAGATGAAACATTTGTGATGAAAAAAATACCAAAATAATTTTTATTTATTTATAATTCATATACTAATACAAAAGGAGCACAACCGTCAACAGGCTGACGATTGACTTTGGGACACTATTCCCAACATATTCATCAATCCAAACTCCAAAAAGCATTACTATTTTTCAAAAAGTTCTTATAATAGAATAAATTACATACTTGAATTTCTAGCGTCTAATTAAAAATTATCTTTTTGAGTTCTTGTATTTGTAAAAATACTGTTCAAGGATCTCCCACTTTAAACCTCAATCCTTATTAGATCTGCTGAATTTTCTTATAGATAACTCGATGAGGATGGAGGCAAGAGTTGTAACTGCTTATATGGCCTCTCTAATATGGGACTCTCGTAACTCTAGAGTCTTTCGTCAAGAGCATAAATCACCCCAAGACTAATTCAGAAAATATTTACTCTTTTTTCAAGATAGCTCTCATCATATTCCATTCTTTACCTCTAATCATCCTACTCAGTCAAAGATCTAGGTGCACCTCTCAGCTGATTTCTCAGCTGTCTTCCTTTTTTAAAATTATGACTTGGATGCCCCCTTCTTTTGGAGTATTCTTGTTAAATTTCGATGGAACTGTGAGACATAATTCTATAGCTTCTGATTTGGTTCTACGAAATTATGTGGATGCCATTCTCTTGATTAGAGGCAAATGTCTCTCTTTTTATTTTGTGCCGTTTGTGAAACTTATTTGAACATAGTTGGAAATTAAACTTGCCTTATTCTTTTTCAATCATCCTCGAATTTGGCTCCAAGGAGACTCCTCTGTGATTGTTTCTTGACTGTCCCATTCTAATAATAATAAAATGCATGTTTCCCCTTGGTTGAAAGATCTCCATTCATGGATCCAATCTGGATTCATATCTAATATATCCCACATATGCAGTGAAGGTAATCAAGCTACGGATTAGAGTGCTGGCCATGCTATCTTTGGAGATTTTTTGTTTTGTGCTGGGAATACTTTTCATCTCCAATTGGCTCAAATCTTGAATGCAGATACTTTCTAAATTAATTATATCAGGCATGGTTAAACAACCTAATGTCACTGTTTTGTATCATCATATTCTTCTTTCTTTCTGAACATCTTATATCACCACACTTGCTTCTTAGAAATGGCTTTTTTATTTATTATGTCACTCTTCTCGCAATTATTCTTGCAATGGTATATTGTGCATGCTTGATCAGTTATTCATCTTTTTACCTTGGAAATAGGCCTACGAGCAAACTCAGAGCTTTGTCACACTAAAGATAGATATTACTCATATTAATAGGAGGAGGAATTTTCTAAAAATCCACCTATTCAGAGGGCTTTCACTGCTCATTTTTGAAATCTGTCACAGCTATGATTGGGGGAATCGAAATTATCTTGCAATCTTTACTTCATATCTTTGTTGCAGGAGAAGGGTTGCCTCATTCCACTTAGCCTATATGCTTATTTTTATGGCATTACTTCTCTGTGCTTCAAATTCCTCCTCTCTATTTCAGAATATCTCTTTCATTTACTCAATTATTGCTGTGTCTGCTGCCAGCTCTGTTTTAATTTAACATTCAAACTTATCTACTTGGAAATGATGCTGACATTTATTGAAGTACAGGATCCATATTGTTAGAATTTGATGTCTCGAGATTCAGCCCACATTGAGCCCACAGCGAAGTTCGCGGTGAAAAATGGAGTCCAACGAGACCAAGATCACCCAAAACGAAGCTCGGATGGAAGAGATACGAGCTTTTGAAGTCGGCACGAGATTCGAGGTGGTGGAGGACTGCCGGCGGCGGGCAGCAGCGGCGTGGCCGCAGGCGGCGGCACGTGGGACGCGCGACCCAGGCGGGCGGGCGGCCCAGTCGGGCGCGTGGCCCAGCTGGGCGCGCGGCCCAGGCCCAGGCGGCCTGCCTGGCCCTGTTCTCCGGTCCACCGTGGACCAGGCGGTCCACGGGTGGGCCTGTAGACCGCGTGGGCGGTTCCCACGCGTTTCTCGCGGTCCACGGCACTATTCCATGGACCAAAGCATGATCGGAGGGCTCAGGTGACTCCCGGTCTTGATCCGACGGTCTGGGACGTGATTTGGGTTGATTAAGGACTCCTAAACCTAATCTAAACCATGTTTAAGCCCTTTAAAAGCCCTGTGAGGCAACAGAGATGGCGTGGGGTTTGGTTTTGCACTATGGGCGCCGCACGGAACTGAGGAAGAAGCGCACGTTGCTGTGAGAGAAGGAGCAGGGCTCCTGGACAGCGGTCGCCAGGTACTTCAGGGGTTCAGAGGATCTTTCAAGAGAGAGAGAGCTTTTGTGAGGGAAACTTCTAGTGAGAGAGAATTGGGTGTATAAGGGTTGAGGGTGAGGTCTCCTCTTATAAAATTTCTTTTTCATAGTGAAGTTTGCATGCCCCGTAGAGGCGAGTCTTTTTGTGGCTGATCCACGCATTTTTATTATTATTTTTTTGTTTTGTTTCTTCTTTTTTCCTGCTGCATCGCGTGGTACTGAAAGGATCTTGGGAGGTGGTGTCCTGACCAGACATCCACCCAACACATATGGTTTCTTTCTCCCAGATGATGTTTCTACTGATGGGCTTAACATCTCATTTAACTCTCTTCACTTGTCAGGAGATATTTATTGCTACTTCATCTATCTCCCAAATAATATCTTCCAATTGTTGGATGATGATGGGGTTTGGCCCTTAGTTCATACTTTTTTTGTAACCCTCAATATATGGGCCATCTTATTTTTATCCCTTTGCTGGATTCTAATTAGTGGGCATACACTACATTGCTGGCACATTTGCCATGATTTTCCTACTTGACGTTAGAGCTATCAAAATGGGCCGGTCCGACTCGGTCCTAGCCCACATGGGCTGTGATTATGTGGGCCGGGCCGGGTTCGGCCCATTTGTTAAAAGAGGCCGTAAAAATCTAGTCCGACCCTAGTCCATTTTTTTTATTTTTTTATTTTTTTTCTTCGCTGATTCTTATTGGACTCTTGTCTTCCTTCCCCTTTAAGAGAACCCTCCGATCGTTCCGCCACCAGAGTAGAGCCCACCTGAAAATAATCAGATCATCGCCGAAAGCTGGAATTGCAGATCTCTTCCCATCGTTGGCTAGGGTTTTGCCAGATTGGTCTCCTCCTCGCTCACTGTACTCTCCTACACTGCTGCTGCTGATTCTCGCAAGCTCGATGAAGAGGGAGTGATCGATTGGATTTCGAGAGAGGGGGTCTGGTTTCGGGTGGCGTTTCAACGGGAACTCCGGCCATGGCCACCGGAGGAAGAGGAATCTCGAGAGGATCTGAAGAGGCCTTAGGACGGCCTTCTTCATGTTGACGATGGTGGCTTTGCTTCTCGTTTCATCCGTTTCGGTGCTCGTGGCAATCGGGGACGTGACGGTGTCGCTGGTGCTGGCATCGAGGTTCGCATGCGTGAGGTGCTACGGCATGAAGGGAAGTTGGGGGGGCATGGGGAGGTGTGTGGAGACAATCGAGAGGAGGAGGGAGGGGAGTTGGGGGGGCGCGCAGGGAGGGATGCAGGGACCGTTGAGAGGAGGAGGGAGGGACGGCGGTACATTGGGGAGGAGGAGGGGGACGGGCCGAGAGGAGGGAGGGCCACTGAGGACCGAGAGGGAGAGGGAGAAAAATTCTTGCACTGAGAACCAAGAGGGAGAGGGAGGGAGATCGGCCCACGGGCTGACCCGGCCCTAACCCTGTTCAGTCCATGGGCTACAGGAGGTCGAGCCAAAAAATCCACTTTCATAAATGGACCATAATTTTTTAGCTTGACCCGATCCATTTGTAGGGACAAATAGGCTGGCCCATCGGTCCTGGCCCATTTTGACAGCTCTACTTGACGTCTCTGAGCTGTGGGTATTATGGGGTCCCAACTGATGTCTCAAGGATCAAACTTACTAATGGGAATGGTGGGCATGAGTTATATATGGTGCACATCTGGCATGGATTAACTT
Organism: Elaeis guineensis; assembly: GCF_000442705.2. Lineage (NCBI taxonomy): Eukaryota > Viridiplantae > Streptophyta > Magnoliopsida > Arecales > Arecaceae > Elaeis > Elaeis guineensis. The sequence continues at coordinate 114,610,685 of NC_026003.2, forward strand.
ATTTGCTTATTCAATACTGCTGATCCTATCAGTTCCCAAATGATGCTATAATGAATAATATTACTGATGGAAATTTATGTATATCTGATACATCGAGCACATTACTGACTATAGTTCATCTTAACAGGCCTATGCTTTTTCTACTGGAATTCATGATCTATCAACTGCTTCACAAAGGGAGCCAATGCTTATTTTACAATGTACCTGTGTCAATGATGATATCTTATTTAAATCAGTTCCTACACTCATGCTTCATCTACTACTTTATCAAGTTTAATACTATTTTCAGGCTACATGATTTTATATGTTTTCATCATCATGGGATTTCATTGGGAGAAGTAATTATCTATTATCTATTATCTGCTTTCCACTTCCACTTGGTTCCATCATTTCTGTTTAGTTGCCTATTCAGTTTTTTCAAGTTTTAGAAATATACAGTAGGATTTCACAAATATATAACAGGTTCTTGTAATTTGTTGTTTTGCTTCGGATCTCCATAAAATCTTGTGGCTATTGCCATTTTCATTATATACAACTTCATTTAGATTTTCACTTTTTATGCTCTTTATCATGATTGTGGTTGCTTCTCTGTCCGGATGGTTAATAAATTTCAATAGCTGCAGTGGAACTCTTTTGGTCTACGGTCTTTTGTTCTCTTTGGTTGTTTATTTTTCTTTTCATGTTCTGTGTTATCTTTTGGTTATATTTCACATTTGTACTTGATTTCATCTTAGCTTAATATATTTTGTCCCTTTATCCAAAAAAAAATAAAAAAGGCACTGCTCAAGAAATGTTTGATAACATTTATATTTTTACAAGATTATACGTTCTGAAGTTGAGACTTCTCTGGGCAGCAGCCAACGTACTCTGAGGATCATAGCACAACCACTCATCTGATGTATTGGTTATCACAATTACAAATGAATTATTTGGTGACTCATGAGCATAAAAAAATTGTGGCTCAATTAATCGGAAGCTTATCTGCATTTGATCTTGGATCAATATCTGATTTCAACCTCAACTGATAAATTATCGTGGTCAGAATAAGCTTTGTTCTAGGTCAAGTTAGAGTTGAGTCAGGTATGAACTTATGCATATAGACTCGAACCTAATCTTTTAGTGGAACAACATTGGAATTTTTTTAAAAAAATTTGTTTAGGTTTTTTTTTTTGCGAGAAGTTGAGATCATAAGAGGGGCTGGGGACTGGGGAGGGCTTGAGAAAGAAAAGTTAGGAGCCAACCTTTTCAAAAAATAACATGCGGATGCCAATTGCTTAAGGCCGCATGTGAATCAGGTTGATTAATGATCTGATTTGATCTTATCCGTATTGATTCGATATGAACTATTTTGAAGGATTCATAAATCTGATTCGGATTCTAAATTTAGATCCATTTTATTTTTCAAATTAGATTCAAATTTTTAAAATTTTAATCCGATCCGATCCGATCTGCGGAGATTTTTGGATTGATTTGGATATTGAAACAAATGATCCGATCCAATTCAATCCGATTCGAACCCAATACAAGATCCGAATATTTACTTGGATTGCTGAATCTAAATCCATCCGTCATCTCTCTCTGTTCCTATGTCATATGAACGTTAATTTTGATCAAGACCATTTTAATATTTGTTACTTTTGAAAGTACATTCTATTGATTTTTAGACCCTTATTTTTTAAAATTTTGCAGGAATATTTTGAGTTTGGATTAACCAAGTCAGAGACGATGATGACTAATGCGAAAAATATAGTAGGCCTTTTGGATTCTTGGGTGAAGAATATAGGACATGAGGACTCTAATAGTCTCATACGTTATGATTAAAAATTATAGCGCAAATAAGGTTGTTTATAAATCTTCTACTTATTAATTTTATTATTTATAACTCAGATTTGAACCGATTCGGATCCGAACTAAATCCGCATTTCATGAATCGGAGCTGGGTTATACGTAGATCCGATCCAACCCAAATAATTCGTTGGGTCAAAAAATTTGATCCTGGATCCGACTCGATCTTTTATTTATTAGATTGAGTTTGGGTCCAATATTTAGATCCGATCAAAGAATCGGATCAGATTGGGGTCACTCATAATCCAGTCCGATCTAAAGCATTTGCACCCCTACAAATATAATTGCGAGTACAGCATCATGCCTGCATAAAAAAAAAAAAAAAAATCCAGCTATTAACTACCCAAAAATAATTGTTGAGGGGCTGGGCTGACCCAGGCCCAAGCTAGCTAGCACCCGCGTATTGCTGGAACCAGACTATTATAAGAGGCCCAAGAAAAATATTGGGTGGCCAAAAGTCCAATACTAATGTAGCCTGTATAGATCAATAAAGGATTAAAAAAAAAAAAGAAAAAGAAAAAGAAAGAAACGCCAAATGCTTGAGGTTGCACTCTCTTCCAGAATCAAGTAGGAATTACGACTAAAATAAGCGTGATTCTTGCCAAATACGCTTAGAAAGCAGGAATAATGAGAAAAATACTTACTGTAGTCCAACCTACTTATTTCAGGAACAATTGTTCCAAGTAGGGCCTAAAATGACTTTATTCTGGAATAATGACTTTTAGATTTATTCCACTTCAATAAAATATCCTCAGCCCATGAGTTGCTTCGTCTAAGGATAGAAAAATTCAAGTAAATAAGAAAAAAAATATTTTCATTGTAATTTTTTCTTGTTCCTAAAAGAAGCTTGGTGACCAAGGTTAAATTACTTTTGATTTGTCCTGTTTTACCGGACAGTGGACTTGATTGGTAATAGAAGGCAAACACCGTGCACGAGTCAGGAGAAGCAGCAACATATTCGTAGGGTTGATAAGAACATAGCAATTTGAGGTGGTGCAACAATTTGAAGGATGGCAAAAATATATATATTTTAAGGTAGATATTTGCCAAGATTGGATAGATGGATTAGCAATGGTGGTGAAGTTAGTATGGAATTGGGCAACAATTCTCCTATGCAAGGGATAAGATTTGACTCGCAGTTTTTTGTGGCCATCTGATGGGCTCAGGGGTGCCCCGCTACGCGTTGCCATTGATCCTTACGATGTGTGCTTGCGCGAGGATTGAGTTTCCTGCAAGTCACCCGAGTCATGGTACACCCACCGAAAGGCCGTTTAGGTTTTGGCGAATATCGATTGCAAAGAGGCAAATTGTGCCGGTAAGGAAATGTAACATCCCAGGCCTTTTGATAAAAATTTTTGGCTATTTTTTTTGGTTGACACCGATCTAAACCTGCAGGCAAGTAGTTTGAATCTACAATTTAGAACGAGAAAGTATTTTAGAGATATTTTGAGTAGATCTGGAGGAGAGGATTAAGAGATGTGGGAGAAATTTTCAGAAAGGGGGTTTAATCCAGGAGAGGTATCTCAGATCTGAGAAGAAAGAGGAAAGGGAATTAGGAGATAAAATTTCATTATTTCATTCTCTGATTCAAATCTTTCGGTTATAATCTATTTATATGCAGTTACAGTAACAATGAAAATGAAATACCTATGAAATGAAATGCAAACAGTGACAAATGAAAATAAAATGTCTTTGAAATGAAATGCAAATTGGCCGAAATTTGGATGTTTTGTGGCTTATCGGGTTGGCTAATAGATTTGTTGGCCTGATCCTCTACCCATTACCCGATAATATAAGAAGGATTTAGAACCCTCTGGATGCTGTTGAACTCTTCTGTTTCCCTTTACCTTCTTCTCTGAAATCCTAGCCGTCTCTTGAAACCCTAGCTAAAATAGGTTGAAGATTGCTGTGCCGGTCTTGAATCTAAGCTTCTGAAGACCAAAGTTCACCACTTTGTGTCTCACACGCTTTCCTTCCGGTGATCAGATGCAAGATGAGTAGTATTTTTATTTTTTATTTTTTATTTTTTTTTCTTTCTTTTCTTCTACTAATCTTTTTCTTCCTTTTGTTTCAGATATTACATCCCCTCCTTCTCCAAAAGATCCTTACCCTCAAGGATCAAACTGAGGAAACTGGTTCTTAAGAACCCAATAATCCTTCCTTGTGGCTTCTTCTTCGCTGAGATTACTCTATTTAATCAATACTTGGGTAACTGCTCTGTTTCACTTGTGGATTATTTTTCTGTCTAAAATCTTTTCTGATGGAGCTAATAGTTGTCCGTCTTCTCTTATGAGGGGTACTGTCGGTGATGCTTGTCCTGGTTTCTGAATCCTCCGCTTAAGTAGGATACATGGAAGATGAGGTGTATTTTAGATCCCTCGAGAAGTTCAAGCTTATAAGCTACAGGGCCGATTTTTTTTAATATCTTGAAAGACCCATAGTACTGAGAGGTAAGCTTGAGATTTTTGTGTATGGCTATTGTAGTTTGCTGGTAAGGTTGAAGTTTAAGGTATACCATTTCTCCTTCTTTATATTCTTTATCTATTCTTCTTTTATCTGCATTTTGTTTCATGTGGTTCTGTGCCTCCTTGAATCTGTCTCTTAAGATTTGTAACATTTTATTCCTTTCTTTGTTCCAATCTTCTACTATACTTTGCTGGCTCATGTTCATATTGACCATCGGATACATAGGAGGTGGATGACCATATAAAGCTGGATAAGGTGTTATCCCTAAAGAGGAGTGGTAGTTAGTATTGTACCACCACTCAGTCAGGGATAATCATTTAAGCCATTTGTGGAGATTTTGAAAGCACAAACATCGCAAATATGTTTCTAAACATCGATTTATCCTCTCGGTTTGACCATCTATTTGTGGATGATAAGCAGTGCTTAGATGTAGTTTAACTCCCATCAGTTTGAATAAATCTTGCCATACTTGATTGGTGAATATCTTATTTCTATCTGATACGATTCCTTGTGGCATTCCATGTAATTTGTATACTGCATCTAGGAATGATCTTGCTACATTCTGTGCTGAATAGGGGTGAGTTAGAGGAATGAAATGGGTATATTTGTGAGTCGGTCCACCACCGCTAGTATAGTATAGTATCTTTGCTTTCAGATTTGGATAATGATTCTATGAAATCCAAACTAATTTCTTACCATGCTTGAGTGAGAATTTGCAAAGGTTGTAATAGTCCTGTATATGGAGTATCATCTATTTTATTTTTAATATAAATCTTATATTCTTTCATCAAATTTTCTACTTGCTGTTTCATTCCAAGCCAATAAAATAATTGTTTGATCCTTTTATAAGTATGATTCATTCCCGAGTGTCCCCTTAATGCTGAAGCATGCATCAATTCTAAGAGTTTCCGCCTCAACTCTCTTGTTTTTTCAATGTAAATCTTTTCTTTGAACTTGAGCACTCCTTGTTTATAAGTATATTCAGTTTGTGACTCCGATTTTATGAGTACCTCTACTGTGATCTATTGAATCTGATGATTCCCTTCATAGCTGTTAGTAATTTCTAGACTCCATATAGGTACCACTGTCGTAATGGCCTGCACCTTTTCTTCCTCAAAACCCCACCTTGATAATGCATTTGCAGCCTGATTTTCTTTTCTTTTCTTATAATGTATCACATAATCCATTCCCACGAGCTTCATCATTCTTTTTTGCTGAGCTGCAATAGTTACTTTCTGTTCTAACAAGTACTTTAGACTTTGATGGTCTGTTTTAATGATGAATGGTCCGGGACTAATGTAGTGCTTTCATTTTTCTACAGTTATCAAAATAGTTAAGAATTTTTTTTCATATGTTGAAAGTACTCTGTTCCTTTCACTCAATCCTTTGCTGAGATAAGCTATAGGTCTTCCTTGTTGTGTAAGCATTGCTCCAATCCCATATCCACTAGCATCTACTTCTAAGGTAAAGGGTAAGGAATAATTTGGCATTGCTAGAATTGGAACTGTTGACATTACCTCTTCAGCCTCTCAAATACTTCTTGAGTTATTTCATCTCAATGAAAATTATCCTTTTTGAGAAGTTCAGTTAAAGATTTACTAATTTCCCCATACCCTTTTATAAATCTTCTATAATATCCAGTGAGTCCCAAGAAGCCTCTCAGTTCCTTCAATGTAGATGGAATAGGCCACCTTTTCATGGCTGCCACTTTCTCTGGATCAGTTGCCACTCCTTCTTTTGAAATAATGTCTCAAGTATTCCACTTGTTGTTGCTCAAAGAAATATTTGGATCTTTTTGCATACAGTTGATTCTTTCTTAATATACTCAGGACTTCTATGAGATGTTCCACATGCTCTTCTAAGGTTTGATTGTATACAAGAATATTATCAAAGAAAACTAGCTCAAACTTTCTAAGATAAGAAGAAAATACCTCATTCATGATAGCTTGAAATGTGGCAGGAACATTAGTTAACCCGAAGGGCATGACCAGGAACTCATAATGCCCCATGTGAGTTCTAAATGCTGTCTTATATACATCTTTTGGGTTCCTTCTTATTTGGTGGTATCCCGATCTCAAGTCTATCTTAAAAAAATATCGAGATCCTTCAAGTTCATCCAAGAGATCATCTATTAGAGGTATAGGATATTTGTCCTTCACTGTTGTCTTATTGAGCTGTCTGTAATCCACATAAAACCTTCAACTGTTATCTTTTTTTTTAACTAAAAGCACAGGTGATGCATATGGACTAGTACTAGGCTGAATGATGGTAGACTTAACCATTTCTTGTATCTACCTTTCAATCTCATTCTTCTGTTCATGAGTATACCTGTAAGGTCTCATATTAACAGGATTAGTTTCTGGTAACAAGGGTGTTCTGCGATCCTGTAGCTTACTAGGGGGTAATCCTTTAGGTTCTTGGAACACATCAACATACTGTTCTAACACCTTCTTCACTGAAATGGGTATCTCTGCTTCTATTTTGTTCCCATCAAAACTCATTAGATGTCCTATAGCACAACAGTCTCCCTCAAGTCCGGATCTATACCACTATGTAGCAGTGATCATTTAAAATTTAGCCTTAGTAAACTTTAGTTTAGATCCTTCTGTAATGTCTTTTAATGTCATTTATTTTTCTTCTTTAATGAAGGTGACCGCATTATCCAAATAGTCAAAGGTTATCTTACCATAGATTTTCAGCCAATCAATTCTCAAGATTATATTGGATCCATCCAATCTAATCACCTTTAAGTCAGCCTGATATTGTTCTCCCTGCATAGTCCATTTGAAGTTAACATATTTAAGCTTACTCAAAACTTTATATCCATTTGCCACTATTACTATTAGTGGGTTTGCTGCAGTGAGTATAGCTTTTACTTCCTTGGCCATCTGATAATTAATAAAGCTGTGAGTACTTCTAGTATCAATTAAGATAACTAGTATTTTGTTACTAGCTTTTCCTTGGATCTTAATAGTTTCATTCTGAATTTGCCCAACTAAAGCATATACAACAGTTTCTACTTCCTTTTCTTTTTCTTCTTCTGCCATAGTCTCCTCCTCTTCTTCTTCTTGCAATAATTGTTCATCAAATACCTCATCAGCTTCTATTGTGGCACTGACAGACTGGTTCATTCTTTGTGAATACTGATGACCTGGGTGGTATTTCTCTCCACATTTAAAACACAGGCTGGCAGATCTTCTCTATTCCCACTGCTGCTTACTATCCTTCTGAGGTAATTTTGAATTTTTGATAGTTTAGGACTTTATACCTTCCTTTTGTATTGCTAATTTAGGATTGAAATAATCTGTTGGCTTTGTTGTAGATGTTCTGTAATTCATCTTGCTTCTTTTTTACATTATTAACAAGGTCTGTTCATGTAATTTAGCTTATTCATATACTTTCTCCAAGGTTGTAGGATGAGATAAATCAATATATGGTACCAGTTCTTCCTTTAATCCACTGATATAACTTTCTATAAAGTATCTTTCAGTTAATGCTGGATTATAATGCAACGTCCTAGCTCTCATATCTTCAAATTTTTTTTGATACTTCTTCAAAGTGCTTGTTTGTACCAGTTTATTAAATTTTTTGATCAACTGCTTCATACTGTCATTGTCAAACCTTCTGTTCACTGCTTCTACTAATTCCTCCTAATTCAAATTTGGTTTATCTATTAGGTATCCTTCTTTTTATCTGTGTGTCTTTCCCATGAAATGCATTGTGGCTCTCTTTACCCATTGGACAACAGGGATTTGATATATTTTGAAATATTGCTCACTTTTACTACTCCATTCTCTGGGTTCTTCTCTGCTGAAAGTAGAAAACTCCAACTTCGAATAAGGTAAGTGAAATGGATTTCTATTTTGAGTATCATCCAACCTATCCAATTGATGGTACGGTATGGATAGTATCCCCTTACCCCTATCTTCAGCTGCTATGACTGAAGAACTAGCATCAGATTGCTCTGAAATGTGTGTTCTTCCATTCTTTATGGCTGATGAGGTGTTGTTTGCAGTGAATGAAGGAGTGGATTGAAAAACTGATGGCTGCGATGAAATTAACTTCAGCAACTGCTCAGGCCTGCGATTTTGTTCCTGCATCATAATTTCATGCCTCTTTGCAGCTTTTATTTGCAAAGCTTCATACCTCTGTCTTTTGTCTATCTGTACTTCATCCAACTGTCTTGCAAATACTCCTAATTTAGTGTTATATTCATCAAATACTTGTTGTAACCGATTTTCAATATGATTATGGCATTCAGTAGAGAATGTTTGCATTTTTTCTTCTAATATTTGTATGTTTTCACTGATTTCCTTCAATCTAGTTTGTTCTTCCATTTCTTTTTTAACTTCACACCAATTCAGTGGTTTATAACGTTTGAATTGGTTTCTACTTTTGATCACTGTTTTGCACTGTTTTGAAACTGTTTGGTGGAAAAATTTTTACAACTCCTGACTTTAGAAAATTCTGTCAGGGTGGCCGATGATGATCTCATGAGATCAGATTGCTGTTCCTAACTTGTTGGAATGGTAATCATTATTAAGAGATCCTGATACATTCTTTTTCATTTACCTCTGTCTCTATTGGAAGTAGATTCAAAACAGTTTGAAAATTACCCGATGTTTCAGTATCTTACTTGGTTAGATTGATAGCTCTGCTGTCAATCTTCAGTTAGTCTGAGCTATTACTGTCTCACTGATGACCATCTGCAGAATCCAGTAGAAGTAATTTGATTGTTATAGGTCTCCATGCCCCAGGTCCAAGGCTCTAATTTGAGCTCTGATATCAAATTTGTAACATCCCAGATCTTCTGGTAAGAATTTTTGACTATTTTTTCTAGTTGATGCCGATCTAAACTTGCAGGTAAGTAGTTTGAATCTACAATTTGAAACGAGAAAGAATTCTAGAGGTGTTTTGAGTAGATCTGGAGGAGAGGATTAAGAGATGTGGGAGAAATTTTCAGAGACAGGGGTTTGATTCAGGAGAGATATCTCAGATTTGAGAAGAAAGAGGAGAGGGAATTAGGAGGAAAATTTTCATTATTTCATTCTCCGATTTAAATCTCTTGGTTACAATCTATTTATATGCAGTTACAGTAACAATGAAAATGAAATACCTCTGAAATGAAATGCAAATAGTGACAAATGAAAATGAAATGCCTTTGAAATGAAATACAATTTGGTCGAAATTTGGATGTTTTGTGACTTATCGAGTCGGCTAATAGATTTGTTAGCCTGATCCTCCACCTATTATCCGATAATATAAGAAGGATTTAGAATCCTTTGGATGCTGCCGAGCTCTTCTGTTTTCCTTTACCTTCTCCTGTGAAACCCTAGCCGTCTCTTGAAACTCTAACCGAAATGGGTTGAAGATTGCTGTGTCGGTCTTGGATCTGAGCTTCTGAAGACCAAAGTTCATCAATTTGTATCTCACACGCTTCCTTTTCGGTGATCAGATGCAAGATGAGTAGTATTTTTATTTTTTTATTTTTTTTTCTTTTCTTCTACTAATTTTTTCTTTCTTTTGTTTCAGATATTACAAGAAGCCATGATGGTTCCATTCGGACTCAGGTGGCCAATAAAAGAAGGAAGAGAATGGAGTAGGAATAGGGGAAAGAGGAGAGGTAAGGTAGAGTAACTAGGATCAAAAGATTTAACATTGTAATGTATATTTTTTAGTAATTCAGATATATTACACTAACTTAGTATAAATATATTCATGAGAATTAGAGAATAAAATATCCAAGAAGGAGCATCAGAATCCACGATATGAGCTCTATCAATTCAGTTATCAACTCTATAAATCTTCAAAAAATCTTTAAGATCATATAACAAAATATTCAAAACATATTGAAATTAATTTTTATTTTATTTGCAAACAAGTAGCTCGCATTTATTACATATAAGATTCATTTTCTCTAAAGAATAGATTGCTAATATACTAACTAGAGGTCTCTTTTGTCATCGATTTTTTGGTTTTAGGTTCAAGCTCAATGTCCGGTCTATGCCCGATTTGCATGAGGGTATTAGCTTTATTGTTGGATGTATAAATCTTTAAGAAATCTTCAAGATCATATAATCAAATATTCAAAAAATTACTAAATAATATTCAAAAAATTACCAAAGCATATTATTAAAATATATTATTTTATATTTTAATTTAAAAATTGATGCAGTATAGGATATTTATAGATTCTTCAAGATCATATAGAATTTTCATAGCATATATATTTATAGAATCTATTATTGTATATTTTCATCCTTATATATGTTACTATTATAAGCAGATATATAAAATTATTATAAAAGGTTACGTAGACTTCCTCATTAACGCAAGATTGAGAGAGAAATTCCTATAACTTCAAATTTCTTTTCTTCAAAGTGATTTACTAAAGCATATTAGGAGGGGTATTAGGGAAGGGGATAGAAGGTGAATGGAAGATAGGATTGCTCAATGTAAGTCAAATGAGTTTTGATGCCACGGAAAAAAATATCTAGATTTGTAGGAAATTCTCTCTCTCTCTCTCTCTACATATGTTGACAAGGAGGTCTGCATATCTTTTTATAGTGTTTTTGTATATATGCTTGCAATGGTAACACTTATGAGGATGGAAATATACATAATAAATTTTGGAGAATTTTATATGATCTTGAAGATCCTATGAATACTCCAAAAATATGTTATGGCAATCTTTTAATAAAAAATATGAAATAATAGATTTCAATAGTATACTTTGATAATTTTTTGAATATTATTTGGTGATCTTTTGAATATTTGATTGTAGAACTGGTGATAGATTTTGCTATCTATGAGAGAAGAGGCTGGGTAGAAAAGGACCAATGTGAGTTATATTATGTAATCTACCATCTGCCATATATAACAGGAACAATAGTTTCGTTTCTAATATCGAGTTCAAGTCCATCGTTGGTACAAGTGCAATTATAATAGTAGATAATAATTTATGAACACAATATGTTACTAGTATGGTAAGTTTGAGATTCAAGTTCAGGTTAGACCAAGGCTGAGCATACCTGGTGTGTATCTAATATAGGCCATGCATGGGCAGAATGATTCATAAATATAATGTAGGTTGTGAGCATGGAAGTTTTGAGACCTAAGTTTAGGTCATATCATCGATGAATTTAATTTGACTATAAATTATTGTTCAGACCTAACAATTCGAGTACAGCCTAGTGTGAAACCGGTTACATGTCCCGAGCCCAATTCAGAAATTGCGGCAGTTGCGACGCTGCTGGTGCTTGGACAGGTTTGGTCAGCCTAAGGGTCATGCCAGTCCCACCCAACCAACGGGTCATAACGGAAATGGCCAAAACTTACCGCATAAAACGACATGCCTTAGGACATAACCACAACTTGGGTTGGATCAGATTTTTATTGGCCCAAGAAGCTAACACTTGTATCCAAGTGACAAGTTGGGGGATCCCCAACCACATCATCTGCGCCGAGAAAGCCCACTCGGCCCAGCAAATCGGCAAATAGTACTGTGTGAGCCTAGAGTGGTAGATTCTTTTCGTGCCCGCGCCTCGTAAAAAGCAGGAGGTCCCGACCCATCCATCCCCGGGACCTCAAGATTCACGCTACCTGGAAAGGTGGACGGTTTCAATCCTCGGCGCTCCCGACTCCCTGCACGCGTCCAACGCCGGTGCACACCGCACCGCGCTCGCTCCACACGAGGAGTGGATGACGAGAGCAAATCCAGAACTCAAAACGGTGGAAGGAGACGGCCGCCTGATGCCGCTAAAAATTCCTCCAAACACGACAATATTTTCAGTAGGGAGATAAGCTAGCAAGGGGGACCCACTGGGAACCACCATTCGCACGTGTCGCCTTCCTGGATTGCATGGCGCGGTGACGCGGACCGCCGGTCAGGCGGCGGAGCCGCAGCTGGTGTCCCACCCCATCTCTCTCTCTCCTTCCTTCTCTTTTTTATCTTCCGGCAATTTCCAATTTCTCGCTGGCATACGGGCTTTGGGTCCATTCCCGGAATACTCCCCATGGCGACGGCCACCTCCTCGGCGATCGGATGGATTGTGCTGCTCTCGGCGCTGGTGCTTCCCATCGGGCACTCCGCCTTTCGGGTGGGGGGCGGATGGGAGTCGGTGATCCGGATGCCGACGGAGAGTGGCGGCGATGACGGGGAGCAGGAGATCGGGACGAGATGGGCGGTCCTCGTGGCCGGGTCGTTCGGCTACGGGAACTACCGGCATCAGGTACGGAGATAGATGTGGAAAAAGTAGAAGGGATTTATTTTGGCGCAATTTATTTTTTTTAGGAATGATTTGGTTGAGCAAGAGGATTTGTTGGTGAAATGATTGGGTGTCAGGCGGATGTGTGTCACGCGTATCAGCTGCTGAAGAAGGGCGGGCTCAAAGAGGAGAACATCGTGGTGATGATGCACGACGACATCGCCAACAACCCGCTGAATCCAAGGCCAGGGGTCATCATCAACCACCCCCAGGGCGAAGACGTGTATGCTGGGGTCCCCAAGGTACTTGCTCCATATTTCCTCCCTTTCTTTGTAGTTGTATACTTTGTATACTCTTAGGATCCGTTTGGGTATTACTGTAGGATTGAGCCGAAAATTTTGAAGGAATCGAGCTCGTTGACATGTCTACGTTTCATCGTGGCAGAGGCTGTTCAAATTCAGTCTAGATCTTAGCCTTTGGGTTGCTTTCACATAGGATTTGGGTTGGATAATATCTTGTTGATACGGACGGCCCAATTCCCGACTCCTACAAAATTTTCAGCCTAGTGGTTGAGTAGGTCTGGAAGTTTTAGGGATGTCAAACCAACCAAATAGGAAAATGAATCAGAATTAAGCAAATTAAGCTTAAACCGACAAAGCAAGTTTGAATATATTTATACTATGCACTTAATGAATCATCCGTGTATTACTTTAATTAGTATATATTTTTTGTTACTTGAATCGATTAATTGTTAATTTAGGGTTGAACCGGTCACACTTTAATACAAGTTTAAATTGAGCACGATTCAAGCTTGAGAAGTCCATCACAAATGGGTGCGTTTTGGCATATTGGAGATTTCCTGGAAGGAATTTGTTGATGGACCTGAAAATGGTCTGGAAGTAGTTCTATGGGCTCCACCACAAGTACTCATTTCACTTCACTTTGCTGTATGTTAACCCGGACCAAAGCATATGGGAACGAAGTAGGCGAAAGATACAGAAATGAGCGGAACCCTTTTCTAGCTCAAATTACATGCTTGATGTGCTATTGCTCTTAATTAGCTTATCTTAGTTGAACTTGCATGTCCATTTCTTTTGAAACCTTTAGAAGCTAATTAATTAGTAGTTATCCCGAAGTTAACTTTCAAAACATCCTACGCTTTGTAATTCAATGACAGGACTACACTGGGGAGCATGTCACCACCACCAACTTATATGCTGTCATCTTAGGCAACAAGAGTGCAGTTGAAGGGGGAAGCGGGAAGGTTGTGGATAGCAAACCAAATGATCGGATTTTCATCTACTACTCAGATCACGGAGGCCCCGGCGTCCTCGGTCCGTTTCAAATCCCCTTCAGTTCTGATAAACTAGCTGCACCATGAGAGCTTGTTACGCTAACTATTGATCGCCTTGGTCTTAGGAATGCCAAACATGCCATTTCTTTACGCGGCTGATTTCATTGATGTGTTAAAAAAGAAGCATGCATCCGGAGGTTACAAGGAAATGGTAAGAGACTAAAAGAATGTTAAACAGCACGTAAGTGGACCCAAAAGAGAATTATATCGTTGCTAGTGATTATATGAACAGGTTATCTATGTGGAGGCATGCGAAAGTGGGAGCATATTTGAAGGTTTGATGCCGGAAGACCTTAATATATACGTGACCACGGCATCAAATGCAGAGGAGAGTAGCTGGGGAACGTACTGCCCGGGAATGGATCCGTCTCCACCTCCCGAGTTCATTACCTGTCTCGGGGATCTGTACAGCGTCGCATGGATGGAAGACAGGTACTGTTTTCTTTGCCCTCTTTGAACCATATTAGTGGACTACAGAAATGAACATCTGGTAGTGTATTAGAACTTGAGGAGCTATCAATTATCATTTGTAAAATTTATTATAGTCGAGGCACGGATGCGGCAGTCGGATCTGATTCACGGGCACTTGCCTGTGAACTTTTAAATCGAACTGCATTCCTCATAGCTGCGTCCAATGGCATAACCATTTGACCGGTTTTTTTCTCATGGACGACATCGTTCATTGAGTTTTAGGCCTTGTTGTCATATGCGCAATTTCACATGCTTACGATCAAATGATTCTATTTAACGTATCAATATACTCTACTCACTTGTTTTGGGGGTTTAGCGGGAAGTCGTCAGGGTGGAGCTGAAGCAGCTATGGTGCTTCGATGCTCATTGTTAGTCTGACGATTTAAATATTAGTTGCCAAGATAGTTATCAGGACCACCTTAATATAAAAATAATATGGGCTATATTTCGGACTTTGGATCTCATGGTGGAATTGATTGCTATCATCAACTACATAGGCATTATATGCTACCGTAATAATATAAAAACTAGGGCCGAGTTCCATGCCTTACTTGAGTTGGAACTCCTGGGGTGGGCCGACGAGAACGAGATTGCTATTTTTCTGGGCCTAAGACCACGGGCCGAATGGGGGGTGCTTCTTTCCCAGCCGGAAAATGTTGAACTGTGAAGGGATCAGCCTACGGTTTCCCCAATCTCACGGTCCGTTCTTTGCAGCGAGACTCACAACCTGAAGGAGGAAACGATACAGAAGCAGTACGAGGAGGTAAGCACCCAACTACCTCAATAAGATCGATTTCTCAAGTGATTCTTTTCCTTCTATCATTTCGAAATCTTTCGCATGTAAATAATTGCTCTGTTTTCATTCATTCTGTATGGGTGGGGGTGGATAGGTGAAGGAGAGGACTTCCAACTACAACACCTACAACACGGGGTCCCATGTGATGGAGTATGGGGACAAGAGTTTCAAGGACGATAAGCTGTACCTCTTCCAGGGCTTCGACCCCTCCAACGCCAACCTCTCCGGCAATGCCCTTGCGCCTACAATGCCGATGGAGGCCATCAACCAGAGGGACGCCGATCTTCTCTTCTTATGGAAACGAGTGAGTGCACAATACCCTTCGGTCTTTTTTTTTTTTATTTTTTTTTATTTTTTTTTAACGTAGTGTGGGTGCACGTCTTGGGTGCTTGATATATATTTCCAATATTCGATAGAAAACAATTTACGTTGCCATGTAGTGCGATCGCAATATATGGTGGACAAAAGAAGCCCAAATAATATTATAGGTTCCTTTTGCATGTAGTAGGGAACTTTTTAGACCTCCATTCAGGCATCTACATACCAAAGGAAGTGTGTGTGTGTGTGTGTGTGTTTTGTTACAGTCTATCCTTGCACAGAATGGCTATAGCATGCCTTGTGCCACTTGTATGATCTGAGCGGGAATTTCGTCCCGAAGGTTGTTAAGGGGTGATTGAACATCTTGAAAAATTAAAAAGAAACCATCTATATGTTATAAAATATAATAATCAATGCTAATGGCAGGTCACACCTCTTTCTATTCTGTCATATAAATAATAATAGGATCAAAGGAGGCCGGATAAACTGCAGAATTGCTTAATTTGTGCAGTTCAATCATCGCATGCCTTGTGAATGGGAAAGAATATTGATTAGCTAGCTGTTTGGGCAAATTCATCGGAGTCAGAGGTGAGTATCACTAAGGAGAACAGGCTTGGGATGGGTATATCAGGTGTAGATTTGAGCCCATAAATGATAAAGTGACGCAGAAACTCTTTAGGATGATTGGCTTTAAGTGAGCTCCTAAATAAATTGATGATGATAAAAGTGATGGAGAACTGTTTGAGATGGTTAGCCATGTGGAACAAACTTAGAAGGAATTAATTGTGAAGGTTGTGGCTGTGGAACAAAGATATGTGGAGGCCCCATTATTGGACTTTGCCATTCTGCTACTTAGGGAAACATGCATCAGAGAGATTATTTGGTCAGCAACTGGTCCAAGACAAAAAAAGAAAGGTACAGAGATAGCAATGGACGAGTAGAACAGTCATGGTTAAATCAATAAATTTCGAAGATCATGTTAGCTTCTGAGAAAGGTACCTGTGAACCATTAATATACGTGATGAAGAATATTTCTCTTAGGCTGATTGAATTCGATAAACATCTTCTCCGTATATTTACTGGTGGAGTTATTCTTAGCCACTTTTTTTTTTTCCCTTTTTTCTGTTTCAACTATTGGTTATCATTACTACAGAAATGTCTTGCCTATGTTATAATTATGCGTGGTTTTTTTGGCTTTCAGTATGAACAATTCGATGAAGGATCCAAAAAGAAGACAGAGGCTCTTAGGGAAATTACCGAGACGTTGGTGCACAGGCTGCATCTTGACAATAGCATCAATCTGATTGGAAAGCTTATTTTTGGATCAGAAAATGGTCCTTCCATCCTCAACGCTGTAAGACCATCTGGCCAGGCGTTGGTTGACGATTGGAATTGTCTGAAGACAATGGTAATAATCTCTCTCCCTCTTCCTTTCGTCGTAAGTTTAGTTACATTCAGTTAGTATTCACTTCTTCAGCATTTAAAGGTGTCGATCGACCACTTTCATAGGAGATTTTCTTTTTAATTTTTTTGAGCATGGACTTAATTTGTGCCATTGAACAAGAGAGGAAACCTTGGAGGCCCAGATTGTTGAGAACTGGGACCTGAATTTTCCCTTTTCTGCTTTCTTTCTGGGATTTGTTATTTTTCTTTCAACCATAAGCGATTCACCTTAAAGCAAACATCAAACATCTACTTCAGGTACAAGTATTTCAAACCTACTGTGGGCCGCTGACTCAGTATGGGATGAGACACATGCGGGCATTTGCAAACATATGCAACAGAGGCTCTTCCAAGGATGCAATGGTGGAAGCTTGTCTTAACGCTTGCGAAAGCCATATTTCAGCTAAATGGAGTTCCTCAAGCCAAGAATACAATGCCTGATGACAATACTATCGTGAATTCTACAGAACCATGTTAAGAAAAGGTACTTAAGATTCTCCTCTCTTTTCTTTCGCTTTATGTAAGTGAACTGACTTATCTGTATACCAGGTCCATGGTAGGGGGCATGAGGTTGTATATATTTCGACCGATGATAATAATACAGATAGCCATGATATATGTGGCTTCCAATTGTTGGACCATTGTTAATTTAGGATTATGTATATGGCTTGCTTTGTTGCTGCATCCTTTATTTTTATTCATCATCAGTGACTGAGAAAAAACACAATCTATATGACTAGTACTACTTCATGGAGAAACTTTTTTAAAAAAATTTCTGTTGCATATTTGTTAAGATATTCATTAATGCGAGAGCAATGGAAAATGGATTCGTTCTTTAGTGAACAAAATGGAAGAGATGAAGTGGTGTCCATTGGTCGTCCGATGGTGGAACCTAGTGAAGCAGCTCGCAGCTGTTTGGAATGCTGTCCTTTCCATGAGGGGTCCCGATGCTTGAAAAGAGGTGCCTCTTTCGACAAAATGCAGGACCCAAACCCCAAACCGGCTCTTGGAGAAGGATCATCCCCGGTGACTAGCCTGCACGTAGTAGAGCACGTATTATACTTTGGCACAGAAGTCCAAGGAATAAAAAACCACTTGTGGGGTGGGGAGGGGAGCTTGCATGCTTTTTTCAGAAAAGAAAGGAACACCACGAAGAGGACCACCCCTGCGAAGATGCCAACAATTATTGCAATGGTTCTTCCAATGTCATCCTCCGTATACCCTGTCCATTCGAAAAAAGTAAAAGCAATTAGCATTTCACAAGTATGACGGTGGTGGCTGCTTGCGGTTCGAAGTGGGGGATTAAATATTCAATAGCTATCCATTAAGAATATATTCAATGGCCGCAAAGCCTCCTGCTGGTGTTTCCAGTGGATTTGTTTATGGTGGTGGCTTTGGTTTGGAGATGAGAGAAGGAGCACTTAAGTTGTAGCTAAATAAATTATTAGCTAGTAATAATGCAAGCTGCTCATTATAGTGATGCAATCTGAAGGCGATTTTGGTGGTTTGTCGTTATAAATTATAATATACAATGATTAGCGCTGTGGCTTCAGTCGGATTAAGATGGTGGCAATACATAACTGGATCCAAGGGACAATGTTCCAGTGGGCGTACGATCAAGTCCACAGTGGCTGGCTAAAGCTCCTTTTGTAGAAGAATCATTTTGCTGGTACTCAAACCATTCGTTAATCTATTTTTAACATTTTGGGGGAGGCATGGATGTTGAATTGTTTTTATTTTTGGTAAGGTGGTACAATTATGTGGTCTTATTATAAATACAATCCATATATGGTATTAGATTACATTTTGGGCTGGATCCCGAGTCACGAACCCTGTATGATTCACTCATTTAGTTGGGTTAATGAAATAGCATCCGGATTATCCTGACATTTCTGGATAAAAAAAATGAAATTAACGAAATTTAGTGACTGCGACGACTGGATGTAACTTCACATTAGCTATGAGGGAAAAGATTGTTTTATATGATACACTTGGTCAGAGAAACCACAGCCCTCAGAGCAAGCGTTTCCTTATGGTGTTTTCTTGCTTCTCCCTCGTATACTAGCGATTGATTTCTAGGTTAAGATAATCCATCATGCTTCTTTACTCGTATGTTTTTCTAAAATTTCCTAACCTCTCATTCAGCTACAGAATAACTTTGGAAAGGAACATATTCTGGGATAATTGTTCCTTCGACAAAACTTAATCTGCTAATAGATTTATGGGGCTAATCCAAATCACTGCCGTCTCCAAGTACGAGAAAGTCCTTCAGAAAAGAAGTCGCCACGTGTCCAATATCAGTGGGACTCATGACAGACCCCTTTTATCAGCTAGTGCAGGAAACGCTGTTCAATGTTACTTATGGAACACCCAATCATTTCCAAATATTCAAAAGTTAATCTAACCTCCTCTCTCGCAAATTAGAACTTATTAAAGCTGTGAAACAGTAAGAACAGTGTTTCCCGTTCCATCTCTAGCAAACAGAAAGCAACACAATTTTCGTAATGCATCATAGCTTGAAGCCTAACCTGTTGTAGATCGGAAGTAGTAGCCGGAGGCCCAGTACTTGGCGTAGCACTGCCCCAAGTACACGTCCGCCGCCATGGCCGACCCGCACGAATTCTTCAGCTGCCCGACGGCTTGCGCCAGGCAAGCGGTGCAGTCGGCCGAGCTCAAATCCCCGACGCACTGCGCGTAGCCCTGCACCGTCCCGGAGCTGCTCACCCGAAACCCCACCCCGTTCTGCAGGTCGGCGAGCACGTCGTCCCTCCGCCGGAAGAACTCCGCGTCCTTGCTCGCGCTGGCGCTGCACTTGCGGTACACCAGGCTGGTGTCGGGCCGCCCGAGGAAGTTCTCGTTGCTGTACCGCACGAAGCACCCGTCGAGCTGCAGCGAGGCCGCGTAGGAGTCCGGGCACACCAGGTTGAGCTGGCCCACGGCGCTCTGCACGCAGGAGGAGCACTCGCCGGCGCTCAGATCGTTGCGGCACTGGTAGAGGCCGTAGACGGCGGCGCCGGTGGCTGACGCGGAGTCGTTGCCCACCGCGAAGCTGTTGTAGGTGGCCTGGGAGCCGGCGGCGGCGACGGAGGTAAGGAGGGAGATGAGATTGTTTTGATAGGGGGAGCTGGGCTGGAACTTGGATGGTGAGCAGCCGGCGTAGATGAAGCTGGCGGCCTTGGCTTGGTGGATGGGGTATAAGAAGGCCAAGAAGCAAAGGAGGAAGGAGTTGAAGGGGCTGCAGAGTTTCTTAAGGGACATACTTGTGAGACTAACGAGTTTTGTTTTGTAGAGCTTCTTTCAAGTGTTAGAGGGTGGGCTTTTGCTCTTGTGAGGTGGGATTGGTATTTTGTTTTAATGGCGGGGAGGGTGGGGAGTGGTGCTTTTCCACCGCTGTCAATGGGGTTGAAGGAGAGCGATGCGTATCTCTTTTTGGTGCTACTTGAGTTTGGTTTGTTGGAGGCAATAATTGCAAGTGCTTCCGGTGTGCTTCTTTTGTTTCATTTAAGGCCTATGGCCTTGTGGTTGAAAGACCATAGCCGTGGAAGAAGTACCGACTTATTTTAGCAAAAAGTTATAATCGAAGCTCCTGGATTGACTGCTAGTTTATATTTAACTTTTATTACTTATTGTTATATATAATAATGAAAATTTTCTATTCGAATAATCAATATGTGATTTTAGTGATCATTTTACATTTAACTTTTGATTTGTTTATAAAAATATAAAAGTTGGAGAGAATTAGGATATATTTAATTGCAAGAATAGCTGTGGGAAAAGAAAAAAATATTTTTAAAATGAAATTTAATAAAAATTTATAAATTTATTTTTAGAAATACTTCAATTTTTCAAGTAAAAACATATTCTCATGCAATTATGTCTGCAACCAAGTATGCCTTTTTTTATAGAAACAAGTCTAGCTGCTAACCATGTACAGGAAAAGTTTAACATTGCGTAAAACACAAGCCCACCAAACCATGCAACGATTAAAAGTGAAATTTTAACTGTATATGAATTTTGGGTGTGTTGGGGCAGTTCCCCCTTGAAAAATTTTGGGTGTGTTGGGTTTCAGTATTGTAGAGATTGCATCTTACCCGTGGTCCAAGAGTCAACACAGTAACAACGAAAGCATATCTGTACTGGAGATATTGCCACTGAATTGAATTGATCCTTGAGCAGTTGTTAAAAGGCGGAAGCATATGGAAGCAGCCAGAATGGGAATCACAGATAAAAGCACTTTTATGTCAATCACCCAGAGAATTTGGTTCTCCACTCCAAACAAAACGGGCCACAAACTTCTTTACCAAAAGACTGGGGGTCTACCAGCTTCAGGAGGGTCAGAGAAGAGCTACTTGAGAGAATCTACATGCTCTCACCCTCTCCTTGTGAGAGATAACCTCTGCTGTCGTCGTGAGAGAGTCTTTTTTTTTTTTTTCTTTTGAGTAATGAGGGAGGATGTTAACCACCCAACTTTTATTTGAATCGTGAGAGAGTCTTTCGAAGCATTTCTGCTGCGTAGAAGGCATGATTGTGTTCCCTTGCAGCAGACTCTTCATAGATTTGCGGTCCCTTCGGTTGAGGTCGCCTTGTCTCCGGCCACGGACCACAAATGGCATGCACAAGAGACTGATTCTCTTGTCACGGGAACAGAGAAATCCTTTCACTTTTGAAGCATTAATTGTTGGGAGCGTTAGAGAAGCTTCGTGCTCGGTATGCTATTCTGTGTAGCTATTTCAGTGAAGCATATTCATGTCCAAGTCTCCAACTAAAGACATGTTGGATGGCACTATAAGAGATAGCTATATGTTAGCTACTCGGTATTTATGTGGCTTTTGAGGGATCTTCATTTATTTTTCAGATGTTAGCTTGCCAAATTGTGATGCCAAGGAACTAAAATGATAATTCTCCTTCCAATCAACTTGAATAGACTTCGAATCCGCTAGATTTTATTTCATTGTGCTCAATTCTAGAGGATTTAAAGAGTGCCAACCAGTGTAATTGGTAAAGTTCTAAGGCGTTAGTATCGAAGCTCTAGATTTGCATCCCATCCTCATCCTGATTTCTCTAATCCTGATTTTTTGAAAATAATATAGGATTTACAATAATTGTTAATTTATCAGCTATATCAAGGGCAAATCATCAGTTAAGGTTCAGTTTTAGTTATGACTAATTCCTTTATACATTATGTTCAGAAGTAGCAGATGTACTCTCCCCCGTTTGTGTGCCTGTAATTTGTGGTAAACAAGTTTCTAGGGTTCCACTTGAGCTTAGCCAAAAGGCCAAGAAAGGTATATAGCTTCTGGGGCTCCAATCAAATAAAGATGCCCGTCTAATAGAAGATGCATCGTTTTATTTTGTCTCCTTCTCTATTAACTTTGATCTAGTCTTGCTTGCATGGTTACATTTCAGGCTCAGCACATGGGTGTGGCGGGACGGAAGAAAGCATCATTGGCTTACATTCTATGGCAGCTTCGACGAGCCAGAAATTTGTCGGTATTTCAGCTCAGATATCTTCAACACAAAGTCATTTCCACCATTCTGTGTTAGTGGAGGAATGTTGGTCTACCAATAGCTAGCTAAACAATCAATGTACCAAAAAAAAAAAAAAGCTCAACACTCACATCAGGGGTACTTTTTTTTCTCTTTTTTCCTCGAGGCATCTTGTATAACGGGTGTCCCACTATTCCCACGGTTTGGTGTTTTTGAGGTGAGTTTTGCTGGCGCTTTGAAGCGGTATGGCAGCACAGATACTTTTTCGTAATGAAAAATTATACTTTACACTATATGGATCATATACACCATATCAATCATGTATCTTGATTCCTATGAGGCCTATGCATCACATGTTTATCTTGGTTTGCCGCCCCGTACAATTAATTTTGATTTGTTTCTATAATATAGTATTGATATGGTGCATTTAGTGCAAAATATAATTTCTCCTGTCTAAGGTTACGAGTGCCAGCATCTTTTCATTCGATATATAGTGTATGTCATGCAAGCTGAGGCAATCTGGTTGGAAGGTGATTCATAAATTATTAGGGGTCATCCATGTGTCCATAGTCTCTGGGATTTGATAACAGCCCTTGATGAATTCAAATTCTCCTACACACACATTGGGAGGGAAATCAGGTAGCTGATAGATCTTCTTGTGACTCCATCCGCTAAATACATGTAAACTACGTAGCATTGTCCATCTTAGCTGATGTTGTCCTACAGACCCAATATTTGCTCAATGGGAACTCGTGAAAGACCACAAAACAACTTTGTGACCCACTCTGCCCTTGGTTTGCTAGACAAGACCAAACTTTGTTCAAAGGGTCCTAAGCAACGGGATCATTCCCTCCGTGGCCTTGGATCCTGTCCTTCTTGGCACCTCGCATTTCATTAATTATGCGACGGATTGGACTGCCTTGTGGTCTTCTTTATGCTTTCCCTTTTTTTTATATTTTCGCAACAATATCTAGAGTTCCTTAAAGCTGATAAAATGAAGATCCTTCTTGTCCTTGTGATCATTTTTTTTCTGACGATAAAGCTAAAGCCTGCATCACAACGCAGGGCCGTAGAGCACTTTGGGTCCATTGGACTTGACCTTGCCTTGGAAAGGAGGGACCACGGCTCGACACCGGTCCGCTCGATCTCGAGGATTCGCTGTGGTACATTTTTAATATTTCTGAGATGTGACTCGTCAATCCCAACCATCCATTTGAGAGGAGTAAAATTTAACTAAGTCGGGTTCGGATCGCACTAAACAAAAAGAAAAAGAAAGAAAGAAAGAAAGAAAGAAAGAAAATCGGTTTAAGATTATTTAGGCCACGAGTCTAATCTCTGATGTTTTACATGATACATCAAATTCGAACTGAGTGTGATCACTAGGCCGGAGATCTGAGTTTGATCAAGTCTTATGTATTTTTTTAACCGTTATGAGATTTCAGTTTTATATCTTATACTTTCTACAAGGTAGGATATGAAGTACTTTGAGGCTTTATGATGATCGCAAACAGACATCATGATCTCTGCATGATGGTAAACCTTGAGATTTGGCTTCACTCTTGAGCTTGTGTTGACTCGTTCTCCTACCATCTTTTATCAGTCAATACCTCATTCCTCTTTTAATTTCTATGCAAGTGTGACTCCAGTTGACCTCTTAACTTTTATTTTTCGCCCCTCGTAAAAGGCTAGAATTGAGGTAATTGTGAGTTTCTGTCTCGGCCGAGACTTCTCCTATCCTAGTTCTTAGGAAAATTTGTGAGGATTTGTATTGTAGACATCCATATCACCAAGAATGTGACTTTATTTGGTCACCTATCAAAAGCTTGCACCATGAAGGTCTTTAATGAGTAAAATTGTGGAGAAATAAGAGTAATTGACAAAAGAATTATTTGACACGACATCTTTAAAGTATGATTTCTAAGAATATTGATAGTTCATTATAATGGTTCTTTGGGATTTATATCGTTGATTGTTAATAGTAATGGCTGTTGGTTGCCTGATACAATCTTTAATTACTTCAATCCTGACTCTTTCTTGAACAAAGTAATGAATGCTGAAACGATCATCATCATCAATAGTTGTTTTCTTGGCTGGTTTGCACCATTGAAAGGTATTAGATAAAAACTTGAACGGTACACTAAACATTAGCACACAATTTTTTTTTTAAAAAAAATCACAAACACAACTGAAGCCTTTTGAACAGTTATAGCGGACATTGTAAAAAGATGTGCTTGCATTGTAGCTTGGTCTCCTTTGCATGTTCTGCCACATCTCATGCATGGTTAAATCCTTTCACCATGCATTCTGTCACTGATCTGAAAAAACAGCCTAAACTGGGATACGGCTTTCCACGTAGAGATCACTCGTACTAAATATAATATCTAATTATATATTTATTTATTTATTTAAAATATTAAAATATTTTTAAAAATAATGTAATTTACTAAAATTTAAGGGGATGCAAGTTTTTTTTTTTTTTTTAAAGAAAGAGAGAAGGATCCACCCACACTATCATTATCCATACTTTAAATACTCGAAGATGCACCATTCAGGATTCAAAGTTGTAATATGAAAGGTTGCGACGATTAAGGTAAACCCTAGTTCAAGTACCCTCCACCGTCCCATTTTCGAAGAAAGAGATTTGACCAGATATATCTGCTTGCAAGAGTCGATGATGATGCATATGGCTGCCAAGAAAATGATTTCAACCGGGCCTAGTGGTCACATAAGTAGAATTGGAGAAGCGTCTGGATAAGGTGATGTGAGAATATCAATGATCTTTACCTATGGGAGAACAAAACCATAGATCATCTCCATCATAAATTCCATCATCTGCCTTAATATGATGCTAAAACCACGATCCTTAATTCGAAATTAAAGGTGGCCATTGGTGGGTTGGGTTCTGGTCAGATTGGTTCAATTCATGGATCAAGATTTATAGAACCTGATCTGGACTTGATCTGGGCTATGGCATGTCGGCTTGCAGCCCACCCGCTGACCTGCAGTGGATCCACTGACCCATTTTACTTGGCCAAGCCCATCTAATTCGACCTGGCATCCAATTTTGTGCTTTATATCCCGACTTTACGGCTCCCTCGAGGATCGTGCTTCCTTCCTCTCCTCCCTCCGCTCTAATCTCACCTTCTGGGCTCATGATGTGGACTTGAAAGATGGTGAATAGAAGGCAGGGGAACCGTTAAAAACGTCATGGCATCACCTTATCCTGATAGGGAACCGTCATGGCGTCACCTTATCCTGATAGGGAGTTCTAGGACTAGATATTTTCTCAAGCATCCTGCTCTTAGCCTTAGCTGCTCTATAAACATCTACTCAAATATAAGTCTCATATCTAGGGTTGTTTTTTGCTGATATTGATGTCTCCATCCATGCATGGGGTAGATGTCAGGTCCTTCCCCACCAATTTTATAACTATTTCTCTATCCTAAATATATAAATTTTGCAAAATCACACTAGTACTTCTAAGAGTGATAAATAAAGAATTTGAACCTACCAAAAATATGATGTACCAAAGTCTATAGGCAAACTTATTTAATCCAAGTGCATTATTGTTGAGTATGCCTTAAGTTTATAGACTCCAGAAAAGCAAACATGGACCTTTTTTTTAGATCAGAGTGAGCAAAGCAAGTGGAGGGAAAAAGATCCCTCCTCCATGGTTATACTTGTTTTGTTTGGTTCTTATAATTCAGTAGTTGAGAATGCAAGACAAACCCCTGTGGATTAAACTAACCTCATTATTGTAGAACACCAATTCGATTTCAAATTGGGTGCTCGAGAAACCATATATATATATTGGAGGTTAGGGTTTGTAAGGAAATCTTGGATGGTGTAATCTTCAATTTTTTATAGTAAAATTTTTACATCATCTCTACCCATTGATATAGGTCAATAAATTGAAGTATATAAATATTTTGTGCTTTTTTTCTCTTCTGTTTTTTGTCTTTTTGTTTCGTTATTCTTCCTGTGATCACCGCCAAGATCTAGTTTCATACCGACCATGCCTATTGGAGATATCATGACCTCCAAATTGAAAGAGAGGCTTTCAAGTGGTAACAAGGCATCAAATTTTCTTCGCTAAGGCCATCCAATCAAGGAGAAAGTTCAAACAACGGTGGCAATGAATCCGCGTTGGAAACAGTGGTATCCACGCGTTTTGCTTGCACTTCGGTGCAAGACTACCGGAAACAAGGATGGTGACTATTTAAGGAGAAGGAAAGAATGGAGAGGCTGTGGAAAATGACTTGATGGGAAGTCAAAAACATCTTCATCCAATTGCTTGGACGTGTGGGGGACCAAAAATGTATTACCAATTAATGCTGCCACCATTAGAAGACATGTCTTTGTTTTAAGCAAAATTATACGAGAGAAATTGAAAGACGAATGAGACAAAAAAAAAAAAATTCCCAGGAATATGAATGGACTAATTTGGTAATTGTCTGGAAGCCAGTGCAACCAAATAATTGTTTGGAAGCCAGCGAAGTGTCACCGTGGAACCAACTGCGTCGGTTCTTTGCCTGGACCGAAACAATTGGGCTCAAAGTATAGAGCTAACGACAGCCGTCTTGCAGATTCCTTTGCTGTGCTACGAAGAATTCATAGAAAAGGAGAAATTTTTTTGTGCATTGCAGGTGGTGTAGAAAATCTGATATGAGACACCACCTCGTCTGATTTATTCATGTAGTCACTATTTTTCAATACGTATTTAATATTTGCTGATCGATTTTTTCGTTTAAAAATTTTGTATGATAAAAATATTTTTATTTTAAAAAAAAAATTATGATATCCTATGACATAATATAGCTCAGGATGTTATAATACGATTTAAGATATTATAATATAAGAGAGATATTTTTATCCAACTTTTTTTTAACACTCATTTAATGCCTGCAGGTCGGTTTTTTCATTTGAAAATTTTGAATGATAAAAATATCTATATTTTTTAAAAAAAATTATGACATCCCGTGCATATAATGAATGTAGGATATCATAATATTATCACAGGATATCATAATTTTTTCAAAATACTGAGAAATTTTCGTCATACAAAATTTTTAAACTAAAAAACCGACCTGCAGGTATTAAATGTGTATTGGAAAGTGATAATACGTGGACTAATCGGACAAGGCAGTGCACTCCATATCGATTTTCTACGTCGCCATGGTGCACAAAGAATTTCGCCATGGAAAAATATATATTGGAGGAAAAGTTGCATGTTTCATTTGATTTCTTTTTTTTTTTTTTGTGATATACAATGTATATCAAAGTAAGAATGTTTCTAAGAACATCGTTGCTATTCATATTTTATAGATCCAGTCCATTATATCCATATTGATTAAGAGTTTATTAGAGGACTGGTATGCAGATATGCTACTTTCAATCATGCATGAGTGTCATCCACACAAGCATGAATTTTCTTCCCTAAATCTGCCATTCTTTGTTCATGCTTTATATCACAAAATAAAACATCTCCTTCC
This sequence comes from Elaeis guineensis, assembly GCF_000442705.2. NCBI lineage: Eukaryota > Viridiplantae > Streptophyta > Magnoliopsida > Arecales > Arecaceae > Elaeis > Elaeis guineensis. The sequence goes on from NC_026003.2 coordinate 114,638,564, forward strand.
ACAGTCTGCATGCTTTTTCTTGTTACTCCGAAGAACTATATAATCATGGAGGTATGTTGAAAAGGGTCATTCAGCAAATTGATGTCATAAAAGGGGTTTGATGCGCTACTCTCGATTGAAATTTTCCGTTGGGAGTTCTGAATGATCTGCTTAATTTTGTAGGAACGAAAGCATGCAAGAAAAAGAATATAGTGAATAAATGATGCGAGTAGGTGAGAGAACTTGTGGAGCAGAAGCCCATTTGGAACCTTTGAGACCAGCAACTATGTCCGTCTAAAGTGAGCAAGACGAAGACTCGTCCAAATTTACCAAGGAGCATTGAAGGGAGGAGAAACTAATTCTACCCAACACAGATCTCTCCAGAAGCTCTACCAAGATTAAAGAAAATGACAAAAATAGAGCCAAGGTGTTCTTTTCTTCTATAGATAAATAATAAATGGACGGTGACATCCATTATTACATAATTCATGTTAGATTTTTCTTCTAATTCACAAATAGCTCAGCTTTTTTAAAATAAACATGATTGGCCGAAATAAATGCAAAAAATGAAACTCTATTCTATCTCGATTTAATTTTTTTCAAGATAGAAAGGTACATCCTAACAATTTTTTTTAAAAAAAATCGACTTAATTGAACCATTTTAGGACTCAAAAGATCAAATTTGAACATGATCGCTGTATGCGCCACATCCTTCGAAAAGTGATGACCTGCTGCAGAGTTTGAAAAATTATATATTTTTGTAAAAAAAATATTTCAATCAAATATTGTACAATTAAATTGATAAATTTAGCATATTGAATGAAAACTGTCCATTCCTATCTATAATGATTATAATGGTGAATCAGTGCTCCAACTATATCAAAGAAGAGCCTAAGAAAACTTACAGCTATTTTAAGATGATCATTTCTAAAGTTTAATATACCCCCACAAAATATTACTATCTGATGAACAAGCACTGTCATGTACACAATTAATCACAGCCGCTTAATATATTACATATGTATCAAGATGAGCACTCGATGAATGAGGGAATGATGAAATGGGCCCAACAATTTCGGAAATTAAATCGCTCGTGGATCCTACTTCACACCTACTCCAAAGAAGCACACCATTCTCATTAGGATTCCAGAATAATCCCCGTATGCACGTGGTACAAAACGTGTACCCACGTGCGACACACGGGTTCTTTTCACCGTTTCACCTTCTTTGATTTCTTTCCCGATCGCCAACTTCCATCCTTGCGTCGATTCAGTGAACGATCCCCAAATTTTCTGCCTTTTTTTTTTTTTTTGGTCATTTCATTCTCCACCGTATCCCCCACCATCCAACCGTGCTGCCCCCGTGGAACAGGAGCCCGCCGTCCCAGATAAAAAGAGCGTCCCACCGAAAAAGAGCTAGGATAGATTAGCAGAATCCCTAACTAAAGTCGGTATGCTATAATTTTTTTTGTTAAGTACAATATCATCGTTAAATATAGTCATTCCACAAAGTACAAACGAAAATCAACAAACAAATTGAGATTAGAATATATTAAATAAAGCAAAACTTGGATTAAATTTCTATATGCAAGCCACCAACTAGTCTTTTTTTATGCCCACCTCATCTTATGTGATACTATCCTTTTCTAAATACGTAAAAAAAGCTAGAAAAACCAAACTTTAATTTAATGGGAACGATATTTCAACTAACTTGTTTATAATTTTTTTTAAATAATAAAATATTCCTAATTGCATCCAAGTCATCGTGAGGTTTTTTTTTTTTAAAAAAAAAGAAAAAATCTACCTGATCCTGGAGGCTTCAAACTCAACTGTTGCTTGACTTCTAAATTGGAAAAAAAAAAATAAATCAAGAATAGAAATAAAAAGTTCGCCGAGTAACATGACCTTGAAAGCTAAAACCCATCCATTGTACATGTCCACAAGGCAGGCAATCTCCACATTATCTACACTAAGATTCTTCAATTTTCTCAAAGCATCGCCGTGAACCCATATCCCTTTACAAGAAAAAAAAGGATCTATCACTCACCCCCACAAGAAGAACAGAAGACACGGTATTTTTCTTTCTTTTTCCAAAACGTCGTCAGAGATGTTGATGTTTGCTTTGGAACCAGTGGAGCTGGGAGGTCTTCTGGCCGGCGGCGATCCGAGTCTGGACGCGCTCGAAGCGAGAGACGGGGCAGGGGATGGTGATCCCGCCTGGGTGGTGGTAGCCGAACTCCTCCTCCGCCTCCCTCAACAACTCCCCGAACAGCGGGTGGTTGAAGTAGATCACGGGCACCAAGTACCGCTGCGGCGGCCCTCCGTCCTTCCGGCCCCCCACGTACACCACCAGATGCCCCTTGGGCGGCGGCCTCGGCCCCTCTATTTCCTCTTTCTGGTGCCCCAGAAGCGCCGCGTCGTCGCAGGCGGCCTCCCAATCGCCGGCGGAGGGCCGGTCGCCGAGGCGCCAGAAGCGTGCCCTTCCGCCGCCGTGGACAGAGGACCGAAGGCGGCTTGTGAGGTCGCGGCCCCAGTCGAACAGTTTTGTCGTCATCGTCGAGGTTATGGTCTTAGAAGAGTGGGTTTTGGAACGGTATAGGGTGGATTGGGACTGGGATCGTGTAGGGTTGAGTCGGAGGTAAATTTTCGGGCGGCGGCGGCGTTGGAAGACCCATCGCCATATCCTCACGATCTTCCGCCCCAATCTGAAGCCCCTGGATTTGTTCATGGTTGGCTGGATGAATCAGAGAGAGACCACGAAAAAAAAGATCGGATTTTTAGCCCCAAAAAAATGGAATTTATGGAAGGATTTAGATGGCTAAACCGGAGAGAGTGAGGCAAACATCAGAGTAAGAAAGACAAAGAGCATGTTTACCTCTTTACATCCCACTCTGGCGCCCTATTCCACTCTATTCCTGTTTGGGATACTAATACCGGAATAGATCGGAAGAAGGGGAAGGGGAGAGGGGCTGATATGGCCTTGTAAAAAGCGGGGAGACAAGAAGGGTCAGAGGAAGAGAAGACGGGAAATAAGGGAGGAGGAAGTCGGCACGCGGTCGATTCTCTGCATGTGGAGACGGAATAAGAATAGGGAAGATAAATAGCAGGGTCAGCACAAGAAATTTTTGGAAGCAAGAGACGAAGGGCCGTCGGCGACCGTGGCGCTTTGCCTTTGGCTTAGTTTTATAGTGATGGTACGGTGGAGTCCTTGCGTAGGTTAAATTATCGATCGTCTACTTCCGGACATTGGATTCTCGCCTACTTTTGGACAAATTACGAACATAAGCGGAGGGGAGTCTCATCCTGTGCCATCCATATAGGTTTGGTGATTGGCTTCAGAAAGATCTCCACCACTCAGCATCTTGGCAAGTTTCGTAGCGAAAGAGACATGAAGCGCTGTGATTTAGTATTTGGTTGAAATAAAAAACTAAAAAGGATAAAATAGATTTTGGAAGCAAAATTGATGAGAATATTATGTGTTATGATATGTCGAAACAGATTAGAGTCGATCAACCGTTCAAACGTTGGATTATTTCCGAAAAATGGAATGGAAAAATGGGCCACAAAATAGATTCAGTTCGTGTGGTTTGATCTCATCCACAGAAGGTGGAGCAAGTAGGACTGGGAATCTGGAATAAGCCGACAAGCAGTGGAAGGCCCTCGAAGCAAAGAAAGCTAAATGGTGGTCCGGTAACGTAATCTGCTTTCCTTTTGAAAATAGAAAGAAATAAAAAAGAAGAAGTTATTCATAGACATCCGTGACCAATAACGTACGCAAGGTCGTCGGACGGCTATGATCATGCCAGAAATCTTTTGCCATCTAGACTTAACGACTGAGTGGCCACTTTATTTCTTTAGTCTCTGATAGTAGACTTTTTTGATCGAAATCATGAAGCATTGTTCAACTGAATGATTCATGAGGCACGAAAGAACACAACAGTGGTCAGGGTCAACAGACTGAAGGGTAGGAAAACTGTACGGCTGGCAGTGCGGGACACGTAAGAGCGTACGGAGAGAGGCGTGCCGGGCAACGCGAGCGTGCGTGGAATGCTTCAGCTGATGACAACTCAAACACTGCCGGGCAACTTTTCCTCGGGAGAGGTCCGTACCACGGTAGATGACTGCCAAGTCATCCATCTCCAAGATGAGCATCTTGTCTTCGTAATCGCAATGTACTGTGTACTCCTCGTGTTCCAAAAATAAATGAAAGCCATCTACCTTCAAGATGGCTGACGCAGCGGCTATCCGCAGAGAACTTTCTGGTGCAATTTTTTGCACCGTAGGGAACCTGAACTCGTATTTGTAATGTTTCTCGTTTTGTTTGGTTGGAGATGTGGAATCAACCCTTGTGGTTGGCAACCAACATCAACTATATATTAAAATGAAGGTACAGCGAGGATGCTTTAGACTGCATAGAGGTTTTTCATGGGAGGAAGATCATGGGAATAAACTTATCTATTGTACATACTATTGTTGTAGAATCTCAAAGTCAAGGGGTTGCAGTTGATGAAATAAAATAAGACACTTAAAAACATGACAATAGTTTAGGTAAGCTGTGCGTTGAGATCTCCAAGACTTTGAAAATCAAATCAGAAATCAGATCCAGTTTCATGGCGGAAGCACATGGAGCAAAGAATAAGAGACTATTGAATTATCTACCATCGATTTGAAGTTACGTTTATGTATGACTAACTGCTGTATGACTTTTTAGCTAATCTAGAAAAAAGGATTTTGTATGCAGTGCCATCATCATGTCCATTCCGTTGCATGTTTGATATAGCAGAAGGGTATTGATGCCATTCATCAATCGTTAATTGGCATGATCAATGAGAGATTGAACCATTCGCGAGACAACATGCTGTGGAAGGATGAATAGTTGAGATAGTTGAGCAAGGAAGTGGCATTACAGAGCAATTTTTAAAATAAAAATGTTCACATTAACTTTTAGTAGGAAAAAGAAAAGAAAAAAAAAATCAAAACCGTAATCATTAGGGGAGATTTGTCATCCATTGCAAGCATGCAAGCTTTTCCCATCCCAAACCAAGTGCATTTCATGAAGATATTTATTAAGTTGAATCTATTTCTTTTCCAAAATGGCATTATTCTTCAGTGAGATTTCTTACATTTTGAGGTTCTCTTTTCCAAAATTTTTTGAGGGCATCTAATGCATCACTTATTTAACAAAAATTCAATTAAATCTAATAAAAATATACTTAAATCAATTTAAAATTCAACCATAAATATTAAATATTATGCATATTGCATATTGCATGAAGTTAAAATAGTTGAATAAATTCACATGATGTGAAGAAATATATCAAAAACCAATTTTTATTATAGATTCCTATACCAACGATGAAGAGTAAGAATTATCTGGTGGCCAAGCTCTCTATGAGTAAAAATTATTTCGGTGAAAGAAATGATTTTCTTAAGTTATATACTTGCATAACATCACTTTACGTATTGCATCAAAATATTTTTTTATAATTATAAAATTATATTTATTAGATTTCCAACGGCTACCACTATAAGAAAAGTATAGCTTTAGAGAAGATTCATCTACATGGCTAAAAAATAGTCTCAAAAATTTAATTTTACCAATGGCATTGAGATGGCATAGAGACGGTGCTCTCCTACGATGGTTAATTGGGACAGCCTAGAGATGGTAATTAAATTTTTTTATTTTAATTGAGTACTAGAGATGGCATAAAGACGGACGGCTGGGTTTTCAGAGACGGCATAGCGACGGGGGATTTAGAAAATAAATAAACTTTCAGAGATATCGATGTAGTGACGGCTTATTAAAAAATTAATTTATGCTCTTTTGGGATGATTTTTTCCATCGCCATTTCTCATCTATGTTGACGGCTCCAGAATGGTTAAATTAAAAATTAATTAATATCTTTTAAAGACAGCTTACCGTCTCCAATAAAAAATTAGTAACGATGGCTCGAGCCATCTTCAATAGTCATCTCAAATAGCCAACCCACTATATAAGCATCCCATGCCCTACCCTGTAGCAAACGACCCTAACCTTAGCTCAATGGCGGCGACGGCCAATCGTTCCAATCGAGCCCAAGGCACTGTTCCGAGAGGGATGGCCGAGCATGGAGATGGGTGCGGCATCCAGTGGCTGCTCTGAGAGGGAGAGCAAAGCACTAAGATGGGTGCAACGGCCAGTGGAGGGAGGAGGAATACATCGCCAAAGGTGGCATCGGCGGCAACCGATGAGCGTGATGCCCAACGGTCGCAGTGCTGGACGTTCGTCGACCTCCATCATAGGGCTTGCGGCATTGCTCCGAGAGAAAGCATAGAGCGCAGAGACGGACACGATGGCTAATGGATGGAGGACGAGCATGTCAGCGGCGGTAACCGACGGGCATGATGCCCCAGTGGTCATGGAGTTGGATGGGAGGTGGCAGCGAGGAGAACAAGGAGGACGAGGGTTCAGCAAGGTTCAAAGAAAAAAAAAAGAAAATACTTAAGGAAGACTGGTGGAAGGGCTACATCGGTGATGATGGAGAGAAAGGCAATGCCAGCGAAGACTGATAGAAGGTGGCGGCGAGGAGAACGGGAAGGAGGTGGGCGAGGGATCGAATCAAAAAAAGAAGAAAACAAAAGGTCACGAATGCTTGAGTTAATAAAATCCTGTTTAAGGATTTTGGTTTACTTTAATAGTTGGGGTTGGTTATTTAAGCATCTATTTGCAGCTAAAAAAATTTATATAATTAATTAGTAATTTAAAAATAATTTTTATTTAATTATAATTAATAATTAATTTATTTATAAAAAGATAATTTAATTATAATTAATATAAATATAATATGAAAAGTATTATTTAAATTAATTAAATAATTTTAAGATTAGAGATAGAATAGAGATGATTTTAATAGGAATGGCATGGTGATAGCAGCCATCAGAGATGATTTGGGAATAATAATTAAAAATTTTAAAAAATAATAATATTAGAAACAGTTATCTTTGGAAACGATGTGGCAATAGGACAGTCATTTTTGAAAAAATTATCTTGACAGATCTGCCTCTAATTTTTTTAGTGATGCGATTTACAGATACGATTATCGGAAACAGCTTTTTTCCATCTCGGATGTTTTTCAGAAACGAATTTTTCTCTTTTGAAGATGGATTTTACCGTCTGATCCAATTTTTCGTAGTGTACCCACTTTAAATGGATATTAAGCATCTCTACGGAAATAACTGTAATAAAATCCCAAACCTTCGTATTGCTGTCATCAAAGAGAATGTTTGGATTTTACCCCAGAGAGAGAGAGAGAGAGAGAGAGAGAGAGAGTGTGTGTGTGTGTGTGTTTGGAGAATCGATTAAATGCTTCATAGAAGTTTCCTGTGATGCTAGTACTAGCTCGGCAACTCAATATTTAACAACCACTAGTCTAATTTTCTTGCGAGTTAAATCAAATCTCTTTTGTCAGATCCTAGAACTTTTTAGTATACATGAAATAGATGTGATCCTAAACCATTACTCCATCATGAATGTTAGTGACTGAGATAATAAAATTCTCTCTTCGAACCTTAGTCCAATCAAACAAGAAAAATGTTTATGAGGTGCCATTACATTACCCACTTAGCGACCCATCATGAACATGCTACTAACGTGGCGCTCTACTTCTTATGAATCGCACCGACATCTCATGAATCTCCCCTTAAGCGTCGGATAGGTGACCAAGCGGGTAATGTAGTGGCGCCTCATAGCAGTACGTAGCACTGCTAACAGGAGTATAATACCGATAGCTGAGACCGCCATGAAAGGAACCTTCCCTGCAGCCGTCCTTTCTAGAAATCAAACGAAATTAATACACAGACGTCCTCTAACGTACGGTGGAGGATGGCCTTGGTACCGGCCCTTTGCTCTTGGCACCGGGGATCTAGGATTTTTTTTAAAATTATTTTTATTTCTTCGTTTCAAAAATACCTTCCTCTCCGATTTATTTTCAAATTATCGGCAATTTCACGGACACATCGATGTGTCCTGCTGTGTTCTTTTTTTTTTTTTTCGAGGGAGGGGGGAGGAGTGAACGGAGGAAGAGGTGGAGAACACACTGCAGGGGAGATGGGGTGGGGTTTGGGGTTGGCATGGAGAAGTCACAGGGGAGGAGGTATTGAGATTTGACGTTTCAAGATTCGACTCATATTAAGTTCATGGTGAAGTCCAAGACGACAAACGAAGTTCAACGAGCCCAAGAACAATCCAAACGGATTACGTGCGAAAAAAAATTCAAAGTAGTGGCACAGCGCACGAGGTGGCGGCGGTCGGTGGTAGATCGATAGAAGCCAGCGGCAGCACGGCCGAGCTCGGTGGAGGTACAACGCACAGCCCAGTGCACGGGCAAGCCGAGCACGTGCCCGCGCAAGCCGGTCCAGCACGTGTGGGCACCCAAGCCCAGCGCCCCTGCACGGTCCATCGTGGACCGCGAGGTGCTGGGCGGTCCATGGGGCCACGTTGATCGAACATGCTGTCCATGCATGATCCAGGGGTGTTTTTGTATGATCTGATGGTCCAAATCTCATCCGATTACGATCGGATGGCTAAAACTTATTTCGAGTTTGATCAGGTGATCGATGGCTCTGATATGTACGATCGGACGGCTCTGATGCGAGCCGGTCATGATCGAACGACCACTAATGATTCTAAGTTTGATTAGGATTGTAGTCTTACTGAAATAATATTTTTGTGATTCTGAAGCCTATATAGCTCCGATTGACGAGCTGTTGTTGCATTAGAGAGCTGGTGACGTTCTAGAGGTGCAAAAAGGCTTCAAGAGAGATTTTAGAGAGCTTATGTAAGGATTTTGGAGTTTTTTATTGAGAGACTCTTGTACAAGCGTTGATGGTGAGTTTCTCTTGTATTGATTTTGTTTTATTCTCTCATAATGAAGCTTGCACACCCCATAAAGATAGGCTCGAGATCGATCCACATATTTGTATTGTATTTCTTATTTTATTTCTTCTTTCTTCCTGCTGCACCGTGTGGTACCGGATCCTGCGCAATAATTGGTATCAGAGCAAGGTGGTGCCAGAGCATAGGTTACAGCGGTGGTGATCGAGATAGAAGATGAAGAAGACAAGCACAATCAAGATAGAGATCAACAGGTTTGATGAAAAGAGCAATTTCTCCTTGTGGCAAGTAAGGATGAAGGACATGTTCATTCAGCAAGGGTTGATCGATACTCTCTTGTGTGAGGAGAAGCTGACCACCATGGAGATGCAGGATTGGAGGCGGCTCCAGATACAGGAGGCAAGTATGATCTGCTTGTACCTAGCAGATGAGGTGGTGATCCATATGCTTGGTGAGACTTCTCCATCGATACTGTGATCAAAGCTCGAGGAGTTGTACATGACGAAGTCTCTCACCAACTTTCTCTTCCTCTAGAGGCAGTTCTACTAGCTGCGGATGACTGAGGGACAGAGCGTGAAGGAGCATCTCAGCCATTTTCAAAAGATCTTCATGGATCTCCATAACATTGGCGAGAAAGTTGAGGAGAAGACCAGAGCACTGGTCTTGTTAGCATTGCTTCCCCCTTTGTATGAGTCCTTGGTGACTGCTCTTCTATCGGAGAAGAGCACCATCAAGATGGACGAGGTCACCATGGTGATTCTCTAGAATGAGATTCTCAGGAGGAAGAATCCAGCTTCGAGCTCAGGTGGCGGCAGCTCAGCTTTGGTGGTTGCTAGAAGAGCAGGAGGCAGCAGACGGAGCGACAGAAGATCGTGACAAGGGCGGTCCAAGTTCAGAATGAAAGACTTGAGTAAGTTCAGATGTTACCGGTATGATGAGTTGGGGTATCTAGTCAGAGCTTGCCCTTAACTCAGGGATCGGACGAGGGCTATTATAGCGACGGCCAATAGCGAGCCAAAGGATGATGTCTTAGAGATATCTGATGAGGTATCTACTTCTTTCCAGCAGTGAATTTTAGATTCTGCATACACCTATCATATATATTGTAGAGAAGAGCAGTTTGACTCTTTGGAGAGCAGTGAGGGCATTGTTTATCTGCCGGATGGATCAAGCTGTGCGATCAGAGGCATCAGGACAGTCAACTGGAGAACATATGATGGTGTAGTGAGGAGATTGGGAGAGATTCGATATATATCTAATTTCAAGTGAAATCTTATCTCACGAGCAGATTGGATTTGAGAGGCTACAGGACGGTAGCTGGTGGAGGAATCTTGAAGGTATTGCACGGTGATAGGATTGTTCTGGAGGGAAAGAAGAGGATGAGAGGACATTACTACCTGACGGGGAGCTCAATACGAGGTGGAGCTTCAGGAGTCAGAAGGAGCCCAGAGCGAGATGGAGCTCTAGGTGGAGGTGGATCGGGCGTGAAATGCGAGACTCGGGAGGATGATAGGCGATATCGCAGAGTGAAATTTCTATTGCCACAGGATGATACCTCGAGCAGGTCTTTGATCAGAGTGGACACAGCCCATGACAGAGGTGGGATCGACCGGTCTGGCTCGACTCCCATGTTTGTCAATCCATGAGACAACAGCCATACCGCAAGGCATGCGGGTGAGACAAATCACAGGTTCTCAAAGATAGGTGGAGGTCGAATATCGAGTTAAGATGGAGATTATTGATATTTGACACCTTGAGATTTGGCCCACATTGAGCCCACAGCGAGGATTAGGATGACAAAGAAGTCCAATGAGTCTAAGAATAGCCCAAACGGAGTCCAGATAGTGAAGATACGCGTGAAAGAAAGCTCGTAGCGGTGGCACAGCGCACGACGTGGCAGTGGCCGACGGCAGTGCGATCGGGCCTGACGGAGATGCACACGTGGCCCAACGCAAGTGCGTGCAGGCCGGCCCAGCGCACTTGGGCACCCAGGCTTAGCGCCCCTGCACGGTCCACCATGGGCCGCTTGGCGCTGGGTGGTCCATTGGGCCGCATGGACTGAACACGTGGTCCACACGCAGTCCCGAGGTATTTTTGCGCGATTCGACAGTTCAGATCGTAGCTGGTTCTGATCGAACAGCTGGAACTCATTTCAAGTTTGATCAGATGATCGATTGCCCTGATATGCGCAATCGAACAGCTTTGATGCAAGCTGGTCACGATCGGATGGTCACGGATGGTTCTATATTTGATTAGGACTCTACAATCCTACTGAAACAGTATTTTTGTGATTCTGGAGCCTATATAGCTCCGATTGACGAGCCGTCAGTTGCGTTGGAGAGCTGGTAACATTCTGGAGGTGCAGAAAGACTTCAAGAGAAATTTTAAAAAGCTTTTGTGAGGGTTTTGAAATTTTTTGTTGAAAGACTCTTGTACAAAGATTGAGTGGTGAGTTCCTCTTGTATTGATTTTATTTTATTCTCTCATAGTGAAGCTTGCACGCCCTATAGAAGTAGGTTTGAGGCCGATCCATATATTTGTATTATGTTTCTTATTTTATTTCTTCTTTCTTCCTGCTGCATCATGTGGTACCGGATCATGTGCAACAGGAGGCTGTGGCAGGGGAGAGGGAGAGAGGCTCGAAGGAGTGACGGGCGGTGGACAGACGAGCCGCGGGTGGTGCTGGAGGGGGGGTGGGCATGGAGAACCCACCGACAGAGGGAGGGGTGGCACGAGCAGAGGACTCGACTTGCAGGCATGTGGGGTGGGGAGGGATCGCCGGCATGCGGGGGGCGGGGGGGTCCACGGAGCAGCGACCGACGTGTGGGGGGCGGGGGCAGGTGCGCGAAGGAGAAAGAAGAAACCCAAACAAATAATAATAATAACAAAATATTAATTTTAGAAAATAATTTGAAAATAGCACACTTTTCAAAATTATGTTTTTAAAAATAATATTTTATCATTCTTTTAAAAACCTAATTTTTTTCATTAAAAGAATAATTTATTTTATTATTTTATTTATTTATTATTTATTATTTATTATTTTTAATCATTTTTAGATTTATTTTTTAAAAGTAATATTTTATTATTATTTTAAAAATCTATTTTTTCTTCCATCTCTTTTGTTTCAAAATATATTTCTAAAATAATAATAAATTATTAATTTTAAAAAATATTTTGTAAAAAATATTTCTTTTTAAAAATAATTTTTAAAATAATTTTTTTTCAAAATTATTTTTAGAAATAATATTTTATGTTAAAAATAATATTTATTTTCAAAATAATATTTTAAAAAAAAATTCTTTCTTCTCGTCCACTCTTTTGGTTAGGCAATTTTAAAATAAAATTTTATTATTTTTTAAAAATCTTCCTTCTTTCTTCCTTCCACGTATTTTTCAAAATTATCTTTTAATATTAATATTTTATATTTATTTTTTTAATTTTTTTTTAAAAATAATATTTTATCATTATTTTAAAAATCTATTTTTTTATTACAAAATATTTTTTATATTTAAATATTTTTTAATAATTTATTATTATTATTTATTTTTTTCTTCTTTCTCCTTCTCCCACACCCTATACTCCCCTAACCCCCGGCTACCTCCCTCGGCATCCCACCCGTCACATCTCCTGCACCACCTCCTGGGCCCCTCGGCTGTCCATGCCACCCTCTGCACCGCCCCCTACCCCCCAGCAAACCCGTACTTGGTGCCCTTCGCGGCCACATCCATCATCGCCCTCACCCACCTGCGCTGCCACCCTCACCTACCCCACCGGTTCCCCGCACCCCACACTTCAGGGCCCCGCATCGCCCTTTAGCCACCCGCACTGCCAGTTGATTGCTCATGCTGCCCCTTGGCCACCTGCACCACCCTCTGTGCACCCAGTGTGGAGGAGAGAAGGAAACTTGCAGATCGGGCCCGCTAGTTCAGTGAAATTGCATCTTCAGACAGCAATTTCAAGAAAATCGCTACCCCAGACGACGATTTCAGTGAAATTGTCGGTCCAAATGACGATTTTATTGGAATCAAAGGTCTAAATGGCGATTTCAATTCTATCCACATCATTCGACCAGCTGGGCTTGAAGCAGATTTAGGTGGCCGTGAAATCGTCACTTCATGCATGGATAGTAATTTTAGAAATAAATTTCGAATGAGATATTTTTAAAAAAAAAAAATAAAAAAAAATAAAAAAAAATAAAAAAAAATCCGGAGATCAACAGGTCCAGAGAGAGAGAGAGAGAGAGAGAGATCCTGTTATGTTCAAAAAAAGCAGCCCAAATGTCAAACGCCAATTGCGTAAAAGTAGTAATCATTTCAATGCAACCAGTAGTTACTATTTCAAACGTCGTCTGATTGGAATAAAGTTACGGCGTATTTTAAAGTTGATTTAAATGAATGTCCAACTCGTCAAGAACACCGTACAATTCCGTAACGCGACAGGAAGCGAACGTGAAGAAGAATCGTGTAATGCTCGACTGGTGCTAACACAATCAATCGAAAGTGGGACCTTCGTACGTGAGAAAAAACAATGAGTAGTTCACGCTGTGGACTTTTGATAATTCTGGAATTGATGGTAAAGGATTCAAGCATGTAAAAATGGGAACTGGTGGAAGGTTGCCATCACTGGATTCGGATGTATCGAGATTAGGTGAACCCGGTAGATGTAGGTCTGTCATTCAACTCTCGCCAAACTTCAGGTGGATAATGGATGATGTGGTTGATAGAGTTGAAGAGGCTGTTGGTTGGAAATGACAGGAACTCCATTTAAACAGCCCAAGATGGGCAGAAATATAATAGATGGTCGAGTGGCGTGGCGTGTTTTATTTCTTGTTATCATTTCATTATCATCCACTATTTTTAATTAAAATTATATATAGTAGCAGTTGCCTTTTTGTGATATTTTTGATTTATATAAATTTATATAAATAATAATTATTATTTTCATATGCATACAAGGATATTGTGGCAGTGGTAATACCCTTTTACTAAAAGAATAGAAGGTTCTGGATGCAACTTTTGGATGCTTCGTTTTAGGGATGGTATCAGGTCAGATATGAATTGAGTTGCTCAATATCCATACTTATCCGGTATTTAAAGATCTCATATACATATTTGTCCTATACCCACTTCGAATCGAGTCAGATAGAAGTGTGAATCAAGTCGGGTCGGATAGATAAGAAAAATGAGGTCAGATATATAAAAGGAGTTTGATGAGATTAGATCAAATTAGATAAGAAATTTATCATCTAAATATTTTAAAATAATTATATTTTTTAAAAAAAATAGATTAATATTATATCAGATCGGAATTAGAATAGAACATACTATTATCTATATTCAATAGGAATTTGCTTTAGATATAATTTTTTTAAAACCTGTGTCTGTTCTGGATCCTAATCGAATCAGATAAATTCTATTCCATTCGGATTAGATCAAATATTCAGTGGATCAGCTAAAATTATCATTTTTAATTTATTTTCAAATCTAGATAATATATTTTAATGGACCTCTCTCCAGTCTTGGCTCATATAACAAAAAAATCATATTTCCATGCCAAACCTACTGCTTTGCCTGACCCTGATTTCAGCTTTGATGGCTGTCGGAACAAACAATTTTGTTTGTTAAATCTTTAGGTATAGACTTTAGAAAGAGACATCCTAAAATAGTCTTCCCACATCTTTAGGCTAGATGGGAATGAGACATCCTAAAATAGTCTTCCCACATCCCACCTTTTATACGTCAATCTGTTTTTCTTTCTTATTGCTTTATACGTGATAGAGTTATTGTATCCTCTTTTTATCTCAACAGAGCAGATACAGTTGTCGTCAGCTTTGGGGGTTGTCCAATATCTCCACGCAGAAATATATATATATATATATATATATATATATAGCAAATCAGGATCAGAAATGTTCATGGCACTTGCAAATCATATGCAATTGAGTATGTTTGCTAAAATTTGCTACAAGAACAGCCACCGTCACCTCCACCACAAAAATTCCACTTCAATATTGACAAATGTTGGGATTTAACATTATTGGCACCCCCACAACTTTGCCATGTTGTCTCTCAGATATTACTATACCTTACATGATATCTCCCTCATGTGCCAATTTTGATGAATGTCAGAGATCCTCCGGAGGAGAAAAAAAGGGTTAGGCAATCGGCATCCAAGTTGGTTCACCAATTTGGACAAGTAGATTAAATTGGAGATAGTTACAACGAACGAAACTTAAATCAAGCACTTCAAATGATCCAACAAAATATAACGAAAAGTACTCCGGGTGTCTAACAACGTCTACGTCTTGTTTATGGAGGAAAAAGTTAACCTGAAATAAAACCCACCACCTTCACGGTCATAAAAAAATTTCTCGGTGTCTTAAATGAATCACGGATATTAAGGTCCTGGCACCGACAGCGACGACAATCCAACTTTGTCATGTTGTGCCCCAAAAGTACGATTTTTACCTTGAGATCCTGGGCTTAAGGGAGGCTGCTGGGAAAAAAAAATTGTTACTTGCCATCCACCCAAGTTGGTGCACCAAGTGGATTAACATAGAAACAATTACGTGGGAACAAAGAAAAAAAATTCTACACGCGTCAGAATGGTTAAAATAAGCCCAAACAGCAAATAGCAAGCACTTTGAATGGTCTAAGAAACGTAATGCCTACTCTTCAAATGTTTGACAAACTCTTAATGGATTTTAATGCAGCCTCCATGACGGTAAGGTACCTAACGACTCTATCTTGCCTCATAACGACAAGAAAGAACGGGAATTGGTTATTATCTGGAAGTGTAAGCACTAGCAGACCCCTCAATTAAGGCAGAGCAACTGATGTAGGGCCGAATCCTATAGCAGAAACAATGGAGTCTATCACCGACCGCTTGAAAAAAAAATCGGGTAACGACGTCCTCCGCCCTGGCTCTTTCCTTTGATTATTTTCTCTCCACCAAAGTCGCTGGAGTTGCTTTCTTCGTACGGGTGTACCTGCCGCCACCTGTGAAGATAGACTAGATAGTGTCTTTAAAAATAAAAGAAAAGGGCGCAATTGAGATGGGGATGAGTGATAACACAACTCCTCGTATATTTTTTAAAAGAATTATTTTTAATAAATTATTTGTAAATTTAATTTTAGGATCAACTGTTTCTTTGCTAATAACGTCAAACAGATTCCTACAATGCCCATGTGAAAAAAAAGTTAAGAGGACCAGCCGAGTAAGATAAATTGGTCCCCTCTGCTAACAATTTTCAAAATTCTTGAACGTCACAAATCAAACATGAAGGCTGAATCAAAGTTGGGCAAAATGACAGGCAGAAAATTACCAGCGAGCAGAAATAGATGGATGGAGTAAAGTTTAGTGAAATAAGAACCAGAATTTCATTTGTTAAGGATTGAAATATCTGCAGACAGATGCAGCCAACTAGAGAGAAAAGCAACAGCCAACGAACAGGAGAACAGAAAAAGAAATAATTTTGTTAATTTTTGAGGGACAAGGGAACAACTGGTTGTCAAACCTGGGCATTATATTGTTTGCCTAAGAGTAGCAACAAGTACATGGGCCAGTTAGTCAAAAGATCAGCCAACCGTAGCAAGCTAACTCACCATGTCCAGAGGATCGTCCGCCATATAGGATGCAGTGCATTATTAGAAAAAATAACCATCAAATTATTAGAAGGATTTCAACCACCAAAGGGGGATCCTTTAATGTACGGGTCCGTATCCACATGGTCGTGCTTTCATCGGTCAAATGGCACTTGGTCTTGTGTGCACTTGGATAAGCCATTGAATAGAACCTGACCTAGTAATAAACAAAGAAAGAACAGATAAATTAAATACAATTATATTGTTTCTCATTGGTATGCTAAATTTGATCTAAATAACTGTTGATGGATGCATAGGCAAACCTGAGACATTGCATTAGCTTACGGGTCAACTGTCTGCTTTTGTGGATTCTTTTACCAGGTAACCAAACTTGACGACCATCCTTAATTAAGCTGTCAATATGACACCACATGTTAGAAAGGTTCTGATGTCCAATTCTGCCTGCATTCTGCATGAACCCTTTCCCTGATGCTCTCCGTGTTCCAACTTCTCGTCTCTTTTTCCAAGCCAGGGGCTTGGATTAAAGCACCAATGACTATTCAGAACGCCCCAATTCTTGTTGTTGCCTGAACAGATTTGTCAACAAAGAAATGCTACATGAGATCAATTTCAAATTCCACTTGTAGAAATTAGTCAGAGAATTGGTTAATCTTGAGCCACAGAGAATGCTATGGAAATATAACAAATTAGAAATAAGAATATACAAAAGTCAACTGCCTGAATAACAAAAAATATGAACACATACAATTGATATCAAATAATAAAGGAATAATAATTTAAACACAGATATTATCTATTTGATGATAAAGTACTAGAGGTTTCATGAGAGTATCTTTCCATGTCAAACAGAATATCATTTTGCAGTGCCGAACTTTAAAGACAAAGCCATCTTAAAATGAAGAATCTTAATCTGCTTGCTTATCTTGAGGATGTTTTGTTTCATGCAATAACCGAACAGGCACCAGAAAACCATGGCAACTCTTTGTTTAGACATATACAGTTAACAATAAATCCAGAGTTTCTCCTGTTACTGCTATTGCTGGTCATTCTTTCTCAAGAGCAAGATGCATGTATTAAATATTGAGCTCAACCAACCCTTTTCCTGCAAAGGGTGAATAAAATTGTATAGTAAACAATAATGAGAAGAAGCAATATGATATCTAAGAGATGAAACAACATAAAAGAAAGTATATCTCCTGGCAGTCCCACATTTACACAATCAACAAGATCTAATTGTCAGTAGAGTAACTAGAGTTCCTCAGTGTCTATTACATTCTAATATAGTATGTCCATAAACGAATATATGATTACAGTCTAACTACAGCATTGCATTATTATATATTGGAAATCCTTGAGATTCTGAATCCTTAATCAATGAAGGAGCATGACCATGCATGTGAAAGCCACCACAACCAATTAATAGTTTGGGAAAGATGAGGAATATACACTAGAGGAGGAAAAAAAATAAAAGGTAATTTTGGCAATGGGTTAGAAGTATGTCGAATGGGGGCCTACACACTAAACTAGGTTCCTGCCTTCTTGGCATCACTTTCCAGAATTACTTGGCCACAAGGCTGGAAAAAAGCATATGAATCACAATTCATGGTCAAAGCCAGAAAGTACATAAAGGCATACTTGGTCGTTTCCTGACATGGCATACTAGTAATCCTTTTTTACATTAAAAAAACAATATTTGATGTCGGGTCCCTGATCCTTCCAAAAGTCTTCCTCAAGAATATTTCTACAGGTAAACAGATCATCTTAATGATAATTAACTCATTTACCGTTGGTTATGCAGGTAAATATATTTTAAGGTGTCTTCTCATCCTAGAGAACCAACTAAGATGTTAATGGCTACAACAATCTGAGGGTTTAACCATAACAGAGGCTCTAATTTGTGCTTAAGTTCGGTAAAGAGTAGAGAAAGAACTAAGTTAATATAGATGTATACTGCAGGAAAAGATTTAGAAGATAACATAACAAAGATACATATCGTAAGAAAAGATTTGGGAAAAAGTGATAGTGCACATAGACCTTGACAAGAACGACTGGTCATCTTTTAAAATCAAGCCTAAAATAATGTAGCTATGAAATTAACATGGAAATTAAATGGTCTTACATTTTGTTTGTATTCTTATCAGTGTTATATGCATTTTGTAAATTTGTGATTTTTTCCCCCACACCACAAAACATACATACTTCATCCTCAAGAAAATGCTTTTGTATGACAAATCATGAGTTAGAAGAGGGACATATAATGTGCATATACATCATCATATTCTATCTAGATTGGGCATACCATTGCTTGGAGTATGTGCTTCATTGACCACAAAGATGTCAAATGATGCCTGTATCTCCACACCTTACTCTCTCATTGGACCGCAAGAGTGGTATTCAAGTTGAAACATGAAGTTTCATGAAGTTTCCATACACATTGAATGTCTTCTTGTTTTGTCTATCATGATAATCTTGGTAGGATGTTTCTATTGCATTTTATAACCTCTCTTGAGCTTCTTCATGAAGTCCTAAATGATGATATATGAGTTACTTCATCCTCAACAGCAAGGTACGCCATCTCGGTACCGGGCCTCATACCATGCCATTCTATTATTGTGTCGGTATGCCTAATATAGGGACTGGTTTGGCTACTGAGTATCGGTATGTCCCCCATAACCATATATTGGCATCAAAACGACACCTATGGTACACCTCATACCACTTAGTTCGGTATGGTATGGCATACCTTGCTTAGCAAACAGCATATGATCCACCAGCATTGTGAAGAGAGGCATCATTGAAAATTTATGTACATCAACTACTCTAACATAAGTGCTTATATTCCTTGTGTTTCTGGCCAAACTTTTACATCTGAAGAGGCAACATTGCTTTTGCATCATGTATGTGTATTAAGTGACGACCTCATTACCAAGATGATGCATTTCTTAATAAAAGGGGGTTGACAGTCACCATTTTCTCAAAGTTATTTCAAACTCAGGTTCCAATTTTTTTGGCCATATCAATGTCAATCCTATATGGAAATTATTTATAGCTGTCAATTAAATACGTAACCCGGAACTAAAAATAAATATTAGAAGACTAGCATACAGTAAAGATAAGTCTCTATAATGCAGTAAAGATAGTCCCAAAGGCCCAAACACTTCCGAGCTCAAACAAACATGTCCAAGTACTTAAACAGCTTAAGGACTCCACTGTTTCAAATGCCTCAGCAAATTCTTTCTTAGAAGCAATACAATTTACAAGTCACAACTGCAAAACAGAAACTTAAATGATATTGACCGAATTTGAGTAAAAGGCTCCCAGTTCTAGCTAGCAGGTAGTCCAAGGACCAAAAACCCTAGCTCTTTCGTTTGCAGGCCCACTTTGCTGACCAAAAACTGAAGATCACCTTTCTGACATCAAATCTTAACATTTTAGCCCAACATGCTTATGTTTTAGGTGGTATGCATTAAATCTTTATAGGATTAAGATGAATATTTCACTTTTGCCATATTTTTGCAAGAAATAAAAATGCTCTGTCCTTTTCTAAGATGACCAAACATCAGTGGGGTGATTAGCATGAAGTTTTTACCTTCTAAAATGTTATTAACAGGTATAGGGCCATCCAAAACTTGGCGTAGATTTGTTTGATGTTGGAGGCTAGCTGATTTGACTGTATGATACAAACATCTTAGAGCGCAGATGGTGTCTTCACATGAACCTACTTCAGAAGGAAATGAGATAACAATTAGCAGCTACATGCAGAAGTTTCGTACATCAATTTGATCAAGCTAGACTTCCAAATATGCACAAATAATATAGCATGAAAGTAAGAAAAAGAATAAATTTACCTTTCAGAAGAGTGCTTGAAGAAATATACACCCCAATGACCAATCAAAACCCTCATGCACCATGCTAGCAACTTTTGATGCTGAATGAAAATGAGGCATATTAAAATGAACCATCATAGTGATAAATGGGCATGTTTTCCTCTATCTCAAGAGCCATGTCGATTTGTCCTTGCCTATAGCACACCTCTAACAGATGTCTCTTTGTTTCTTGATTTGGTGTCTTTCCTTTTTGTAGCATCATATTGAAAATTCTGTAAGCCTCCCACAACTTGTTATTCTCAAATAGCATCCAAAGCAATCTGTTATAATTTCTGCACCATGGCACATAACCATGTGAAAGCATCTCCTCAAATAGCTGGACAGCAAGATCATTGGAATGATCAAGAAAAGCGGATTTAACTAATTTATCAAATGCAACCTTGCTGGGAAATAGGCCTCTCTTCTGCATCATTTGAGAAAGTGATAATGCCTCAATCACTCTTCCAGCCAAACAGAAACCTTTTATTAGTGTGTTGTAAGAGAACTTGTCAGGGGTATATCCGTCCCCATTCATCTGGTTAAATAACTGGATAGCATGATCAATCTCACCCAATCTGATATGGCCATTTATGAGAATTGTATAAGTCACCTGGTTGGGAACAACACCATCTTGCTGCATTAATAGTATAAGAGCATAAGCGTCTTTCATCATCTTAGCTCTGCAAAGTCCATTAAGCATCCCATTATAAACATGTAGGTCTGGCATCAACCCACTATCTACAAGCTCTTGCATTACATTCAATGCAAGCTCAATATTTTTCTCAGTAGATCTAAAACGGACCCTTGGGTTCATCTTTGCAGGGATGGCACTTTTTTCAGGTAGCAACCTGAAAAGCATATATCTTGCTTCCTTCAATTTTTGAGCTAACAAAGGAGGTGTCCTACCTTGGTGCAAGATGTTTCTACAAAGCCCACTAATCAATGATCCATAGGTGGTGAGGTCAGGTTCAATCCGACTTCTAACCATCAAATCAACCAGATCCAGTGCTAAGGTAACTGCACCTTTCCTAAAGAACTGATTGATTAGCATTGTGTAAGGAACTGTATCAGGTAGAAATCCATCCTCCATCATCCTATCCAAATAGTGGCAGGCCTTTCTGATCATGTTTTTCTTAATTAGACCATTAACAAGTGCACTGTAAGCATGGGAGCTGGGCTGGAACCCATGCTCTACCATCTCATCAAAAAGATGGCACGCATCAACTGCCCTTCCCATCTTAGAATAGCCATTAAGAAGTGTGGTGTACACAACTTCATCTGGTGTGACCCCTGCTTCAAGCATTCTGTTGAATGTTAATGTGGCTTCCTTCAGCCTTTTTGCACTGCAGAGACTACCTATTATTGAATCATAAATAGCAACAGTAGGCTTGAAGCCTTGCTCAGCCATTTGATTAAAGGCTCCAAAAGCCGAATCTATGTCCCCATGCTTGCAGTGAGCATTTATGATAATGGAATAAGTAGCAAGATTAGGAGCTACTCCCCTACTCTGCATAAGGTCAATGAGTAATCTAGCATCCCCCACCCGATTCTCTTTGCATAAATATCGAACAAGAAAATTGTAAGTTGAGATTGAAGGTTCGCTTCCACAACCAACCATTTTGTCCATCAAATGACAAGCAACACTGAATTTTCCTTCTGTGCACAGAGCACTTATCATGATATTGAAAACAACATCAACAGGAAGTACCTTACTTCTCATTATCTCATCAAATAGAAGCTCGGCATCCTGCTGCAATGCGTCATTTGAAGAAGAACCAAATGGTCTAGATAACTTTGAAAAATCAAAATTACAATCTGCCTTTGCCAAAGCCTGCAGAATCTTGACAACTATAGCAGGCTCATGACACTCTGGAAGATTATTGATTAGTGAAACGAACATCTTGTGATCAGGAAGAAGCCCCCTCTTTAGCATCTTATCAAACAAATGCTCAGCCTCTACTAATCTGTTTTCCTTGCAGAGAGTGGTAATCACAACTGTGTAGCACTGTAAATTTGGCGCTAAGCCATGCCTACGAATGGCATGAAGAAGCTCCAGTGCACAATCCACCCTGTTGTTCCTGCAGTACCAACTAATCATCATATTGTAGGTCACAACATTAGGTTTCAAGCCTCTCTCCACCATCTGGTTGTAGAACTCCCATGCTGAATCAATATAGTCCAGCTTGAGCAACCCACAGATCACTGTGTTGTAGGCATAGACATCAGGCCCAGGGTTGCCCATCTCCCTCATTCTCTCAAAGACATTCAGAGCCAACTCCATCCTTCCTTCCTTACAGTAGCCGTATACAAGTGCAGTGCACATTACTCGGTCCAAATAAAAACCATGAGACTCCATCACTCTACACAAATGTTCCGCCTCCACGACCCTGTTCCCCTTGCAAAACCCATACACCATCGATTTAAACAAACGGGCAGTGGGGCGCAAGCCCACGCCAGCCATTATATCAAACAGGTAGCGGGCCTCGTCCAAGTACCCTTTCAAGCACAACCCAGGGATCAGAAGATTAAAAGCCGAGAATGGCGGGAGAACACCGGCCCCGGCCATTAGAAAGAAGAGGTCCAGAGCCTCCAAGTACTTAAATTCCGAACAAAGAGCATGTAGCAAAGCATTATACGTCTTTATAGACGGCAAAGATCCGATTTTTATCAATTGGTTCAAATGCGCTTTCGCCTGAACCAAATTCCCGAGCTTGCAGTAGCATTCTGTCATGGAATCGAGCACTGAGGGATCGTTCAGAGGGTTACGTTTGGTTGCATGGGAGAAGAGGGCCTCGGCCTTGAGCAGCTGGCCAGAGGCGACGAGGGAACGGAGGAGGCGTCCGTGGTCGAGGCGGAGGCCGAGGGCGGCGGCGCGGTCGACGGCGCAGACGGCGGTGGGGAGCCGGAAATGGGCGACGAGGCGGTCGACGACGGCGGCGGCGGCGGCGGGCATGCCGCGTCGGTCGAGGCGGTGCAGGAGGGAGAGGCAGAGGGAGTAGTGGGCGGAGGCAGCGTCGGGGGGAGGAGGGGATTCGTAGTCGGAGTCGGGGACGGGGAGGGAAGAAGAGGTCTCGGCGGCGCGGGAGGAGGTGGGGTTGGTTCGAACAGAGAGGAAATGGGGGAGACAGGGGGATGGGATTCGGGGTCCCTTGGATGCTAACATTAGAGCGGGACCGCTTGGGGGAGAGTCCCTCGCGAGGGGAGCATCTCCGAGAGGCGGGGGTCGAGAGTCGGGAAAGAACGAGAGTTTCGTTTGAGAAGGTTTGGCGGCTCAAAAACCCCAGAAATAAAGAGGGAGGAGGCGGCCTTCGGGCGATGAGTTCGGGTTGCTTCTTTCGCGCGAAAGAGTGAGTGATGTTGTTTTGCGTTGTCAACTGTTGGATGGTGGCTCGCGCAAATCTCGAGCACTCAGAAACCTTGTATAGATCTCGAAGCTAATATTTTGCGGTCGCAAAGCTCTTTGTGCACTGCAGGCGGCATAGATGTACCACCACATTCGGTTGATTTATAAATATTATTTTTTAATACATATTTAATATTTATATATTTTTTTATTTAAAAATTTTATATAATAAAATATTTTTTTAAAAATATTATAATATTTTATATTTTTTGACCATTTAAAATTTTTTAAAACAAATCAACCTGTAGGAAACAAATATATTTTAAAAAATAATTAAACAAAAATATCTCTCTCATGATATCTTAGGCCACGTTACGGTATTTTGGACTATATTACGCTACAAGATGTCATAATTTTTTTTAAAAAAAAAAATATTTTCATCATGTAAAATTTTTAAATGAAAAAATCAATCTACAGATATTAAATGTGTATTAAAAAATGATGATTATATGAACCGATTAGACAAAGTAGTACATTTCACGTCGGATTTTTTATACCGTCCATGCTGCACTAAGAATTTTTGTTTTGCGATCTAATGGTAGGTTTGTGAGGCTGACAGTAGAGATGGCATTGGACAGGTTTGGGATGGATTTTTAACTACCCAAATCTAAACCTAAATATCCAATAATCTACCCAAACCCGGCTCAAACACTATTGGAACTGAATTTTTTTTTGCCCAAATCCATCTTAATCAGATATCAGGTAATTCGGATTTACTCAGTCCGAACCTTTTTGAGTCATATTGAGTATTTTTTTTTCATTTCTATCAATTTTAAAATCATACTGTCATTCCACAAATCATACATGCATTAAACAAATAAAATTAAATAACACTTAGTTTTATGTTTAATAAAAATAAAATTTAAACTGCCTTAAGCAAATAAAATTCAATGACACTTGTTCAACAATACTTAGTTTCATATTCAATTTTAATAAAATTTAAATATAATATAAATTTAATGGATCAAGACAATCAACAACAATACTTAGTTCCAACATCTCTGAAGTAAATAAAAATATAAACATAATTTAAAAAAAAATACATCTAAATTTCAAGTTCTAAAAAGACCTAAACAATAATTAAACCTGTTATCAATAATCGATGTTTGAAATTCAAATTCAAATTTAAAATATACAAAAAATAATAATCATGTTGGTATATCTTGTGATTGCATGAATATTTTTTAATTTTTATTTGATTAAAATATTTTTTTTGAATAAGTTAGAATTTAGTAACTAGTAGGTGATAATCGATAATATATATATATATATATATATATATATATATATATATATATATATATATATATATATTAAAATATTAAAATAGTTTGGATCGGATTCGAATCGAATATCGGGTTGGGTGCATAACTATCCAGTCTCGATCCGAATCCAAAATTAAACATTCAGATTTTATCCAAATCTGATCTAAATCCAGTCAACATGTTGACTATCTGATCCAATCGGATCGAGTCGGATTGGATATCCATGGGTTTGAATTTTGTTGCTATCCTTAAGTGACAGGAGTTTCTTTCCATCACAGTGTTGGCCCAGAGGCTTGGCCCATATGGACGGATGAAGGCTTCAAATGGTGTGAAGCAACCCACTTTGGGCCCAGACCATGGGCTCTTAAATGGTCTGACATTGGAGAGGATTGCATACAGGTACCATTTCTGGGCAGGACTTTTCTTTGTCTCTTTCCTAAATTTTTTGGCAGGAAATTGTATTGTCCAAGGTTATATTAATGAAACGAATTAACTTCAGGAATGGTCCATCACTGGCCAACAAGTTTTTTCGTTTTTCTTTTCTTTCTTTTGGGTTACTTGAAAGCATAACTGATCTCCACTTTAGATCTTCCTGCTCAATTTTTAAATATTTTATTTTATAATTTCTAGAGATATATTTATGTTTGAATGATTTAATTTATCTAATTTACCAAAAAAGAAAAATGTATTGCATAACTTCAACTATAGGTTCAGTTAAGAGGAAGTATGATGATTTGTTTATGAACCGACGCTATGATGTATTCATGCTCTAATTTAAACTTAATGCTGATAATGGCATGATGGCAAAAGAATTCTACGGGAACATTCGGTAGAGTGCTAATTTTTGACTCATTACTGAGTAGGGAGTTCAACATGAATAACCTATGGAATATCTTGTATCAAATTTTGTGAAATATAATATTTTTATTTGGAAGGCTATATTAAAATTGTCATATATTAAATTTACATGTGCAGAGGCTAGCTTGAAAAGGCACCATTGGTTGAGTACATGAAACAATCACTAGAATTGTGTCCGGAGTTGGAATTAAGAGATATCATGTTCTACGGTTCTTGGTTGTTTGTACATATCACATATGCATTAATATGCGAGACCAAATGAGCAAGTCAATATTATAATCTCATTTATGAGAAAAAATTGATACAGAAGAAAACAATACATTAAATTTTCAGGTTATGAAGAGAGCATTTTTGGCATCATGAGGCTGTTGGGGTGAAAATTTATGCAATTTTTAGCTAAAAAAAAAGAAAGTAATTTTCAACGATGCAAGACCTAGGTAGTTAAAAGCCAATAACATGAAAATATTGTTTTTCAATACCCTACTTTTGAAGACCAGAGCAAGTTCAATTGCAATTAATTAGGAAGTAAAAAAATAAAAAAAAATCACTTATGTGACTACCTGCATTCTCTTTTATCCCTCCCTCTTCATCTGATTTATGTACTGGCTCGTGCTCTAAGTTGGTCTACCTTCGTACTTAAAAAATTGCTATATTCAAAATTATTTAGAACGCGTTTAGTTATAGTTTTTGATTTTTGATTTTTAAAAAAATATTTTTTATTTTTTTTGATTTTTATTATTGAATAAAAATAAAAAAAAATAAAAAATATGTTTGATAACTACGTTGCTATAAAACAAAAAGTAACATTTGAAGACGGCAGGTGAAGAGCTCGATAAGAAAAAAAGATTTGAGAAGGAAGAGAGAAGGAGGTGGAGAGGTGAAGAGCTCGATGAGGAAGAATGGTTCGGACTCTTTATTTTTTGGTTTGGCATTTTAGACGTGGGGAAGCAAAAAAAGTAGAAAAGCAAGTTTTGAAAAATAAAAAATTTTTGCTTTACATGTAAAATAATTATTTTGATTTTTGCCTTTTATTTTTCATAATATTATTAAATATTATTTTTTAATTTTTATTTTTTAAAAATTAAAAAATAAAAAAAAAATTTAATGACTAACCAAACGCGATATGTTATCCCAAACAATTACATTGTCTTCACTATGAGCTATCATTGCTCAAGCTGCCATAAAGAGGTAGCAATTAATGCTGAGTTTGAAATACAACTCGAAGTCTACCATAGCTTTATCAATTACAAAACTTAAGTTAGGTAACATTGTATAATACCTGGCTTTTCATTTCGAAGGATATTTTATTGAAAGAGAGTCTTGAAGCAGATATTATTTAAGTCTAGCTAAACATTTATTTTGCAGAAAAATTGTATAATACTCTCCATCAATAAAGGGAAAGATCAAGAACCTGGCTTGCATTGTATTTTTGTAAACCATCCTATTTTCAAGGAAATTTGTAACACTAATCTTTATATTGGCATCTTATGTGCTTCCCTTCTAAGGTAGGAATCGCACTAAAGAAGTAACAGTGTTAAATTAAAATTGCTCGCCATCAAATGTCTGTCTTCTTGTTTTAATTTTTACTCAATTTACATTATTTTTATCTTTTGGAGGTCGCATATTATGGTGAGATCGTAGTGAATAAGTTTATTAAACATGAAGACAAAATTGAAGGACTAGTCCTTTGATTATTAGACTTGATACTTAGAAATACCAAGTTGACCGAGACCCACTCTATTGGATCCACACCGAAGCATGCTCCTTAGCATCAAGAAATTAATCATGTTGGATTCATTTCGAATGGTACTACAAACATGTGATACATCTTACTAAAGCCTTACTGTATGCATAGATTACTGCAAATTTTGTGATGCTTCATTACCATGAGCCAATAATATCTCTTTTAATAAATGGAGGGAGGTATGTGTGGATATTCCTTATGAGTAGATGATCTTAATCATTTCATATCCCACTCCTTGTTCTCCTTTATCGTGGTGTTTAACTATACTCCATTGCTATAATAGGCACAACTATTTTGAAAGGGACATATAAACCAAACTCAATCATACCCTATCTCATTATTATATTTAGGTGAGATTTCATATATTTCACAACCCCCTCACCTTTCACACTGCTCAAAGTAGCAACAATCAACACATTAAAACGCTATTATGAACCCATTAAGCTGGAGTAGTAGTGCTTTAGGTACACGAGGACTCAAGGGTCAGAGAGGAGTTGACTGTTTCTGGTCTTCAGGTTGAAGCCTTGCTGGTCCCAATTGATTGAATAAAAGAGGGAACAGCTTGAAAGTCCTATCCATTGTAGAGAGTTGTATAGAAATCTACTCCACTTTGTTCCTTATAAGTCTTCTGATAGGGATCGGATGTTCATCATGAGCCTATGCAAGAAAATCTATTGTAAAAGAAATTGATGGCTCCATTGAGACTTGAATATATTGTGGACTGGTTCAAGATAAGATACTACCTCTTGAGGGAAGAATCTAGGCGTTGAAACATTATAACAGCCGATAATGGCAAGGTATTGACATCATTTTCTGACTCAAACTTATGGTGGTGGCAACTACTCACCTCTAAGAATAGTTTAATCGCATACATGGTACTTTGCTTCATTGGATTAATAATTTGTTTAGTGTTCCCTTTGAGAAGGAAGCTTGCCAATTAAAAGCATTCATGTTAGCCGGCACGCCATGGGTGGCAAGCGTTTGGGACTAATTACTTAATAGTTAAAACTACTACCTAGCATGCATATATAGATGATAGTAGTTTCAGCAAGCAAAACAACATTTGTTAGACAATTGAATTAACTACAGGCCTATTAATAAGGAAAACCTACTTAGCGAGTTTGATTTTTATGACTGTGTCAGCAGAAAGGAGAATCCTGTGATTGGTTGAGATCAATATTGTAATTGGTTGAAATCCTTTTAATCAATCAAGATCAGGGAGTTGATAGATTGTTGAGAGTTAATTGCATTAATTTTTTTGTTGGCATAAACTGTTGAAATACTGCACCAAAACTTTGCTGCATGTAAATGATATAAGGAATTTCTGATGGATAACTGTAATCCTATCAAACAATAACATTTCACATGCCAGCCTCACGTATACAACTAACTTAAGATCAAAGTCTGACACTTGCACAACAAAGAGGAATCTCTCCCAAGCCCCTGAGCCCTGTCACTTCTGCAGGCTTATGCCATGGATATGCATGAAGGGAAACGTGAACCTTGGATTTACCATCTTGTTTCCCTTTCAAAAACATCCTATATGCCCACACATAGAATTGCATTCATACATCACTTTCCTCTGGATAGAACTCCAATGGGAGAAAATTGAGCTGGCTTCACAAAGAGCTAGCTAATTGTTTGGAGACAGAATATCCAGTTTAATTACTAACTCAAGTGTGGCTAGTCTTCCTAGTTAAAACTAAAATTACGATGCTTAAAAACTAAAAGAGAATCAAGATCATACTCTCCAATCTAAGCTATCATCAACTGTCTTTATTTTTTTCTAATTGGAATCATCAATTGTCTTTTGTTGCCAATTAAATTGCAAAGATCTAATGAAAAGGATGAAAAATAGTCTCGTGTTTGATAAAGGCTGTCTTGTGTCCTTTGGAAGTTTCGGTCTGGAAGATTTTGCGGGATATAGTTGGGAAGTATACCCAGGAAGAAAGCTACACGTGGGGCCCTCAAAGATCTGTAAAGATCTATGGGAAACGCGGTAGACCGTAGAGCGGAGAAAAGCATAATGGTAGAGGAGGGAAGGTGGTTGGTGGGTCCCGAGGAGTATTGCGGAGGCCGCATCCCATTCCCCATAGGCTGCGTGCCCCCGAATGCAGCCACAAGATGG
This sequence comes from Elaeis guineensis, assembly GCF_000442705.2. Lineage (NCBI taxonomy): Eukaryota > Viridiplantae > Streptophyta > Magnoliopsida > Arecales > Arecaceae > Elaeis > Elaeis guineensis. Next base: position 114,668,285 of record NC_026003.2, read on the forward strand.
CGCCACGTCAGCTCCAGAGAGAGGATGACACGTGGCAGATGGAAGGCTATCATGGGATTACGTCGACAATGATTGTGGGGCGGACCGACAAGGGCCTACCATATGGTTAATTAGCAAAAGGACATGGACATGGTAACTTCATGCCCCTTTGTGCCATCTTTTCACTTAACCACCAAATGTCACGCCCTACATGTTTGTTTTATTTTTGCCGAAGTTATGGGACCACTTTTTTTACACCCATTCAGTGATGAAGCTCGGCCTACCTTTACCACACTATCAATTATTATGTAAGGAATGCTTAAGCATGGCAAGCTCTAGCAAGTAATTTCAAAAAATTAGGGTTTGAATTTTTAAAATTTATTAATTGTCAAAAGAGCTCACCAGCGAAGTTTATAACTCTGTCTCCGAAGATAATATCAAACCCCAGCTTGTAGAGCTACTTGTAAGATAGTTTTCAGATATTTCTTATTATGTGGGTTTATCTAAGATGTATCCAGTCGAACTAAGGATGAATTTGTTGGTGTTAATTAGTTGAAAGGTGTTCATCTCAAAATATTAATAAGAGATTTTTCAAATGTAAAGATTTGGTGTACATAGATCTATGTTCAAGCCATGTTACATCCCACTTAAATTGTTTATCATATTTGAGTTTCGAATGTAAAACTAATTATAGTATTTGTAGTATCTTGCATATCGCCAACTCTGCTTTAGATTTGGACTGGCTTTATCACAACATCAAGCTATGTATCTAAATGTTCTATCTAAACTGAAACTCTTTTTTTTATTTTTTTTTGAAAATTGAATGAAAATTGAAACTTATTCCACCACCATTAATTCTATTTGCATATCTTATATCCATAAATTGTATCTTCAGTAGAAAATCTATATGACTAGCTTTTATTGCCTAAAATGGTAAAGACATAGGCTGTGTGAAATACATACAGCTCATATTATATAAAATCTCCTTAGTTATAATATTATAATTATCAGAGCTAAAACCTAAAATTAGCTGCGTGCATGTTTATTAAAATCATTGTTCATGTATTCAATCAATATTGTTTTCTACTGATTGTGATGTATAAAGTAACCTTTGCCTTATTTAGTTAGTTACTTCATCTTTTAGTTGACATGTTTGTTGTCTTTCAACAATTCTGTCACCAACCATCTTTATTTTAATTGAAGTTCCACAGCACTATGAAGCTAAAATTTTATATTTATCTTCCTAAACAAATAATCAACCTCTAGGTGTCAAGTCAACCCAATGGCAACTACATGTATCATAAATTATCTGGATGTCTGATAAGTAGTCTAATAGTATAAAAATCATTCTTAAATACATTCACTATATCTTTTTAATTCAAATCAATCTATATGGTTCTAATGTTTTATTTTTCTTGGAACTATTTCTATTTCTCTTATATTTGAGAGACACAATGGAGAAGCCATAATCTAGATCCAAATCAAGAGCCTCTCCGGTATGGAGAAGGATGCTAATTAACTAAGATGAACCCAATTGGCTATATTTGCCCCCAATATAATATTTGATTAACCTATCTAAATCACTATCTAGTTTTATATTAAAAAAATTATCTTTTTTTTTTTCCTTGCCATTGTATACATTTTTTTATATATATATAATTTTATTTGAAGGATTTACTTAGTACATTGTGTATTAGTCAGCAATTTTTGTATCTTGTATATAAAATAGGTCAACAAAAGCTATATTATGGCCCTGCCGGTCAACTGGCATAAAATAAGAAGAGGAAAATCTTTATAGAATATTTTTGGCTTAACATGCAAGTTGAAGATTACTTGAAAACTCAAAGTTTGAGCTAATCAAAGTAAAAATAAGTAGTGTATTTTTAAATTCCTATGATATGCAGTCCAAACAACGTCATCATTTAAGTTGAGGTTGTGATTGAGCTTTTTAACCTTTAGGACTATGTTGATGAGTCAGACTCATGTGCATCCTTATGAATCTCTAATGAAGGGTCAACTTTGGTTGGATTAATTTTTTTGCATGAGAACCAAATCTAATTGTTCAAGAGTGCTTATGCAGTCTTAGTGATATGATATAAGGTTTGTCCTACTAACCTACTACATCACTCTTTCAGCACTAGGTCAGCTCTTCTCAAATATTACTAAAATCTTCTGAAAGGTTATAACCCAACATCAGGCCAAATTTCTGGCTCGAACTACACTGATCAAGTCGAGGTTAACCTCTTTGGCAAAAGCCAGCAGTTCGAATAAGAAGATTACCAAAAGAACAAGAAGATAAAGGCACAGGTAGTCATAAATAGCAAAACAACACTAATAATTTCATGATATAAAAGGAAAGCCTTCAGATTTAGGCAATTTTGCTTACCAGGCTTGGTGGGAGCCCTCACGCAGCTGATGCTGGCCACCCCATCGAGATGACTGATGTATCACGTGTGATTCTTTTGCTTCACTTTTCCACCAAAGATATACCTATTTAAAATACGTACCTCCAAGATTACTTATATCTCCCAGAAGGTATACATAACAATATAATATAAATATAAAAATATTACGAGTATTTTACTGAATTCTGTCTCCACGGGCAACGGCGTCGCAACCAACAACGGCCCGAGATAAAAGAAAACGGTCACCCCGGTTTGGGGCACGTGCCGACCGTCCGTCCCGAAAGGGAAGGAGGGAGCTGGGCCCCACCGGACAGCCGGCCAGCACCCAAATTGCGAACCTAATGATCGGGTCGAGCCCACGCCGGACCGAGAGCCGCCACGTACTGACGCTGCGTGCATCATTCCGGCCCCACACCCGCCCCGCTTTCCCTTTGGAACCGAGTCCGGACTCGAGGTTTATTTGCCGGGCTTCTGCTTCCATGGATCGTTTGATTTGATTTCCATTTGGAGAAGAGTCTCCATCGGAATGCTTAGGGCGGTTGAGGGGCCCCGCCTGAGGAAAGCGACCCACGGCAAAGTGAAGATGTGGAAGGGAAGGGGCAGAGAGAAAAGGAGAGGAATACTCATTGTTAAGAGCCAGCCAACCAACCACAGAGAGGCAAATTGGTCCCCCCAGCCACTGGTTCCTTTGAGTTCCCATAATGCCCTCACAGCACCACCACGTTACTTCCATTACTAACAGCAGTGGTCGCAACCTCACAAACAGTTGCAAACTTGGAAGAAGAAGCAGCAGCAGATCATAGAGAGGCTTGCTGTTCGATCTATTACGTCACCTTGGCCTGTGTCATACTGTGGGTTTATTTATTTCCCTTGTTATAGTTTCTTGATGCCTTTCGCCCTGGGTGGTGGAAGGGAGGGAGGGAGGGAGGGAGGGAGAGAGAGAGAGAGCTCGGTCTTCTGGATACTCTTGTCACGGCCTTTTTAATAAAGGTGGTATCCCGTTATCTGTGCTCCGTTATGTTGCTATTGATCTCTAATCTCTTTTCCTTGCTGTTTGGCTTGGGACAGGAGGAAGGAAACGGATATTGTGATCGATCTGGTCGCTATCCGTAGAGGGTGGAGGTGGTGGCGGTTGCGGCCAAGCGGGGCCAAAGGAAAGGGAAGGAAAGGGCTCTTTCTATTTCTCTTTCCGGCCCTCCCGCCATTCCTCCCGGAATTGGAGCCTTTTCCCGCAATCCATCCATCCTTTCCACCGGATCTCTCAGTAGCTCCGCTGATAGAGAAAGCTAACGAGCAAGAAAAAAAGAGAACGAGAGACCTATTAAATATATTTGCATCTATTATCTCTGGACTTTGGGGTGGGGTTATTTAACGCCGAAGCAGCTCTTGCTTTGCCCTATTCCTCAGCCTCTCCTGTGTACTCCTCGCGCGGTCTTTAGAGTTTGTTTTTCTCTGTCTCTTGGGGGGTGGTGGCATTCGGATCTCATCGTTCGCGGGGCCTCGGAAAAGGTTAATAAAAGGGGCGGGAGGGAGGACGAGGACGTACGGCAGCTCAAATCCCGAGGGTTTGTGTCACGCGAGACGACAAAAGGAGGAACAGCAAAAGCTTTCTCCAGTTTCCACCTCTTTTGAGCTGACTCGGATGATCGAGCGTTGCCCAACCTCACGACGTCCGCATTGCACATACCAGCAACAGAGGCTCCACTGAGTGGAGTTTCTTTTTGCATCAACGTTGTTTCTCAGCTTCTTTTGACAGTGAGCTCTCTCTCTCTCTCTCTCTCTCTCTGTTAGATGTATGACTATGATATGGTTTGTGTTTCTTTTTGTTTAATTTGTCTCTTTGGTTTAATGTATGAAGAGATCGACGAGAACTATCCTAATCTAAGCCTAGTGATGGTATGGTTTGTTTCATGCTCATGTTGTTATCGGATCTTATCTAAGATAGTTCAGGGGATAGGCATGTAAATCTTCATGTTTTGCTTTTGTTTGTAAAGATGAAGCTTAAAATATATCCAAAGAACATGAGAGATCTACGGAGCCTAGAAGGAAAGGAAGTATTGCTAAAACAACGCAAGCCTTCATACTAAACGGGTACATATAACACATTTAGTTTCCATCTATGAACTATTGAGGTCTTATATGATGAGCGAGACGAATTTTCTTGTCTTTTCCTTTTTGTTTTTGTAGAAGTTTAATATATTCATTTATTTGTTGTCTCCTATTTCAAACAACAATATAGACAAAATAAGTTAGACGTTAGGTTTAACAGTTGTGCACGTTTGGTGCCTTGAAGCAGTGGAAGAGTTCCATCGATCTGTGTTCACTGGCTGTACAGAAAAAGCCTATAATTAATGAGAAGAAAAAAGAACAAAAAGAGAAATATATTGTCATATACCATTCATGGGGACAAGTACATAATTACTTGGGTTGATATGCATCCATGATGCCTTCTTAGTTGTAGTATTTCATCATAGTTTATTGAGTAAGATGAGAAGTTTCTATCTCACATAATTGTTAGCCACTTATGAGTTACTTGCTTAATCATTGTATTTGTAAAGCAACATTTTCTTTTACCGTATTTAATATATATCAAATATGGTGCTTCTATACATTTTCTTGGTGAAAAATCTGAAGTTCTAGAAATATATCTAGTATTAGCTAATATTGATTTTTTTGGTAAATTAGATAATTTAAATTAAACAAGAATAGATATATTCATAGGAGTTAAAAAATAAAATATGAAAAAATAGATAGGAAGATTAGCTGAGAATGTCCATAGAGTAGATTTCAGATGGTTCATTATGAATGATGCCATCCAGTGAGTAACATTATTAGTTTCTCTATAAATATGTAAAACCTCAAAAGATAGTAATAATTGCATTAGTCTCCAGCAAGTTTGCAGAAGAGGATGAAATCTACTCTCAACAGGAGGATAATTAGAAAAAGCGATCTGATAATCATTATAAAATCATCTTGTAAATAAATATTTGGAGCCCATAATGTGTGAAGCCCTCTAATTAGCAATATTCTTTTTAAGTAATATGATTCTTTTCTCTATAGTTAGTAAAGAGGCACTATATCCAATGTTGTCCTAGTGAAGCAATTTATGAGTAACATGCATAATAGCCCAGCTATATACCTTATTTTCTTGTGAAAGGATTAGATAGATCATTTTTAAGAATGATGGAGATGTTTAACTGGCTTACTTGTATTTAGTACTTATATTTGTTCTCACTTTTAATAGGCACTTTGGGCTAGATAGCGGAGTAAAATATTCAATTCCCACGCATAGTTCTTAGTTTCAGTTGTCAATATTCTTAAAGGTCACTCAAATCTTGAAATGCTTTATTCAATGGATAAAAGGAACATGAAGTGTTTAATTTCTTTCAATGTTAAAAAAATAGAAATAGAGAAAAAAAAGATGTAAAAAAAAGAAAATAAAAAAATAACAGTTGTTCCATTTGCATAGGATAGATTTATTAATTTACTTAACATTTGTGATATAATAAGCTTCCAATATATATATATATATATATATATACACACACACACACACTTGTAACTACCGAAAAACCATCATTTGCTTTTGTAACTCTCTACCCGCATATATTGTATTTACATAAATATTTTCTGTAACAACTTAGAATCTCACCAAAAAGAGGGATTATTTAGATTCTCTAGTCCTGCATAAGTATTTATATGGCTAAGTGTTCAAATCTATATAAGTCCAATTATAAGTACCATAAATTTAATCTCAAATACCATCATTAGCTCATAGTCAATCCAAAAAGACTTGTACTATAATATCTCCTAATCCACATATATAGTTATAAACTAGGTTTGCTGCAATACTATTTATAATAACTCGAAATCTCATCTAAAAAAACTAGTTAAAAGATGTTATATATTTAGATTTCTTAGTTTTGTATAAATATCCAAAATTTACCTATTGCATAGCTAATATAGGACTAAATACATGCATATACGAATCCTCACATATTTGGATACAAATGCTTATACATTTGGAATGAATTTATGAATCTGCAGATTTTTCTAGAGAAATAGATTGGTTACACATTAGTTGACAAGACCACATATGATTGAAAATTTTAGTTTTTTGCTAAGTATATATCAAGTACCATATGTTGATATGAAACATATAGCTAATGATTATTCTAATTTACAAATCCTCATTTTTTGTAATTGTTAAACATATTGGTCCATCAGAACATATACTTCTCTCCTGTATATTTAAATTCATTGTATATATATAGACTAGTTAGTCATTTATGCTAGCTAAATTTGAATGGAAAGTTTCGTCACTCAGTGAAGCCTGGCGAGTTGTTACCTGGTGTGTTATGCAGATTCTAAGTTTGAACCCAAAATCGAAGGAAGAATAAAATATCATATGTTTTTATTCTGCATGTTATGATAAAATTGTGTTCACTTTATGAAGCATGCTTCTATAATTTAATTCCGTCTAACTTTTGTCATCAGTATTTCAATCATATTTCATTCTTGAAAGAATTACTATAGTCCATTTTAGAATATAATACTATAGATTACATAATATGCTTATATTTGTACACTGCATCATAACAGGCCTCCTCAGTAGCTATGAATTCTCATGCAATAATATATGAATTTCCCTTTTTGTCCTTAATTTTCTGTGTTTTTTTCCCTTTTTGAGAATGATTAGGAAACCTGCTTGTCACTTAAGCAGAACTTTTTCTTACACAAATTTCAGTAACCAACTGCTTTTTGGCACCCTCACCCTCTGAAGTAAATGACATTCCATTTTTATCCACAACAAATCGCCATCAAGTGTAGTATGTATACTTCCACTTGAGTTATGAAGTCTCTTTTATCATAGGCATTCTCAAAACCTTTCTCAGTTAGGACATGCATCACAGAATTGTCAAATATGTTTCAGCCTTTAAATAGTATACAATTGCAATAACCGGAGGTCAAGCACGTTAAAATCATGGTCAAGATCATATGCATGCATTTGCGGACTCTTAGATATATGATGAAGTTCATAAATTAAGATGATATTTGATTGGAGAGAGCAGGGGTCTAGAATCGGAATCGGAATGGATGACTTCCATTTCAATCGTTTGGTTGGGAGGAGTCCTATTTCGATTTCGATTCCAGAGTGGAATGGGAATGGTTCAATTTATATAGAACTCAATCCCTACTATCCTCTATGAATTCAAATTTTCATTTCAATTCCGATTCTGATTTCGATTCCGGTCACGAACCAAATGCTTCGAGAGATTTGACCATTTCGATTCCGATTCCAAGCCATTCCGATTTCCATTCCCTTTCTAATTCCGGTTGCTATCCAAACATCCCCTAAAAGGAATTATGTTATGAGTACTTTTTCTATGGAAGCACAGGACCCAAGTTAAAAGAACTAACAATGATCATGATAGAAAACAGAGTAGGCAGCATGTGTAGATTTTAAAATTTTGAAAACATATAGTGAAAAATAAATCGGGTTAAACCCTTTAACCCCACATGTAAGATACCAGATTTAAACATATCTAAGCCCAAAAGAAAGCACATATAATTAATCTGAAATTTAAGAAAAATATGAGATCATATCTCATTACCTTTGCGCGGGTAGAAATTCACCACTTCAGATGATTTTGGATTCATAGAAGATGGAGCCGTACATGTGTCCGGCCTCTACGGGTATCCACCGGGATCAATCTCAAACTTTTCTTCTCGTAGAAGATTCTTCTTCTCAAAAAGAACCTTGGCTTTGAGGACTATGATCAACTCTTTTGATCTTAACTGAGAGATCAACTCCTTGATCTGCAGCCTTCTTCTTCTTCTCCTCGATCCTTGATCTCTAAGTCTTCAGAACTCCTTCTAGACGTGAGGAAAAGAGAACACCCAACCTTTGGGCATGGAAAGGAAGAATATGAGAGAGAGGAGGCATGGAGATGGAGAGAGAGAAGATTTTCTCGATGAAAAATCAATCATAAGAAATCTTAGAGACCTCCCTTTAAATAGACATAAGCCCTGACACATATTAGGAACCCTGTCATCTTAAAAAAGTAGATCCTTATCTCATAAGAATCTTCTACCTTTTAAATATGATTTATACCAAATAAAATCAGATATAAAAGGTAATTAATCAGTCCTTTTAAGCATGTACAATAGCCATCCATGGAATATATGTCAGGTGGTTGGGACGTCAACTCTTTGCGCCCCATAAAGGGATCCCAGTCATAAGAGATGGGGCATGGATCCCACCCTCTCTCCTTCACGCCATGACACATAAGAGAGGGTGGTCCTCTCTAGGATATGGCGCTCAATAATTTTCAAAAAAAAAAATTACGCCACCCATTCTTCTATCTATTCCACATGCATACTTAGAGATAATTACGAAATATGAAGGAGATAATGTTAGGATAATTATGCCAACTAATTGACTTAATTAAATCCTCTTAAACTTATAATTAAGAGCCCAATTAAACCCAAATGAATTTAGATTAGGTTCAAGGCTATGGACTTGATCAAATCAATGTTCCGAGAAGAATTAGGTTTAACCATGTGCTAGCATGATTCTCATAAACCTAATAGAGTTTCAAATAAACCTTAACCCAATTGGAACTTCATAAGTCCAATTGGCAAATTCGAGATTAAATCCCTTAATGTGTGACCCCATAGGTTTCATTCTATCTGGTAGTGAGATATATTATGATCTCTATTACAATATCATCGAAACTCTTTTCGCTGGATTGGAATATTTTTAATTCTACCCTTCGAGGGCCATCGATCATCAAGATGACACCCGATGAGTCTTACAATCCATCAGTAATATTTAGCAGTATGTAGTGGCGACCCAGTAGAATAAAAATATGAACCTTTAGGTACGTTAACGTATAATTTAGTCTTTTTATTGTGAGTCCCGACTTGACGAAGGTCATGAAAAACTCGTCAAACCCCATCATCAGTCTTATATAAAATTGACTCGACTTGAGTTCATTTGTAAATCCCATGAAAACTCTTTTTCAGTATTCATACTTGCTTTGGCCAAAGATTTTCTAAACTCAATCTCACAGATCACATAGGACTTCTCCTTTTCTACCAAGGTCAATAAATTTCATTTAAGTGCATCCTACTCCAAACAGTGAATCTGAACCTACTGAAGCCAACATACACAGCAAGGATCCGAATGACTAGAAACCAAGGAAATGTGCAGTCAAACTCAGTAGCCTCACTGCGAATAGTCAATATCACCGCAGGTCAAAGGACCACTCATACCACTGATGAGTGAGTAGATATCTATGTGGTTCTTGTGTCGGTCACGCTGAGTGCAAGTTGTTCTCTAACAACCACCTGCACCTTCATCCCAGTGTCTCTACACTGCAGACCCAAGACTCATCTGCCCATAAGGAAGGTGAACCGTGCACCGATCTCGAATGGATTGATCACTGTCCTCCGTAATGATCTCTTGATCGGGAGCATTTAGAAATTAACCATTAATTAATATATGTCTTAAATTCTTAACTCTTTAAGAATATACAAAAATTATTTTTATTAATTTTTAGGATAAATCATAGACACATAAGCATGATTGGAAAGAAAAAGCCCTTTATTTATAATGAAAGTATTACAAGTATAAATTTAGGCCCTGAAAATACATAATGTGTCAGCCAACAATTGACTTCTAGAACATAAATCCAACAGACCATACAAGCATGCCAATTAATCACATATTAACTATTTTATTAAGTAAAAAATGTTGATGCTGTTAGAAAGCTTAATTAATGACATAAATATTGCTATTCTTGCTCTTTTTGTTGTCATATGAAATCTCTTACTAGATATCAGACTTTTTAGACCCCTACTGCTAAAGTCATAACCATGCATTGCAACATATATTATATACTCCTTAACTTTCATTGTACATCAAATTCTTATGGGATCTTCTTCCTGCATCACTAGTGAGGATTTCAATTCGCTTAAATATTTCCATTTTACATGATCCGCAGGTACCGACTACATCACATAGAGAACATGACTACGTTTTCAAATGTACCCCCAGGATTTCGTTTCCACCCCACTGACGAAGAACTTGTGGACTACTATCTTAGAAAAAAGATAGCATCAAGAAGGATTGACCTAGATGTCATAAAAGATGTTGATTTGTACAAGATTGAGCCGTGGGACCTTCAAGGTAGAAATTTCATGGATGGCTAATGCTGGTTATGCCATAATAATTTTTCTTTTTTTTTACATATATATGTATTTTTTGTTTTAACTTTGCACTGCCTGCCTTGCTTATTTCACCAGAGAAATGTAAGATAGGGACAGAAGAGCAGAACGAGTGGTACTTTTTTAGCCATAAAGATAAGAAGTATCCAACTGGAACTCGCACCAATAGGGCGACGGCAGCTGGATTTTGGAAGGCAACTGGAAGGGACAAGCCAATATATTCAAAGAACAACTTGATTGGAATGAGGAAGACCTTAGTCTTTTATAAGGGTCGAGCACCAAATGGTCAGAAGTCAGACTGGATCATGCATGAGTATCGGCTTGAAACAAACGAAAATGGGACTCCCCAGGCAAGTTCACATATTGATATTGATTGCTTATATATGCAGAACATAGAACGCTGGGAAATAGTGAATACATTCATTTTCTTGGGCTGCCTACCTTTCTTACTAATAATCTGAAGAGGAAAATATGTTAAAAGGGAAGATATATTTTCTTTGGAATAGAATGCGATACGTAACAATTTCTTACACTTCTTAAGTCTAATATAGTCCAGAAGATCTTTTTTATAGTATTGCTGCCCTGATTTTCTTTGCAAAGAATTACAAATTAATCAACAAGGTTTAATGAACTCAGGAAGTATTATTGCCAAAATTAAAAGTTTTATTTGATGTTCTCCTCATGAGTACAAACATATGACAACTGTTGTAAGTTATCTAATAATCAACTTTATGTAAGAAATATAATTATTCAATAATCAAGTTTGTGCAAGAAACATAAAGAGAGGATGGATTCACTTTGCCAGTTAAAGTACAGATCATTGGAGGCAACAAGTTTTCTTAGTAGAGAGTGGAATAAATAATAAATACTGATGATTTTTTTTGTGAGAAATAATTGATCATTATTTGATCAAACATTATAAAACAACTACTACATCAACTAATATATGGTGCTGTTATAGTCGTACATTATCGGGTTCGAAACAAAGATGAAATACTACTAGACTTCTTTTTTTTTTTTCGGAGAAGTACATATTAGGACTTTTAAAATCAGATAATTAAAAAAGTAATGGATGTTGACATGCTTTTGTGAGGAATAAGTATGACTACCAAATCAAACGTTATCAGTTACACATTCACGTTGTGGAAGCAATATCACTCGTGTATAAGATCATCTTAAAGCTTTTTTTTTGTTAGAATTAGTAAATATCAGTAGCCAGATGTTTCATAAAACTTTTGTTGTATGGATGGGTCCCTTGAGCATGTCACTGACTGCACTTTTCTCCAGCCAAACCGGCAATCCAATCTTTCCAATGAATATTTTTCTTTGAGACTATTAGCTGCAGCTTCCTCGACTCTATTGCATTTTTTTTTCAGGAAGAGGGATGGGTGGTCTGCAGGGTGTTTAAGAAGAAAGTAACAGCTATAAGAGGAGCGAGCGAGCATGAGTCGCCATGTTGGTATGATGAACAGTCCTCTTTCATGCCAGATCTAGATTCTCCGAAGCAGATAGCTCCGCATCCCGACATGGCCTACCATCACCATCTCTATTCTTGCAAACCGGAGCAAGATCTGCCCCACCTCATGCCGAACGACTCATTCCTTCAGCTCCCTCAGCTAGAGAGCCCCAAGCTTCCCAATAATGTCAACCATGGATGTGCTCTCCAGTCATCTACAATTAGGCCTGAAGAACCAATACAACATGGTCACCAGCTTCAGATTATCTCACTCTATAACCCTAGTGGAGGCACTGATCAGTCAGTGGAGCAAGTGACTGACTGGAGGGTTCTCGATAAGTTTGTGGCATCTCAGCTTAGCCATGATGATCATGTATCCAAAGAACCGAACTACTCCAATTCAGCCCAAGGCTTTCATGTTTCTGACAAGCAAGAAGCCACAATAGCATATGCTTCAACATCCACCTCCAGTGGGCAAATCAATCTATGGAAGTGAAGACTGCATGTATAGCGATGCAGCTATATATACGTATATATACATACTGATCGTAGGAATTTACAGCATTAAACCAATGGACAAGCTATGATAATGAAGGTTTCTGTACAAAATATTAAAAAAATTGTAGCATTTGGGGTTGCATCCAACCTTTGTAATATTGGTTAATATCCCCAAGCTAGTTAGACAGAGAATTCTGCTGTTAATAAAGTAATAGATGGATGGCAAAGCCGGGGGTTTCGGTAACTGGCTCGGCACTCCAAGGAGGAGGTGTCTTCCAGGCAGCACAGCCTGTATGTAATGGTCTTTATCAAGCAGTCCATTGTTGGGCAGCCATGTAGGCTGTCAACAAATTAATGTCGACAGAATCTGTCGATGTATTTCTATTTACTTTTTAATCGAAATGGAATTGGGTCAAACAGGTTTTTTCTTTTATTGAAACAATTTTTGTCTAGAAATTTTCTTCCAGTGAAAATAAAATATGTAAATTATTTTTCTTTGATAGACATGGCAACAGTGAATGCGCACTTGATAAAATGGCCAATGTGGATGAAACAATTTAATCTAAAAACTCACGATATATTCATTGGCAATAATATTAATATGATTTCTGGAGGATGAGAATTCATGGTATGCATGTTTTGGGTTTAATTATGAAAGTGATACAAAGTGAGTTTATACGCACATCTCAAGTGACATGGATGGCTCATGTTTTGATATTTAAGCTAAGAAAAAACCATAAATTCTTTTAGAAAGAGAAATATATTATATAAATGCGATCTAAAAGGAAAATGCCAAGATACAGTATCCTACAATGTTCTAGCTTCTGTTATTTGTACTCATTCTGTTGACAAGTATCTGATATATGTTTGACTGTACAGGTCCTCTAGATGCACAAGTTTGGGCTCTTTTATTTGTGGGCCAAGTCCATGGACCGGTGACGTAACGGCCGGAATTATCTCTCAAACTTTTAAATGTTCATTCCTCTTAGTTCTCTAACCTAAGTATGGAGACAAACCAAATGCCCTCATGTTCTCGAATCTTCGATGGTACTGATTGACTTTTAAGAAAGCGAATGCTGATGAAGGGAAGATTTCTTGCAAGTAAGTTTCTTGCATTTTAATTCAAATAAGATGAAATGACTCAATGTGGCTGTAATTCTTGAAATGTACGAGGAAAACATGAGAAAATGCTTAAAAAGTCGACAGCTTTAGCTGCAATATTAATTGTCTCCGACTGGTCAGTCTTAAACTTGGCAAAATAAGTAAAACGAACTAAGAAAAACTATATATGTTACTGAAAAGTTTGAAACTGCAGGAATGTTCCAATAACAGCCTGAACTTATAAAGGCTTAAATGAAAAAAAATATTTTTGAATATTCAAAAATTAGTTTTTCCTATATCATTGGTTCGGTGTGATGATAAAATTCCATTCCTTAATTACGAGTACACTTGATTGTATAGCAGATCGTTACCATCTTAAAGAAGAACTTTGAGATCAATACTAGTAGGAATATACAAAAGGTCATAAAACTTATCAGTTTTTCCTATGTCATTGATTCAGTGCGATGATAAAGTTCCATTCTCTACTAGTACACTTGAATGTATGGCAGATCGTTACTATCTTAAAGGAGAACTTTGAGATCAACACTATTAGGGATATATAAAAGGTCATAAAACTTATCAAGCATCGTTCGGCCTATATGATAACTCTGTTAGCCATCTAGGAAAAGAGAAACGTGTTCCTTATATCAAGGGCTCTGAGGTCACTGGACTCACAAGAGCAAGCATGTGTAATGCACGTGAGAGGTGGTATATACATATAGATGACCGGAGCCTCACAATTACCATTTCACAACCAACCAGAAAAAAGTAAATCCTTTGGGGCCAAGCAAGATGATGCTCCCGTAAAAAGGGTATGAAGTTTGATTCTTCCAGAATTAGTTATTCTGGGAACGATTAAGAATGGAGCGTTGCACGAGTTTGGAGTTGGAGTACAAGAATGCTTCATGCATTGAAAGATAAAACATTGTATCATGCAAGATATCTGAAAAATAGCACTACTTTTTCCCCTAGATTTAAAAAAAAAAAAATGATGCAAATAAGCTAGCACATTATAATTTTTTTCTTTGGGGATATATATTTATATATACTTTTTCCCTCAGATTTAAAAAAAAAAATGATGCAAATAAGCTAGCACATAATAAATTTTTTCTTTGGGTATATGTATATATATATATATATATATATACATTAAAAAAAAAACTCGAGAACATGATATTATAGCACTTTTGGAGTAGAATGGTTATTTTTTTATAAATTTTTTTTTTCTCTCTATGAGATTTAGGCTGATTTACTCCCAAGATATTTTGGATATTTATGAATATAAATCTAATTCTGTTATATTTTACTAGTTGTATTGATCCAATCCATGAATTTCATAAAATTTTGTCTTAATCATCCAAACAAGTATCGCAAACCCTCACAATTATTCTATACTTGATTTGTGTTTAGGTCAAGGCTTATTTGTTGAAATCATCCACATGTTAAATTTTTTATATGGCAAAAATATTTAGACTTTACAACAGCCTTTCCGAATAATATTCACCAGATACGTATGTCTGTTGATGTCTCAGATTTCCTCAACAAAAAGGCATAGCATGATATTGTGCCTTTTGGTAACCACGTCTGGTGTTAAACAAATGTGGCCATGCATCATTAAAACATGCCAAGTTGAAAATTGAAAAATTCTATGGAACTCAAACAAGTGTCACAACCATTTAAACTTTTTGGACAAAACACATCCATCCCACGCGCTGGATCGTAGATGATCACTTGATCATATAGCAAATCACGGGAAGTTACATTCTTCTATATAAAACGGAAGGAAATTATAGGAAAGGTTCATCATTAAACCATAGTACCTGGTCTGCGTACAAATCCGCAGGATCCTGTAACCATGGGGCGCGTCGTAGACCACCGTTCGTTTTAGATCGGACGCGTGTTAAAGAGAATCGAACTCGGACTCTTTGCGGCCCGACGCGCATATATAAGGCCCTTTCTCCTCTCCTCCACTCTATCTTCTTTCTCTGCTCCCACGCCCGCCGCTTCGAAGATGGGAGACTACAACGATGCCATGATGCGCAACAACGCCGCTGTCCAGGCCCGCACGAAAGCCCAGAACCGAGCTAACGTCCTTCAGCTAAAACTGGTACTCTCCCTCGCTCTCTCTCCTCTCGATCCCTAGCTTTCTTTTGATTCGTTTCGTAAACCCTAATTCCTCGGGCTCTCGAGGATCTGCTTTTTTTTTTCCTTCTCTTGCTATCTGATTCGATTACCATAATCCTGTGGTTTGGGATTTCAATCTGGAATTAGGTTTTGGTGATATATTAATTCTGTTTTGTTAGTCAAGGATTTCTTGCGCTCGGACTAAATCGATTATTTTTCTTGTTAAAATTGAGTTGATTTAGTTGTATCGATTTGTTTGAATATATTGTTTTTTTCCCTTTTTTTTGTTTCTTTTCCTTTCTTTTTCTTTTGGATGATGAAAGATTTGAGAGATTTTACGTTGACTTTCTGCATATGAGTGACATTTTTTTTTGTTTGGCCTCTGTGGTGGTTGGTTTTATTGCAGATTGGGCAGAGTCATCCAACTGGCCTTACCACCAATCTTTTGAAGCTATTTGAACCCCGGCCTCCTTTGGAGTATAAGCCTCCTATCGACAAGAGGAAATGCCCTCCATATACTGGTATATTTGCTTTGTGCTGTTCATCGTTACTTCTTTTCTTTTTTTTTTTGTGCTAATGAGGTTGATGTTCTGTGGTATTGACTGTAACATTCCTTTGCAGGCATGGCACAGTTGGTGAGTCATTTTGCCGAGCCTGGGGATCCTGAATATGCTCCGCCCGTCGAAAAGGGTGAAACTATGGTAGTTTTTCTCTTTAAATGTTACAATTCAAATGCATGTGATTTTTGTCTGCCATCTTCTCATATTCTCTGATTTGTCATAGCATTGTCTTCTCATATTCTCTGATTTGTCATAGCATTGGTATAATTCTTCTTTTCTTTTCTTTAATGCGGCTAGGATAAAATGCAACATGCACAGAACAGATCACTTGATTGTGCTTATGATCCATTTACTATGCTAGCTAAGTGCTGGATATTGTCATTATTTTGTTGGTGGAAAATTTGTTACATGATAATTGTTCATGGTTTGCAACATCTTTAGTGTCATTGCTATGTTATTTTGTTGTTGTATAGCTAGAAAAAGAGAATGTATTTTAAACTTGCTCAACAAGCCTTTTACCATTTTTATGGGTGGTTGGATCATATAGATCATATCATGATTGATTGAAGTAGGAGAGGGGAGATTTCTCTCAATGGATCACATAATACCCCCAAAGCTGCTGAACGTTACCTCTTATAAAGAGGCTTGTCCGGCTATAAGTCCTACTCACAGAAGAATTCTCTAATAAGGAAATAATTTTAATCAAAATCAGTGACAAAACCCTCTAGACTTGAGACTGGTCGGCAACCTCTTTTTGAGTTCTTTTAGGACTCCTAAAAGAAAAACAATTGACTAAATCTAGTCAAGAAATATACTATTACAATCTGAAACAACCCTAGCCAAAAGAGATCGAATTATCCAAATGCCTAGGAAGAATCCAAACTGAACCATTAACATTTGGATTGTGAAAATGGTGAAGGGTTTCTTTCAATAGGGTCTATTTCTTGGCGGATATTGAATGTTTGGACAAGATTGGCCATCAATTATAGGTCTGCCTCAGCCTTGGAGAATCAGCATAGGGTATAGGACAATATAAAAAGTGTCATGTCAGAAGGTGGGTGGGCCTTCTTAGCATAGGGTAAAGGAGAATATAAAAAGTGTCATGCCATCAATTATAGGTCTGCCTCAGCCTTAGAGACTCAGCATAGGGTAGAGGACAATATAAAAGGTGTCAATTTCAGCTACGGTTTCATTGGATATCTTACAACTAGAATTCCGTTCTGAGCCTTCTATTCTTTGGTCACAGCCAATGTCAATAATGGTGATGGAGTTTTGGGGGGTGTTTGGTTCGCAATCGGAATCAAAATGGGAATGAAAATTGAAATTGTTTGAAATCGGAATCAGAATGGCCGAATCTCCCGAAATATTTGGTTCGTGATCGGAATCGGAATCGGAATGAAAATTTGAAGTCATAGAGGAGAGTAGGGATTGAGTTCTATATAGATTGTGCCATTCCCATTCCATCCTGAAATCGAAATAGGACTCCTCTCAACCAAACGGTTGGAATGGGAGTCAGCCATTCCGATTCCGATTCCGATTTCAGACCCCAACTCTTCCCAACCAAACACCCCCTTCATGTTTATGGGAGCACCAGCTAAGTACTTATATGGACCTTGGTTGTTGGTAGCAATGGTTTCTATAAAGAAAACTTGAGAGGAGCAGAGGAGGAACAAGTCGACTAGATCATAATGGGAGTGACTCAAATGAACTAAGTTGCTAAATTGCGGAGAAGTTACCTTGGTTAGGTGGATTCAAATTTTAAAAGGTTGCCAAAAATGTGCCGTATATGGCAGCCACAATCAATTGGCCATCCAGGTGATTGATAGGGCTCATGTATAAAACACTATTTGCTAAAAGTTAGCCGATAATGTGCAACATTATGTTGCCAATGGCTCTCGATTTGATTTACCCTAAATCTTGGATATGAAATCCGATGCAAACTAAGCAGCAGTGAATGCCATTGGAAGTGTTGATATTGTGAAAATTTTGAATTTGGAAGAGTAATCTTGGGGATTCCTTGTTTGTCAAGGAGGCAAATTAGGAAAATAATAAAAGGAAAGGAAATTTGCCAAAGCCAAAGCTAGCTATCAATGTCGAAATGCTTAAAAGGTTTTATGTTTTACTAACAGCCAAGCTTGATTAATTAGGCCAAGAACATCTAGTTGATGCATCTACGTTATTTACTCTTGATGGGTATGAATCTAAGGTGGCAACACAAATTGGGAATGATCGTCTACCTGCTTTGACACAGCCTAGGCCTTAGGATCCTACAAGGTAATTCATGAGGCTATGCTTAATATGGTCAAGGAGGTTATTGGTCTTAAGGCCTAAGTGCTAGTGCCAGCAGACTGATGGATGTTGGGCCATTTAGAGTAGATGGCACTTTTGATTTATCCAACAAGAAAGAGGATGCGTTTCATTTAGCAAACAATGAGTTCCCTCTATGCCAAGAGATCTTTATGCAAAATATTCTACTCGCTTGCAAACCCCCATCCCTCTAGAATCCCTAAAACCATTTTTCATGGCTTAAATCCTTGCGTGGAGTTGCTGAAGTTTCTCATGTGTACCAACTGCCAAGATACACGAGGCAGTTCTGTTTGCTCATCATCGTGTGAGCATTTAGACTAGCAGTAGGTCTTCTCAATTGTTAAATAATTTTACACCTCAACTCCAAGACATTGCTTGGATGGACGCTGGTTGTAATCAAGCTAACATGTAGTAATAACTTATTTTACTTACAGAAAAAAATCCTGAAGTTATTTGATGTTGACTTTTCTTTTACCAGCAAGGGCTGGCCAAAGGGATATGCACAGATGCTTCTTTATGGTCCTTTGGTTGCACTACTATTTGCTTTTGCATGCAAATGTGTCTGTCAGTGTGGTAGGAGGTTGTGGGTTGTGTGTGTGGGTGGGGGAGTATGTGGGTGTCTGGGTGGGCCTTCGTTGGTGTGGATGTTGGATGATATGTGGGTGTGCATGGACATGGGTGCTGCGCATGAGTGTGGATGTGCATGTGAGCATCTTGTTATATGGTGTTAGTTCACAATTTCGGGGGTGTTGTGAATATGTACTCCCAGAAAACAGCATAATTCTAATATCCCGTGAAGCATGCATGTTCCATGATCTAGTAAGATGTCACTTTATTGGACTGCATATTATAGATGTTTGTGTGTGATTGATAGTAAACATTAGCACTGAATGACTGTGTAACCTGAACTTTCTTCATTGGCTTGTCTTTCCAAACCACCCTTCTGATATATTTGTTCTCCCTAGACAACGCTATCGCATGGACATCAAACTGCCACTTTTTCACTTCAGACTCAGTTAAGTTATATGAAAGTAGCAAGCACAAGTGTTGAGTTAGCATTATGCAATAGTTAAAAAGTTGATTTGAATGCATGATAACCTCCACGGCTAATATTCTTGATTTTCTTTATACAAATAGTTTTATGAGAGAAGGCTTACCTGCATATGCTGATGTTAGTTCTGTTATAGCATCATTCTGAGCTTGATTACACTTGATGAACAGAGACACAAGCATGCAGAAGTATACATTCAGAGACAAAAAAGCAAATGCATGATCCTTGTATATCTTGTTGATTCTGCCGATCTTTTTACCCCACCTTGAAGCATTTTTTTGGTACAGGCACAGAAAAGAGCTAGAATCCACACGCTTCGGCTGGAGAAAGGTGCAATAAAAGCTGCTGAAGAACTTGAGAAATGTACATCTACTGTTCTTGAAAACAACTGAATAATTGCATGGTTCTTCATCCGGTGGTAATATGATTTTTCCCAATTTTTATGCAGATGATCCAAATAAAGACCCTAATATAACTGGGGATCCATACAAGACATTGTTTGTGGCAAAGCTTGTGAGTCATCAACTCTTTATTTGGTCCTTGTCGTTTTCCTTCTATACCGAGATTTGCCGTACCCATTGGTACCCATCATATTGACCGTACTGTACCATATCGGTACCAAACGGCACATGGTACGGGGATCGTATTGGTGCTCGGTACTATAATAGGATGGTACGGGGATTGAGACGGTGAATCTTGTTTTGTATGATGCTATTGTTCTTCATAAGAGGAGTAATGTGATTGACTGTTTTGGGAACTCTGTGCAGAACTATGAGACTACTGAGCATAGGATCAAAAGGGAGTTTGAAGCTTATGGGCCAATCAAACGGGTAAGTATTTTTGAGTAATCCCATTGGAAGCTCAAGTTATTAACCTTGGGTAAGGAGTTCAGTTATTCTAACTGGTAAAAACTAAAAGAAGGTTTATCTGACAATACTCTTGCTTTGCCTTCATGGAAGTTCTAGCTTCTAATTTCTGCTTTCAGGACTTGAGAAGTAATTTAAACTATTTCTTTTGGTGTCATAAATATTTTAATCTTGATGAAATTCAGGAGATATACTGTAATTATGAAATCATCACCTATATCCCTCTTTGTATGCTTTTTCTTTTAAAAAAAAAAAAGAAAAATCACTGGGAGCTTGGCATATAAGGGGAAGCAGGAATCATTTAACAGCATCTGATCTAGTTATTTTATGCATCCACCTCCTTTTGTGCACTTATCAATATAAATTTGTATCTTTTTCTCATGGCAAGATCTTTACAAGGTTCAGTTGTTTGTACATTTGGGTTAAGCTGTCATGCTCCTGTTCTTTTCTGCATACTAGACGAAAAAATGACCATGCAAACTTTTCGGCAAAATTATAATCCTTGAAGACCAACCTGATTTTTGGAACTTGAGATTTTTATTCTATTTTGACGGGCACAAAGAAAATGCAGAATATTTTTTGACTATTGAGTTATTAGTGCAAGAAATTTGGTAAATCAGGTATTTTTCTTGAATATGGTGGTGTCAGTTGTTGCAGTTCTGCCACCTATGATTAGTACCTACCCATTTTTTATACTTCAGTAGCGAACAAAATCTTATTTAGGCAGCTGTAAGATTTACTAGATAAATGAGTAGGGAGTTATGGTAGGTGCATTTGCTTGAGGTGATGAAGTTAGTTTGATCATATCTGTTCCTTTGGTAAATTTTTTTTTTGGATATGTTGATGACTAATGGAAATTATTTGGAGATCCTGAAGACTTGTTCAGTGGACAAGTTTGGAGTGCCGCAGGTAAACTCACCAGTTTTCTGTGCTTCCTCAGTGAGTTCTTGTTAGTGCTGTGTGCAAAATCATTTGAGGATTGAGACAACATCTTAGCATTCAATATAAATTATATGGTATGCTATGCATTTAGACTCCATGGCAAGTGCATTATCAATGATATTTTGCCAATAAAAATCCATAGTCTGCCCCAGAGTTACCAGAAGAGGTGTAAGTTCAAAGAATGCCATAATAAATGAATGGCACTTGGGGCAACTTGTATTGACAGCTTATGCAGAGAGAGGAAATAAATTTATGAAACTGAAGTTTGAATTTGATAATTTAGCAGGTATATAGGTTTGTTTTACAGTAATTGGCTCCAATTATTGGAAAACTATAATTGAGCACCATTCTATTCTTCAAATGTGATTACAATTGTAGTGCTGCATTTGGTAAGGGAAAACTTTGAACCTTGATGTGAGAACTGAGAAGAACGGAAAACATGTTGCTTATCTATCTCCATTTTCAAGGAGAGTTTATCTCCTTGCCTTTATCCCTCAGACCGTCTGATGCTGCATCAATATTCAACACATTTCAGGGAGTACTTAGCAACCTCCTCCACTGTTATTTAATTGTAACTATAACTCTTTTGCTGCTACTAAAAGTTTTATCTTCTGGTTACAATGGCCAGTGAAAAATCTATCTGCGATCCTGAGGATATCTTCTGGTATTATCTTCATTTTACATAGTGTATCTATTCTTTTTTAAAAAGTTCCTCGGTTGCACATCTGGCAAACGGTCACATTCATCAGTTTTTCTGCCAAGTCGATTGATATGGTGGAATTCATTCTGCATGGCGAAGCTGTACACCTTAAAAGGTGAGCACGGCTGGTGAGGCATAGTGCCTGTCTGTCGTGCGGATTTGGATTTACAATTCCTAAAAACTCCTTTTTGTATATGTAACATAATAATTGATTAGTTAACCCATTTTTTTTGTTGTTTTTGGAAACCTCTGCATCTATTTATTATACTTTTTATTAGCAACATTATATTTGAGAGCTTTTCAGGTCCGGCTGATTACCGACAAGGTGACAAATAAACCTAGAGGATATGCCTTCATCGAGTACATGCATACTCGGGATATGAAAAGTTTGTTTACGTTATTCCTTCAAAAAATTACATCTAATATTATTTTTATGGTACTGTATTCTCTGTGCATTTATGCTGATACATAGCATCATGTAGCTGCTTACAAGCAAGCTGATGGGAGGAAAGTGGATGGTAAGCGGGTACTTGTGGATGTTGAGCGTGGTAGAACTGTTCCAAATTGGCGACCTCGAAGATTGGGTGGTGGACTTGGATCAACCAGGATTGGAGGTGAAGAGGTTAATCAGAAGTATTCTGGCAGGTATTATTATTTTCTGAACTACTTTTATTTTAAAATTGTGCTGAAAATGGTTCTGGTATGGTACTGTACTAACACATGGTATGCCTTCATTTGTTGGCACAACAAAGATGAGGGTACTACGCTTGTTGGTATGGTCCTGTGATGTACCAGTAGTGGTACCTTACGGATATGATCTGGTATGGATTGATATGTACTGGTACTTGAGTTCATGATTTGGAGCCTCCTTCCTGTATAGTGACAATATTGAGATACTAATGTTGGAAAGAATAATTTTTTGTATGTAATTCTTGTTCAAAATAATTTTGGGTTGCTTCTGTGAGACAAACTTGTTTCACATTTCTTGCCTGGAATTAGAACCTGTACAAGACATGAGATGTTCCCTAAAATTTTTTTGGATGGTCTTTTTAATGATGTGCACTAGCTTTGTAAGTAGGGCTCCCAGGAGAATGAGGATGGAACCTTGTATGTAGTTTGTAAAGCGAAAAACAACACCAACAGCTTACCTAAAGCAGCAAAATTTGTTACTATAATCCTCCTTATAAAAAGCCATCAATGTTCTTTTGAATCACAATCCTAAGGATTTCATAATATTCCTAGTCCAACTAGACCTAAAGCAGGGCTTTAAAATGATCTTCCTAGTCAAAATAAAACTTAAAACTCAGCACTTAAATAAGCCCCAAAGCATGGAAAGAAAGTCCTAATTCTTCACCCTTGCTTTCTTGTTAGACCCCAGGTGAAATAGAAAGTAGGTTACCAGGTGTCTACCAGGTATGATTTTTTATTTTATTTTATTTTATTTTTTGATTGAAGGAGAGGCCACCCAAGTGTGAGTCATAACATAAAAATTTATTGTCAATAATAATAATAATATATAAGAAAATGATGTCTAAACATATTCAGGCTTTGAGTTCGGGGGCATGTTGTTCTAGAGGATTTTTTCAAGTCCAGCTCAGATTCTGTTTGGATCAACTCAGCAGGCCTCGGGCTGGCTAGAATCCCATCCTACCTGCATGCATAAACCGGTAAAAATTGCTAATTTACTCAGTTTTTTCTCGTTATCATCTGGTTTCTTGTGTACATGTAATATTAACTGCCTCCAGGTCTTTAAGATTCACAGTCTGATGGTCCAAGTAGAGAATCAGATCATATTTTATGAGGCTAGCTTCATTGGCTGCCTTTCCTGCACTCAGTGCTGGAATTCTTGTGTTCTTCCCACTTTGATTATTGTAACATATTACTTTTAAAAGAATATCATGGTCCTAGATACCCCTGGCCAATTTATAATGACAACAGGTTAGTTTTGGTGCATTGCATGGGTGAGGACTCATGTATCTATATTTACATATATTTGTGCATATATGTTTATGTATCTACGTTTATGTATGCATCTATGGATGTTGGACTACCTGTTGGACAGGTTGGATGTGATTTCAGCATGATCTTAGCCTGACCAACTTCTACTTAGGTCGTGCAAGAATAGATTTAAAATTTATTCTTTTGGTCCTCAATGTTTGGCGTGAATCAGGTCAAAGTAATCCAAATCATAAAAAATGTGAGAAATGCAATTCACCAGAACTCTATTCCCTGCTTCTTTTCTTGTTCTGACATGGTGCCTGGTGAGTGGTCCACCCCCATGGGAAACCTACCCCCATCTGTGTATTACACTAGTCTACAACTGCCACATGGGATAGGCAACCAAGCAGCGAATAGAGTGGTGATTGGTAGCAATACTGAAAACACATTTGATGGATTTGGTTTACCATATCGTTACCATTTTAATTTGGAGCAAAAAGAAATGTTTAAGATACAGTTTCTGGTTACTAAAATGTGTATTAAGTATCATCATTACAAGGCAATAACAATCATTACAAATGTTTACCATATGGTTACCGCTTTCATTTGGAGCCAAAAGTAATGTTTAAGATATAGTTTGGGTTACTAAAATGTATATTAAACATATCCTACAAGAAAATAACAATCATAACAAACATGTAGATATTATCAACTGTCATTTTGCATCAGTTCAGTAAGGAATCCAATTTTAAGTTTTCATCAATAACAAAAATTGATGATGCCTTCTTAAAGAAGTTATAACTAATAGCCCAATGGATTCTTAATTTGAGGGTCAGGGTGGATTGGAAAGAAGATATTGTAGTTCTCTGATTTATAATCAGGTCTTGTATGGTCCATATGTGATCCATTTACGAAAAATGTCAAATGTTTTGATCCAAGCTAGATCCATATAACTAGGGTTAGATAGGACCAGGCTGTTTCATGTCCAGCTTGGGAACATAATTTAATTAGCTTGCAGCCCTTAATATGTTTGCAGGTATTTGAATGAGTGATAAGAGGAACATACATCTCAGCATACTTTGAATTTTAATAATCCCTCAACTCATGGAAGAGAAAGCAAGAAAGTTATAGCCTTGGAACAATTACAAGACCAGTGAATGTTTCCCTATTTTTTTATGTGACAAATGTGTTCAGTTTTACCTGAGTTTTGAGCTGGGACAACGGACACAAGAAGTATAGGAACTATTGACTGCTCACCGCTGGCATAGATGCTTGACTCAGACTTCAATTGAGGTTCACATGCTAAACTAAAATTGCTTTTGACGGGTTTTTGATGGTATGCTAATTTTTATCAGTGCTTGACCTACTAAATTTAGAAGATGTTTGATAATTTCTTCATGTGTTTAGGCTGGGTTCCTCAACCTTAGTGTCATATAGATATCTAGATGGAGATAGGAGTCACTGCTTTAATATGTAATTGTGTTTAGGCTGTTCCTGGCCTTTGCCTTGTTCTTCTCCTTTGTGCTTTGAATCCAGCTTCTTTCCAAGTCTCTGATGACGTTCTAATTTGTCTGTGATGATATTCTTTCCAACCAGGGAGCAACAGCAGGGCGCATTGGAACATACTAGATCAGAAGAGCCTAGATCCAGGGATGACCGCCATTTGGATCGGTAGAACCATTTGTTGCATTGCTTGTTTATAGTTTAGGCATCTAGTATAATTGCTCTTTATTCTTAAATAGGCACTATTTAATACTGTTACTACATTTTGTTCTTTTCTCCCTTTTCTTTTTCCTATATGTGTACTCCATATATTCATCACTAAACATTGTTCCAGGGACAAGGGAAAATCTCGAGAACGAGGGAGGGAAAGGGAACGAGACCAGGAGAGGTCACATGAAAGGTCCCATGACAAGGCACGAGATCGTGATACAAGAGAAGATAGGCACCACCACAGAGACCGAGATAGGAATAGGGACAGAGACAGGGAAAGAGACCGTGGGCGAGACCGTGATCGAGCTCGTGACAGAGACAGGGAGAGAGACCGTGGCCGTGACTATGATAGAGATCGGGAACGTGATCGTGACCGTCCTCGGGAGAGGGAACGTGACAGAGATTATGACCATGCAAGCCATGAAAGAAACCGTGGGCAGTCACATGACAGGGATACTGACTATGATTATATGGAACCAAAGCATGATGGGGAGCTGCCTGAAGTGAAGGCAAGAGACTTTGATCATGGAGAACCAAATCATGGACAAGAGTGGTATGATGGGCCTAAGCATGGGAATGAACATGATTATCCATTTGAGCAACAGAGAAATCAGGAACAATATGATTTCCAACTCCATGGCCTCGGTGATCCTCAGAATGATTCAGAGCGCTCTAGGCGCCAAGACCATGAATACCATAACCATGTGCCTTATGATAAGGTGGATCATGTCAATTATCATGGTCAATTTAACCATGTTGAATCTGAATCACGTGAGGAGGGTGAGGCATTTGGTGACCAGGACTATGAGTAGCATCGCTCAGAGAGATTGCACTCACGGGAATATGGGAACTGAAGCTTAAACGCATGGTAAGTACTAATGACCAGTCTTAATTAATGTTTCAAACCTTTCAACGATTTTGCATAGCAATGCTCTATGCCTTTCGCACGGTTTCAACTTCATGAGTAGAGCAAAAATGCAGATCTATTGCTGCTGTTGTGAATCTCGAGACTATTCTGATTGTTTGATTTGTGGAGTCCGTAATTCTCTTGCAACCAAATGTTTGTATTTGTTTAGTGTTACATTTTTAGTTAAAACAGTCATGGGTGATGAACAAAGTTGCTGTAGTTGTTGCATCTTGTTTTCAGCTTTTATGCTGGTTGTTGACTCAAAAAGTGTCGAGCGGTTGTGTATAACGCTCAATCCTTTCCATTCGTTTCAGCTTGTCCATGGTTGTGATTTGCATTAATTTGCCTTCTGGAGATAAGGCATCTGGCCTTTTGCTGGTTCTACGTTTGCAATATATTGATGAGTTCATACAGATGTCATACACATGCTCAGGCCATATTCACAAAAGAGACTGCTGCGAAGGCAGGAATGAGGTTTGCTGAAACTTGGCAATCTGATCGCCATCGTCTTGTAGTAATTGTCCATATTCTGCTTGGAGGAACTCTATTAGTTGTCATTGGTATTCAAGGATTAGTCAGACGGAGGCCCAATGCATCCATGTTGCATCTAATAATGTCCTGACACTGTTCACTCATATCCATCCATTTTATGACTGGGAAGTAAAATGGTGTACGCTACCGAGAAATATTGGTGAATTTTCTGCATTTAGACAAACCACGAGAATTCAGTACTCTTGGTGTTTTGATGCAGTACTCTTGATTATTATAAATATTGTGGGTGAACTCCAACTGAAGAGTACGTAATATTTTGGAGGATTGATGATGTAGAGTGGAAGCTAGCCAGCTTGATCATTGATCAGCCAACCGTGGTCAAACTCATAGCCTACCATTAACAACTGCCTTACAACCCCGAAATTTCTGATCTTCCTATGTAAGTTACCATGTTATTGTCAGAAATTAAATTTGACCTCCTGAACTGTCAATTTCTTAGCATTACATTTCGAAGATAATGAGAAAAGAATGATCAATTGCTCTGTCCGTACGTAAAGAATGGTGTGTGTTCCTCCAGGCTAAGGTGTTACATTAGATCATAACCTGGCGTTCTTCATGAAAACATAGGATCAAAATAGTCCTTTGCTTTTGGAGGTTTATTACATATGCATCAAGCAAACAAAAATGGAAAATACTAACAGAGAAAATGAGCTAATAAATATTGGAGGACATAAAATATCAATCAAAACCATCAACCTTGATAGAGACTTCTAGAAACATGTACAGACAGATGTCCAATTGATATTTAAGGATTTAAGCTATACATCGGATCGAAAAATTTGATCATGCTATTAATTCCATAGAATGCCTCCGAAAGTGTTATTTGGATGCTAGCTTAGTAATTATTATTTTTATAAACAAATTTCATTAGAGGCTAATTTCTTAGGAACCCTCCATATTGGTTACACATGCTTTCCCCATATCCTCCGATATCTAAGATTTTTGGCTAGCCATCTGTTAGAGAATGGAAGGTGGTGCTAATGTTAAGTCTAGTCCCCAAAGATCTATGCAAACTTTTCCAAAATTAACATATAAATTTAATATCCAAGTATGTTTCCATAGTTATAGGAATGACATGCAACCTCACAATCTTTTTGATGTAGAGGTTAGCTACTTTTTCAAGGGAATAACCAACTATGTATTCCAAGGAATGAGCTACCTTTGTCAGTTGGCCCACAATTACTAAATTGCCTTATTGCCATTAGAGGTTTTGGGCAAACCTTTCACACAGTCAATGCTGGGAGATGGGGAGAGGATGCAATTATCCTCTTGATCTTTCATGCTCAGTTTTCATTTGCTGGCACACTAAATATTGTACAATAAGCCAAGCAATTTCTCTCTTCATTTTATTCCACCAAAAGGTTTCTCTTCAAATCTTGTACCACTTGGTGCTTCCGTGGTGAATATGAAGAGTATTGTAAGCCTATTTTAGAATCTTCTTTTTCAAGTCTTAAATATCATGCTAGACTTTAACTCTTTGAATTTGAAAAGAGAAAATCAACAATAATGAGCTTGATAATCCAATAAGTAACAACCTACTTCAACTAGTTAAATTAAGCAAATATTAAAGAAATTTAAATCAACAAACCCATATGGTGAAATAATACATTTTGATTAAAATAGAGTTTACAATCTAAATTTCATATGTAAAATTATTCAAATATCTCATATATACCAAATCTCAAATTCATCCCAACTTTACAGCCTATAAGACTATTAACGCATGCACAGCCTACAGCATGACTATAAAAATTAGATTGTAAAGTGGTAATACGTGCCTACATATAATCTCTATTAATGAGATCCAAATCATAGTCAGATTGAAATTCAAAAATATGCATATATCCAATTCAAAATATTCATAATTTACTAATATTCTAACAAATTTTTGAGGATAAGCACTTTCAAAATAGAATTCTTCCAAAGATTCAATATTTCTAAAGTATGTACAATTCATAGGAATGTTCCCATCATTTGTTACTTGCACTCCAAAAGAATTTTCAACAAATAGAATTTTTACTTGCTTGATCTAATTTACATAAAGACAAGAAGGATTTAGTGAACAACATATAGAAAGAATGCGACTAATTTAAAATATATAATTTAATATATATGCACTAATATAAATTTAAATAGTTTTCACAATATTTAATAAAAGAAAGTTTTGAAGAAATTCTTGTGGAGTAGTTAATCTATTTATTATTGGTGTAAGTAACATTCTACAATTTAAAATATTTTTATTAATTCAAAAGATATCTGATTCCAAAGAAAGTGTAAAGTACTATTATAAATACACTTGCATGGAAAAAATCTTTTATTTAAAACCTAATGGTTTAAAATCATATATATATCAAAATTATTGTCATACCCATATTCCAAGATAAATTTCTGAAACTTTTAGAACTCTAATTCACTTTTACTAATTTATTAAAAACCTTTAGGAGATCTTAAAAGCTATAAAAGATCAATCGTAATCCCTCATTTACAATCTAACTAAAGCCATAGTACTTCTACACCAATACAATGCTGCATAAAATTTATTACAAAATAAATGATAATTTTCTTATTTCATTGATCCTCAAAGGCTACACTAAACACTACAAGGTTGGTTCAGTTAAAATTTTTGAGATTTATGAATTTTAGAGCTAACCCGACCCATAGCCTAGATGGACTAAGAGATACTGGAGTATGGATCCATTGGTATTGATTATGACCTATCGTGGTGTTTATAAATAGATATATGGATTTGGACTCCTAGTTTAATGAAAATGCCAATACTTAAACTTGGAGAGTATGGACTTTTAGTCTCACATCGATTATTTGCTAAAAAAATTTTGGATATTTATATAAGATTAAGGAACCCAAATAATATTTTTCGACTAATTTTTTTAGATTAAATCCTACCTTGTGACAATCTTAAACTAATCCACACCTTCCCACCCCAACAAGAGAGAGAGAGAGAGAGAGAGCACTTAGCAATCATTGAGAGAAGTTTCTAGTACATTGTTAGGTGTATTTAAGATGCCTAAAAAAAGTGTACTCATTCACCTGCACATCATAATTTAGGAGATGATACTATTAATTAAATTTACTAACTAGAAATTTAAAACATACAAGCATTTGCTTGGAACATTGACATGTCTAATGTTTCTCAAATACAAACCAAGCTCAAGGAATGTCATAGTGGTGATGCATGCCATTGTATGCCATGCAAACAAATTGTAAAATTGCTATGTGCTGAATACTCGTACGTGCAATAACATGACAATTATAAATGTTATAGCGCGCAGAATGTTCATGGTCTAGGTTTTAGCATGCAGTGTCATACAACCATGGCACAATAATGATGAGAAAACAAAGATAATCATGGTGCAAGCAGATATGCGGGAATAATTACACATGGACATGAAGTTCTTTGCAATGTGCAAAAATTTAGCAATTAATGTTAAGTTTAGCAATGATCAAGTTACATTGCTAACAAAAGATAGAAACTTCCACACCCAGATAATTCTTAAAAGTTGTACATAATCTATATTCAAGTTAAAGCAATACAATTTGCATTTCGTGATTAGCCACCTTATCATTACCAGAAAGAGAAAGTGTCCGACCATAATGAAATTCTAGTCAAGTAGTACCACAGCAGAGAAGATGGATGCACGACATGAAGTTTAGCATCCTGAAATACCAGTTTAGATGGAGGAAAAGTCTAAACATAAGCGTCTAACATACTGCATGAACAATTTAGCAAAGAAGACAATCAGCTGCACTTTGAGATAACGTAAACTTGAATTAACTAGGAGCTTTAAATGCATGAAACAACAATTTAAAAATAGTAGTCAATCAGGGTACCGATGAGTTTCGAACATGTGGTTTGTGAGAAATTTTTTCTACTCCTCTCATCAAATAAATCAGTCTTTAATTTGAACAGCTTGTTTATTTAACTGGAGCCATCAAGGCTTCTTCCAATTACGTACCTGGCCAGCCTTATGATTCCTCAATCACCAATAATTCCTATCAAGAGCTACTTTTGACATTATTCCAAACATTTAAATCCTTAATCTTATTTTTCTTCCATGTAACCTTAAGAGAGACTTAGATTTCCCGGCTTCGATACTTCAACTAAGATCCCAACCTCCTGAATCTCTGTGCATGGCCAAGCCATTTCAAATAATGTTTTATCATACAATTTTATCCTTAATTTCTGTAAGAATCTAGCTTCAATTTTCATAAAATGGAGATATATGGATCTGTATGTTTCTGTATACAAGATAGAAAACAACCTTATACGTACTAAGAGCAAGCATAAATCTCATAGAGAATATTTGCTTTAAGGATACGTCGTCATTATATCCCTATAAAAGAACCTTGGACGCTGTTATATATATCAGGTTCATCAAGGTCCCATGGATAAAAAGGAGTCTCAACACAGTTTGGTTTGGACCAAGCAGTTGACAACAACCTATATGCATGGATATGTGCACAAAATGGGATCTCTCAAACCCTTCAGGCGTCCATTTTAAACGAAATAACCCTTCCCATTTCGAGTCAACAAATGATTCTCTAAACCAGATTCTAATCTGCCAAGGAGATATCCATCTTCTTGCAACAATGCAAGTCACTGGTAAAAGTTAAAAGATCACAAACCTCTATAACCGAAGACGACATGTCCACAAGTCCAAGATATGCAGGCCACGTTTTTCTACAGTTTGTTGGCTTTATCTTACGATAACTGAGCTGTGCGTGGAGGAGGTAAAACAGGGAACTCTAGCTCATTCCTATGGTTGTACTTACGTCACAGTGAAGGTAATTCTGGGAACGCCAAACCAAACAATTCAATCAGAAACTATACATTATTTTACACGGTTAAAATCACGAAAGCTTCTTTTGCTCATTCCATTACCCGATGTGGGCACCTTCTTAATCATGCCGGCCATCCATGTTTTGTCCTTTCCTCCTAAATTTAACAAAATATAAAACACTGCTAACGTCTGCACGCAGCAATGGACGTATCAAGCAAATATAATACTCATAGGATTATAGACTGGTGCAAAGTACTTGCCTACGCCCAGCCTTTTGAAGTTTTTTTTTTTTTTGGCCAAACCAGCGGCCTAAATCCTACGCGCGCGGTAGCACATTTAATGAGGCGTAGCAAAAGCTAAACGTGGCTCCTACCATGCAACAATGAACAAAATGGGTGTGTTAAAATTCACGTAAAGCAAGGAACGGAAAGCAAGCTTTTTTAAGATTCAAACCACGCGAGCTCGAGCCGGCCCAGATGCCGAACCAAAAGCCTAAACCGTACCATGAGAGCCGTACGATGTGGTACACGACCACCGGTTCGTACCTTAGGGTCGCAGGGCTACATGGCGAGCACCATCACATGGCCCCGATTGGAGCCACCCGATGTCACTGCAAGCGACCTCTCACCGCGGCCCCTCTCTTCCTCCCTTCTCCTAGACCGACCGTTCCCTCGGGTTGACCCGGCAATGACTCGGTCAACTTACTTTCTCTCTCTCATGCTTCGGTTAGTGAGACGGCTTGAGTTGACCTTAGAAGCAGTAACTCCTCTTTTTAGCTTATTATATATCCTTAGATTGCCCCATCCGTCACCCCCCCCCCCCCCCCCCCCCCCCCCACCTCCCCTCTCTTTTTTTAGGTTTTTTTTTTTTTTTTTTTTTTTTTGTGTTTTGTTTTTTTTGGGGTGGGGGCGTGTTGGCGGGGGGGTAAGGCTAAGATATTTCTAGATTCCCCATCTCAATCTTACAATGTGCAGGCCAGGTCCGACGTCCAAATATTACCTCGATGTGGATGCCTGGAATTTGTGGCCTCTTTTTCCCCTGGTCTTCTGAACTCTGTACTGATGTTGCATGGCAGAGAAGACAGCGAAAGAAGAGGGGTGGAAATGGAAGGGTGCTTTGGTATAGATCATGATGCAGAGGCATAGATATAGATGGATGGATAGAGAGATGGAGAGATGAGAGATGGAGGGGGTGCTCAGGTGGGAACACCCAACAACAACTTGGACAGACCGCATTAACTTCTTACCATCTCGTTTCTTTTTCTTTTTCTCGGTTTTTGGTCACCGTCTCCTCCTGCCTTAGTTCGTCTACACCGACAAGGTCACAAGGATCATCATAGCTCTGTGTCCTCACGTAACGCTGAGGGAGAGAGAGAGTGGGGGAGGGGGTGTTAAGAGTAGAAGTACAAAGATGGCGGAAAGCCAACAATAGTAGGTGGAGAAGGTGGCACCGTGGAAATGGAGGGGAGGGGGGAGTAATGGTATGGTAGTAAGAGACGACAAAATTTTGCCAAGTTCTCGTATCACGAGTTAATCGTACGTGATGCCCGGCCGTGATAGCCGCTGCACACGCAGATCCAAGGGCCTATATCTCCTGTATCCCCCCCTAAAAAAGGAGCATATATCTCTCTTTTTTTGACAAGGGCATATCTCTCTCTCCACTCTTCCTGCTAGCTCTACTTTGGCATTAACTACTTCCGGGGCCAGTTGAGGTGTTGACACGAGTGAAGCATCATAGCCCAATAATAGCAGCATGAACAATGGCGATATAATGGCTCCAAGAAGGAGAATGATGATGTGGCAGTAAGTAACCCCCTAGTTGATGGTATGGTTGTTGGTTGAAGCAGACCCATCAAAGCCGGATAAAATGGAAATACGTACAACCCATACGTATTTGTACTTGTCGCTTCATGGTTGGATTGGTCCACCAGCTCAGTAGTGGATCTGGTCTAACCAATAATTAGTACAGATGATGTGGGTGGAGATTGGGGGTATGAGCTGGTCCTTCGGGTTCACATCTCACTTGGCAAGGAGTACCAATAGCCAAGGACTGGTCACTCCAAGGCAGGCCAAAATAATACGAGAGCTAACTAAAGCTAAAGTTAGGAAGCATGAGTGTGTGGTGTGGGTGCAGTGCAGGCTTTGGTGTAAATGGAGAAAGAGGGGGTCGGTCTGGGTGCGGTGAAAAAGTGGAAGCACAAGTCAGGAAAGGAGAGGGGAGAATGGTTGGCTCGCATGTGGGGTGGTCGACGCTCGGTTTTGGGCTCAGAAGTTAGAAGACTTTGGTCGGACAGAGGAGCCTAGAAATGTGTGAAGGATGGCGAGAAAATTAAAGAACCGGTGCCAAACTAGACATAGCTCAAAATGAGTTAGCAAGGATAATAAAAGGAAAAGAAAGAAAACAAGAGAATTTTAACAAGGGACAAAGGTGGTAAAGATGAGAGGGAGAGAAGGGGAATTTAGAGAGAGAGAGAGAGAGAGAGGGATATCTGCCTCCTGCTGCTGCTGCTGCTCTTTTGTTACCGAGTGAGGGTGGGGTAGTGTGCGGTCAAATCATAAAAAGTAGAAGCTTTTCTTTTGTCTTTTCTTTTTATTTTCACTATGTGTTTGTTTGTATTTGAACTTTTGAGGCAAAGATATCACCCTGAGGAGGCGGAGACGGAGGCGGAGGCTGAGCGGGCTATGCCCCTCTCTACACTACAACTACAACTGCACTGCAGCTATTCTGGGCTATTGCCCGGGAGGCAGAAGAGAGGATCGGGGAAACGAGAAACGCATGGACCCTCCACATACTCTCTTTCTTGCTGCCCTCTTTTTTTTTTTTTTTTTTTTTTTTTTTTTGAGGAGGTCTTTCTTGCAGTTTTCTCTGGTTCTTTCTGGCTCATTACTATACGAAAACAACGGGTGAGCGATGGAAAGCTAAGCGGCCAACGCAAACGTCCCTTTCTCGCTCCTCTCCCCCACCTCTGCCGCCCCTGCCCCCTCTCTCCCTCCCTCTCCCATTGGAAATGCCGACCACCACACACCAGTCTCAGTCTTCACCTCTCCTCTCTCTCTTGGGGACCCTTACCATGGGAGTTTGACGGAGGGACACACATAGGGGAGGGGTCATTTTCACCGTTCATTCCGGTATACCCACGACACACGGAGATCGTCACACCTCAAAGATGTGTTTGAGGAAAAAGACGTTGATCTGATGGTCCTTATCCATCAAATCCTTGGACACTCCAAACAGGATACACCACCACCCTGCTGATCATTGTCGTGCTTTGGTCTCCCGGAACCTTTAATTTTAGGCAAACCCACGTTGTCTAACATGCTAACATGTGTCGTTTCTACGTAAAGTCCGCATAGAAGGTCCCCCACATATATCTTTATTATTATCTCACCTGAGAGGCTGAGCCCCCCAGGCGTATGTTAGCTTCCTGGCTCATCATAGCTCCTGTTAATAACTTATTATGAAGCATCGTCCATGAGACGAGATATACATTACATGATTACCATACATTCGCCCATGCATCAGTGCCAACAGTAACTTCAAGCAATTCCCCTTCACTCAAGTCATTCTGATTGCTTTATTTACCTTTTATTTTTATCTCTGTAACAGCGGTTAGCTGTCCTGTGTGTTATAAAAGAGGGTCATAGAGAGAGAGAGATAGAGAGTTGGGTTGGGGGTTGGCTTGGTCTATATCTCTCTCTTTCTCACCCTCTTGCTAAGCCATTCACCCATCCAACCAAGACTTCTTTCTTGCTCTCCCTTTCCTCCTTTCTTCTCTTTCTTTCCACCATCTTTCCGTTCATTCTCTTCCCTCTCTCTCTTTCTCTCTCTTTCCTTCTCCCCATCCTACCTATTATCAAATCAGAACAACAGATCCGAGGTTATTGAATCAGCGGTCAATCAAAGCATCAAATCGAGGCATCAAATCAAATCAAATCACATCATCACATCAAAGGGAGGAGGTGAAAAGAAAGAAATTCCATCCCGCAGAGATCTTCTTCGGTTGGTCAATCAAATCAGGAGCAGCGCAGCAGCAGAAGAGAGGAAGCAGCATGTCATCCTCCTCAGCCGCCTTTTCTCTTGACCAGCTCTCCCCACCACCCTCCGAGCAGCTCTGCTACGTCCATTGCAACTTTTGTGACACCGTCCTCGCGGTATATGCCATTATTCTCTTTCTTCCCCCCACCTCTTCTTGTCTCTCCTCCTCTTTCTCTTTCTCTACTCCCTAATGTACTCTTCATTTCCTCTTCTTCCTCTCTTTTGTTTGTCTTTCGGTCATCTTTCAAGCCTGATATGACTTGCCCAATTTGGTGTTGGTTGGTTGGTTTTTCTCTTGTATTCGCTTTCTCACTCTGTGGAGTGGCAGGTGAGTGTTCCTTGCAGCAGTTTGTTCAAAACAGTGACGGTGAGGTGCGGCCACTGCACCAACCTCCTCTCCGTCAACATGCGGGGACTGCTCCTCCCCGCCGCCAACCAGCTCGGCCTCGGACACCCCTTCCTGGCTCCCTCACCCCACAATCTCTTGGTACCCACTTCGAGCTCCTGGACCTCTTCTTCTTTACTTAAATTTCACTAGCTTCTTCTTTTGAAGTTTCTTCAAGCTTGGTGCATGTTATCGCTTCTTCTTCTACTTCTTCTTGATCTTCTTTTATTTGTTGGTTATTTCCGGTGCTTCTTGTTCTTTTATCTACGGTCTAATTGTTAGGATGAGATACCGTGCCCCCCGCCGAGCTTGCTGATGGATCAGCCCAGCCTCAACAACAATAACAGCAACGGCAACCACAACCACAATCACAACACGATGGCGCCTGCCCGGGGGACCGAAGAAGAGCTCCCCCAGAACCAAGTTGTCAACAGACGTGAGTAGATTCTTCTTGCCTTCTTCTTTCCTTTTTCCCTCTTCTCCCGCTCTGATTCCTTAATGGTCGTTTCTTTCTGTAGTTTTATGCTGTTGTTATCAAAAACCCCTCTTTTCCTTGAAATATAAAACTGATGGAAGTGAAGATAAAATAATATAAACAGTTGCACCAAATGTCTTTTCGGTGAAATTCTTCCTACTTCATTCTCAAGATCTATACCATCCTATCAAGAAAATGTGGAATATCATGCCCAAAAACAGTTCCATGTAAACATTGGTTGCTGTCTTCTGGTCTGCTCTACAGGAGCAATGCCATTCGATGCATTAAACTCCAAGCTCCCACCTTCTTTCTCCTGACATCCTGTGGCTATAGTAGGCCTTTCCTCATCTCTCCTCCTTTTCCTGTCCGGAAATCAAACCCCATGTTATCATGTCCAAAATACTATATGCAATTGCTTAATTTAACAAAGAACTCAAAGATTAGTTCAGGATCTACTGATTAATAACAAGCTTTCTTCTATTAGTCTTCTAGCTGGTCTTCTATTTCTTTGTAAAAGGCTAAACACAAGATTAACTACTGTTTTTGGTTGCTTTTGTTTTGTGGGTGCAGCTCCAGAGAAGAGGCAGAGAGTTCCATCGGCATACAACAGATTTATCAAGTAAGTAGAAGTCCAAACTTCGATTTCCTAACACCAAGGAGAGGAAGAAAGAAGAAGAAAAAGAGCTCTTCTTTATTTTTTCTATGTCTCTCTTAGTTATTGATGCTGAGAAGCTTTGTTTTTTTGTAATCTTAGGGACGAAATCCAACGCATCAAGGCTGGGAATCCGGACATCACCCACAGAGAGGCATTCAGCGCCGCTGCTAAGAACGTAAGAGTTTAAGACTGCTTTCCCTCTCTTTACTGCCCTACTTCGGGGCCCCTAACTGGGCCACCTCTCTCATTCTTTTTTAGGGTTTCCATTTATTAACATACTAACGTTCTTCTCCCTCATTCTTAGTGGGCCCACTTCCCCCACATCCATTTTGGCCTGATGCCCGATCAGGGTCTGAGGAAGAACAGCGTCCGCCAGCAGGTAAAGGAAATTAAGAAGAAACCCACTTCCTTATATACACAAAAACTAAAGTAGTTTTCTAAGCTTAGCCTCTGATGGCCTCCTCTGGGGCCTGTTTTCCTTCTTCACGGACTTCCCTTTTAGGGTTTTGATTGGTTAACTTTCTTCTTTTTATATGCATATATATATATAATATGTAGGAGGGAGAGGACGTTCTTCTCAAGGACGGGTTCTACGCAGCCGCGGCAGCCAACATGGGGATCACTCCGTTCTAGGCGGCAAGGACGCTGGCTGGCTGGTTCTAGGGTTTTCGTTGGCTTGTGCTGCTACTACTGTTAGGGGTTCCTCTTTCTTTCCCAGCTTTATTATGCTGAGAGGAAGTGTCAACAGCCTTTATTTCTAGGGTTTCTCTTTCTTCCTTTCTTTTTCTCTCCTTGGTTTCAATGTCGAGTAAAGAGAGGCGGTATTCTGTCGAGAACGCCTGTGGAAAAGGTCGGTATGCTGCCTTTTATTCCAGACGTGTTGTTATGGACAAATATATCTTTGAAACTACTTATGACTCTACCGTTCCCGTTTGCTTTCTCTTTTATCTCTGCTCTTCTTCTTCCTTCTCTCTTTGCTCAGAGACCCTTTTGTGAGATTTTTAAGCCTTTATTTGGTATCCAATTCGCTTTTATCGTATACATGACAAGGTTCCTTCTAAGGGCACTGCTATTAGTGGTAAGATTAGGTTTCTTTCCAGAACATTTTTAGAACTATTCTGGAGAACTGATATAGGTAATAGACATTGGAACTCTCACCTGCTAATTAGTCCAGTCGTCTCTCGATTGCACCTTCTATTTTCTCTGAATGTCAACAATGTTGATATGTGCACGGGGAAAGGAACTAAATGGAGAGAATGAGAAACACACTAGAAACGACGATGAAAGAAGAGAGCAAGTGTCAATATATGTAGATCGCGAGAGCAATTTGATGCCAAATTAATTCTGGAGCAAGTTTTCGCTGTCACAACTAGCAACAGTTTTTGGCTGTCTAAATGGTTTTGTGCGGTTCCTAACCTCCCTTTTGTTCAAAAAATGGGGAAAAAAAACTCTAGGGGAAAAATGATGAACTGGGGAAAAAATATTTCCACCTCCTTGCTGATCATGTCATTTCAGCACAAATTTCTGGGCATTGGCAACCCTGCTTCCAGGT
Source organism: Elaeis guineensis (assembly GCF_000442705.2). Classification (NCBI taxonomy): domain Eukaryota; kingdom Viridiplantae; phylum Streptophyta; class Magnoliopsida; order Arecales; family Arecaceae; genus Elaeis; species Elaeis guineensis. Next base: position 114,707,517 of record NC_026003.2, read on the forward strand.
CGGTTAGGGTTCAATTGCTATGGATGTGTCGAGAATTCTTATTGATTGAGTCCAGTGGTCCATAGTCCTTCTCCCTAGCTCATATATCGGTGTCGGGGCTTCAACAAGCACAAAGGAGGCTCCGCGTTGTATTCTTGTCTAGGATAATAATTAAATCTAATAAGAATTCCTACCTTCTTTGTCTAAAATACGCTTGTTTTGTGCACAAGCTTAGGACAGAGAGTGCAATAGTCTCAACTTTTATTTTCAAGAGATACTGTTGCTGCACCATATTTGCTTAAAGGAGTGATACACTGGCACTACCAGACAGACTTCGCCCAATAGGTTCAATTCTTGATATTTAAACTGAATTCCCGTGTGCATATACATGCCCATTCTGACACGAATTCAAAATTTTCACAGGCACACTCCCTGTCACCAAAATGATCCTATGATATTTATGAACTATTTTTACTGTGGCAGATACTCCGGTATGCCAATGTGACAATATTACAGTCCATGGATCTGCATTAGGCGCAATTCTCTCGGTTATTAAACTTATCATTTGAGGTTCTCAGTTATGATTATGTCCACTGCACTGGCATTTGTCTCGCAAATGGAACATTGGTGGTTGGTTGGCACTTTTCACGGCTCTTGCACTGTTGAGAGGTTACTGAATTCAAACTACGAAGGCTGCACTCTGCTGTTATTCTCAAAAATAAAGATAAAATGAAATGAACTAAGGTCCTTGTCCTTAAGTGGTTGCAGAAACTCGGACCTCATTTTGGTTGCACTTGTTAAGCTTGGTGCATGAGGATATAATCGTCACTCAAACGAAAGAAAGCGGGGCAGCCTTGAACTGGGAATAAACATCCGCTTCAGGTTAATTGTTTCTGAGAGAGGACGAGTGTTAAGATTTGATTCTTTGAGATTCGATCCACACTGAGCCCACAATGAGGTCCGCGATGAAGAACGGAGTCTAATGAGCCCAAGATCAGCCCAAACGGAGACGGATGAAGGAGATATACTCGATAGAAGATGCAATGAAAATCAAAGCGGCGGAGGCCGACCACAGCGTGCGGCTCGGCCGCGAGCGCGTGGTCCAATGTACAGACACGCGGGCACACGCGGGCATGGCCCAGGCCCAACCGGGCGCGCGCTGCACGGCCCATGCAATACCCCTCACGCAGTCCATGCGCAGTGCGTGGATCAACAGTGCATCGGAACCTGTGTGGACAGAGCGGACGTTTCTACTTAGTTTCTCGCGGTCCACAGTGGACCGACGAGCATTTTCCTATGATTTCTCATGGTCTACGGTAGTGTTTGTGGACCTATTGCATGATCGGACAGCTTGGAGCATTGCCGGTCTTGATCTGACAGATCTGGAAGTTGTTTGGTGCTGTTAAGAAGCCTGATTCATTTTGGATTCGGGATTGAGATCGTTCATAGGCCTATAGAATCACCTATTGACAGAACAGAGGTGTATGCGGTTGGTTGTTCAATAGAGGACCCAGAGCAGTAGCAGAGGCGAAGTACCGACGGAGAGCAGGAGCAGGGTGCTTCAGGCAGATTGTCAGGCAACGGACAGCGATCGTTTCAGGAGTTCAGGGAGATCTTCTTAAAGAGAGCTTTTGTGAGGGAGAGCTTCTTGTGAGGGAGAGAATAGGTGTACGAGGGTTGAGGTGTGATATCCTCTTGTAATTTTTTTCTTTTCTTATAATGAAGCTTGCATGCTCTGTAGAGACGAGCTTTTTCTGACTAATCTACGTATTTGATTATTTTTATTTTATTTATTCTTTTTTTCTACTACGATGCATGATATCGAAAATGTCCTGTGGAGGTGGTGTCCTGGTCAGATATCCCCAGCAAATGATATCAGAGCAAGGTGGTATCAGAACGCAGATTGCGGCGGTGGTGAGCAAGATTGAAGATGGAGAAGACAGGATCAATCAACATGGAGATCAATAGGTTTAATGGAAAGAGCAATTTCTCCTTATCGCAGGTAAGGGTAAAGGACATGCTCATCCAGCAAGGGTTGATCGATACTCTCTTATGTGAGGAGAAACCGATCATCATGGAGGTGCAGAATTGGAGATAACTTCAGATGCAGACGGTGAGTACGATCCGCTTGTACCTAGCGAATGAGATGGTGATTCATATGCTTGGCGAGACTTTCCCAACGATACTGTGGTCGAAGCTCGAGGAGTTGTATATGGTGAAGTTTCTCACCAATATCTTCTTCTTTTGGAGATAGTTCTACCAGCTGCGGATGATTAAGGGATAGAGCGTGCTGAAGCATCTCAGTCACTTTCAGAAGATCCTCACCGACCTTCTCAGTATTGACGAGAAAGTTGAGAAGAAGATCAAAGCGCTGGTCTTGCTAGCATCACTTCTCTTTCATATGAGTCCTTAGTGACTACTCTTCTAGTGAGAAAGAGCATCATCAAGATGAACGAGGTCACTGCGGCGATTCTTCAAAATGAGGTTCTCAGGAGGGAGAACCCAACTTCGAGCTCAGATGGCAGCTAAGCTTTGGTGGTTTCTGAAGGAGTAGGAGGCGATAGACGGAGCGATAGAAGATCACGACAAAGGCGGTCCAAGTTCAGGATAAGGGATTTGAGCAACACCAGATGTTATCAATGTGACGAGTTAGAGCATCTAGTCAGAGATTGCTCTCAACTTAGAGATTAAATGAGGGCTACTGCAGCGACGGTCAGTAGCGAGTCAGAGAGTGATGTCCTGGAGATATCTGATGAGGTATCTACTTCTTTCCAGCATTGAATTTTAGATTTTGCATGCACCTATCATGTATATTGTAAAGAGGAGCAGTTTGACTCTCCGGAGAGCAGTGAGAATACTGTTTATCTATCGGATGGATCGAGCTGTATGATCAGAGGCATCGGGATGGTCAGCTGGAAGACACATAATGGTGTAGTAGGAGATTGGGAGAGGTCCAATACATATCCGATTTCAGGTGAAATCTTATCTCACTGAGCAGACTGGATTTGAGAGGCTACATGACGGTAGCTGGCGGAAGAATCCTGAAGGTGTTGCACGGCGATAGGATTATTCTGAAGGGAAAGAAGAGAACAAGAGAACATTACTACCTAGCAGGGAGCCCAGTGCGAGGTGGAGCTTCAGAAGTCAGGAGGAGCCCAAAGTGAGGTGGAGCTCCAGATGGAGGTGGATCGGGCACGAAACGGGAGACTCGGGAGGATGAGAGGCGATATTGCAGGGTGAGATTCTTATTGCTGTAGGATGATACCTCAAGCAGATCTCAGATCAGGAGGAGCACAGTATACGATGGAGATGGGATTGAGCGGCTTGGCTCGACTCCCATGTCTATTTATCCATGATTAGCAGGCGATTGTCCTAGGACATGGGGGCGAGAAGATCCAGAAGCTCTCAGAGTTAGGAGGAAGCCGAATGTCGAGTCGAGGTGGAGATTGTTAGGATTTGATGTCTCAAAATTCGATCCACACTGAGTCTACAGCAAGGTCCGTGATGACGAACGAAGTCCAACGAGCTCAAGATCAGCTCAAATGGAGATCGAATGAAGGAGATACACTCGATAGAAAATGATACGAAAATCAGAATGGTGGAGGCCGGCAGCAGGCTGGCAAAGGCCGTGGTGGCGCGATCGCACGTGGCAGCATGCGGACGCACGGGCATGCGTGGGCGCGGACGCACAGGCCTAGGCATGTGCACTGCGCGGCCCGTGCGATACCCCTCACACGGTCCATGCATAGTGCGTGGACCGGCGGTCCACGAGGACCCGCATGGATCGATATTTTCTCTTAGTTTCTCACGGTCCACGATGGACCGACGAGCATTTCTTTATGGTTTCTCACAGTCTACGGTGGTTTTCGTAGACCTGTTGCACGATCGGACGGCTTGGAGTGTTGTCGGTTTTGATCTGACGGGTCTGGAAGCTGTTTGGTGCTATTAGGAAGCCTGATTCATTTTGGATTCAGGATTGAGCTCATTTAGAGGCCTATAAAATCACCTGTTGACAGAACAAAGGTGTGTGCGGTTGGTTATTCGGTAGAGGACCCAGAGCAGCAGCAGAGGTTAGATGCCGACAGAGAGTAAGAGTAGGGTGTTTCTAGCAGGCTATCAGACAGCGGACAGCGGTCACTTCAGAGGTTCAGAGAGATCTTCCTAAAGAGAGAGCTTTTATGAAGGAGAGCTTCTTGTGAGAGAAAGATTGAATGTACGAGGATTGAGGGTGTGATCTCTTCTTATAATTTTTTTCTTTTCTCATAGTGAAGCTTGCATATCCCGTGGAGTTGGATCTTTTCTAGCTGATCGATATATTTGATTATTTTTATTTTATTTTATTTTTTTTACTATAATATTTGGTATCAAAAAAATTATGCGAAGATGATATTCTGATTAGACATCCTCAACAGACAAGAAGTAGTGCAAGTCCCCCACTGATCTGTCAAACCAATGGAGCTGTCGGGGGTTTGGTGTCTTCGGACTTGGATTTCAAATGTCGCATGTTGGAGAACCTCTGGATCTCATGTTTGCTTTCAGAGTCATCAAGACACCTATCACGTTCAATTTGATCTTTTTGCAGACAGATAATATCAATTTTGCCTTGGTCTTGATGAGTTTACAAACACATCTCCTCTTGTCAGGAAACTCAAGTACTCTGACATTCCAAGTGATATCACAAATACCTTGGTAAATGACTCTATATCACTGTCACCATCAAACTTTCCAAACCTCAGCTAAAAATTTTACCCTCTATTCCAAAAAATTATGTTTCTGTGTCAACATAGAATTGTTGACAGATTGACCCATTAGGGTGGATAGGGGTTGTATCTTTCACGTGAAGGAAGGATTCAACTTTCGTGCGAACACACCGTTGGATCATCCAATGCACAGCTCTCACGGCAATCCAAACTCCATTATCCATCTGCTCAAATCTCAAAGTGATCAGTGAGTGATCAAACGGTGCATTTGTGTGAGGGAAGGCGAAGCCTTCTTTGGTACAAAAGATGCAACCCCATCCCCATCAGAGTAGCCGATCACCATTCCATAAGAGCAGGCATCTGCCAAGCCTCTACTCGGAGAATATAATTAGTTTTTTTTAGACCTTTAAACAATAGAATCTAAGGAGAAAAATAAAATTACATGGATCTACAATTTGTCCACTTATGGTTCCATTGGAATTTTTCCTTTCAACAATCAAAGACTAAACATGGAACTAGCAATGATGCATATGTGGAAGGACGGTACACCATGCATGGTCCTGCTGATTCATTGATGTCCACAATGTTCACATTAGGTTTTGAAGTTGCTTCGTTTGGTTTATGGCTCACTATAGCCTCTGTACCATCACAATAATGTGGAGTTGCAGTATCTCATCAACCCTCTCTCTACATCAACTATATAGCTGCGATCTAGAACCAGATTTCTATGAGGACACTCGTAGGTATGTGTTTAGTCTAACATCAATTATGTATCATAGAAATCCGAAATACAGAATCAAAAAATCTAAATAATATTTATGACTTATTTTTTGGATAATATTTTATATCCAATAAATATTATCAGAGTGGATTCCGCTCGTGATTTATGTGGATTAAGAGATTTTGCAGCATGGACACTTTTGAGATTGACTATAGGCTAACCATCATATTTCTAATTGAATTTGTTTAAATTTAGATCCTTAACTTGGTAAGGATACTAAGACTAAAACGAAAAGAGCATGCAAGGACTCGTGCAGTTGTGTATTGAAAAAAACTTGAATATTTATAAAGGACTAAATAATCCAGATAATAGCTTCTACCTAGTTTTTTGGATGAGATCCTAGGTCATAATAATTTCAATCACATTTGGTACCACATGGATGCTAAGATCTTGTTCCATTTTAGTTCTGCATGATGAGTGCAAAGACCATGTAATGTTGAGTATCCTGAAGATGCTCTTTTTTGATAAGATCCTGTGGAAGCTCTTGACACGAACGTATTATGAATTATTTGTTATTAACTTGTGCTTCATAGGTATGGTTGTAGAGTCTGGAAATGAAATTGCAAGTCTTTACTCTTTACTCTTTCTTCTTTCTATACTTTTCATCGCGATGCATTCTGGAATCTCCTCCTTCACTTGTATTTACCTAAACTATTACACTTCTTTCATGAATATATCATTTTTAATTATGCAAAATTGTTTCAGTATATCTAGACTAGAACTTCAAATTACAATCATAGTATGCTGGAATCTGGGAGAGTGAATCAACTCTTCATAGAATGACATTTCAATCCCTCTTGTTAACTTCACTTCTAACATTAATGCTGCTTTGAGCGCAAGGGCAAATCTGACAACTTCAGATTGTGCCAAATATTTAGCATGATAATGTTTTATATAATTAACTACAATTTAGGCTCCATCATGGTTCCGATATGCTTGATGGTGTGGAAAATTGGATGCCTGATTTTTTTCAAATTAGTCTTAAGTTGTCATGTGGAACAGGCTTCAATTTGAACCTCAAGCGGAATGGTGATCACGGGATTATTTGCACCACCAATGGGTGGAAGTATGTTTGTAGTAACTCTAACCAACAACAAACAATAATTGACGAAACAGTGATAGCAACAAAAACCACAAAACAGGAGCCTAGTAATAGTACAAGTAACTTTAGTTAGACACGTGACTAGCAATGAAGATGATCTAATGGAGTTCAGGGGTAGCGTACACCTTATTCAAGGACGTTTAGTTCATGCATTATAAAATGTCTTTGGCTCATCCATTTCCATAATGCAACCAAGAAAAATAAGAACTTCACTACTAATTGCATCAATATTCTCATTACAATTCCACTTTGTCCTTTAATAATCTTGTATCTAGAACGCTTTACTCCCTTTTAAATGCTTCAACCTAAGGAGCCAATGTCGGAGTACCACCTCTTGCCATAAAAGTCCTGAACTTAGCAAACAAAAGCTAGAAAATTTTCTCTTTTAAAAGTTAAATTTTAGAATTAGACACTCGAGTATTGAAAAAAAAACTCAAAAAAAAAAAAAAAAAACAATGTATAAATGAATCATTTAATGAAAGAAATGATATGAACGATAAAGAGTGAAAGAAGCCCAATACATATGCCCTAAATGTAGCTTGCAACAATATAACACAAAACATATCAAGCTCTAGAGGCCATATCCTTTTCGAATTGTGAAAGTTCAGAAATAAAGTCTAAAATCTTAGCCAATTTCAATCATGAAATTCCTAGGAAAACCAATTTAAGCCTGCTTTTGGCCTCAAAAGAAAAATAAAAAGGAGGGCTTGATTGACTTAAAAACGGAACTCCGGAAAGTAATTAGCAATTAGATATGTTTGCAATGCACAAAAAGCTAAAATGTGGAGGGCTGCGTGGAAATTTCTGTGAAGCATCAACCTCCTGACCACATTTCCCCTGCAAAACCATCCCCACCTGCCCGTGTATGGCATTTAATTGGGGAGGAATAGTGATGCACCACACAGATGAGTATGTGTTTGAAGGGCAAGGCTGATGACCATCACATGCTTGCCTAGCAATGCCTTATCAGACCATTTGTGTTTCAAAAATTATTAGGTAAAATCACATAAGATTTGAAGTTTTTGGAGAAGAATAAGAATTAAATTAAATTCCACTTTCATGTCGCCAACTGCAAGTTGTGTACAAATTTAATTTTCAATGCCTTCACATTCCAATCCTAACTGGTAATTTCTTTTAAAACATTTTTACCGCACTCTAGTAGATCCCAACTACCAACTTTAGACTACTCCAGTGAAAAGGACCATGTTTACGTAGTTATGAACATCATGGCCTGGAAATTTTATTCACAGAGATACATCCCTTTGAGAATGTCGTAGAATTCCACAGCAATGCCCGAAGGGTAAATGATGAAGGAAGAAAACATCCATGTAAAATTCCGAAATAAAGTTCCATTGCGTTGCTATATGTTTTGCATGCTCATAAAAAAACTACTGAATTATTGGATTTGAGGAGGTTAAAAACACCATTTTTGCCATCGCCATGGCAACAAAAGAGAACTCATGCACAACTTCTTATCTTATCTAGACCTACATAGCTATAAAGGCTTATTAGGACAGCTTTCTTGGCTAGTCTTCAGTTAAGATTGTAGACAATGTCGAACAGTGATGACAATTAATGACGAAGTGAAAAAGAAGAAGAAGAAAGAAAGAAAGAGACTACGACAGATGTCAGCCCATGCGTTAATTATTTGGAGCGACAGAGGCATGTTGGGCATTCATGAAGTGACTGTTGATACAGTGGGAGGTATGGGAAATGATGGGCCATGCGATAATGAGCACACTGGAGCCGCCAAACACTTGTTCATGCTTTAACTTGTCCACAAGTCCCACTGAGTGGGTCTGGTTCAGACAAAAAGAAATGCCTCCATTCCATTACATGCGGGGGCAAGAGTTGGAGCTTTGAAACAGGGATGAGAGATGTCAGGAAGAAAAGGCTGAGCTAATGAGAACAAGATACAGGGATTATTTTTGAGGGCGAAGTGTTGGTCTTGTCAATAACCATAAGTGTGTGGATGCGATCCATCCATGGAGAATACGATGGATAACGGTGTAATAAGACTTAGGGTTCCAGGGCTTTCAGAAGTTATCAGATTGTAGTTGTTTAGTTTTGGGTATCATGTCTTCCACTTACCATGAGCTGGGTTACACTGGCTGCAGAGATACGATGCACCGTTTTTCCTGCCTTTAGAACAAGGCTCCCTAGATCCCCAAGGATCATTTTCCAATCATGAACAGATATTGGTATTTCTTCCCAATTTTTTTAACCTCCTCTGGCTGTTGGAAATGGATATTCTTGGCAAGACAATTCATCACAGCTCATAACAGCCAGAGCAAACAATCAAGAAAGATGATCGTTCGTTTCGTAATCAGAGGAGATTCACATCCCATAACCAAAGGAGGTTTGCTGCATAATTATTTGTTAAATAAGACGTATGAGTTACAATTTATAATTACCTTCTCCTGTTAATTAATATATGTTTAGAGATTCATAAGAAAATAGATGGTGAAAAGTCTTTTGAATTCCTCTTTTGTCTCTGCATTCTATGGCATCAGAGCAGAATGCTCTCTGCATCACAGACCGAGATGTAGCAATTCAAGCATGGTGAAGAACAAACCAGCGATGACAAACCAGAGCTTTCTATGGAAATCACAGTTCTACCTGATCCTTTGTAGCTCACAAGTTCTTCATCACATTGAGGACGATGAACCTGCAACTATCGTCAAAGGAGGGATCGAGAAAGTGAATCTAAAATATGAAATCTTGTCTAAAAAATGACAGAATTCTTACTAGTTGGCTTCTAAAAACCATGACAGGAAGTCCTTCGTTTAGTTGTCGGATATAGCACCACAAGACAAATCTGGAGATGCTTGGAGGTACATTTTCTCACATCTACAAAGGAGAAGAAATGCAACTAAAGCTTTAACTGGCTGTGATGAAGGGAAATCAGCCATTGGATGAGTTTGTCAGGAAGTTCAAAATCTTATGTCAGTCTCATAGCTATACAACAGACCATGCAGTGGACAAAGTCTTCCAACTGTCAAGATCCTTGGGACCTCATTACTAGGTCTGTGACTTGGCAGTTCTATCAAAACCATCATATCTAACTCTCAGTCAATAAGTGTAATGGGTTTACAGGGCTTGGGACAGCAGCTAGCTTTGCAAGATGATGAAGAACAAGCAAAGGCACCAAATCATGCTCATGCCTTTATTGCTCGAGGGGGAAGAGCCGTGGCAAGAACAATGGAAAGTGTAACTTCAACTCCCAATGAAGGGGCTTTGTCCGAGATGATGGATATAACAGAAACTCCTTCATGAATAACCACCCACGACCTCAATGAGGAACTTCTCAAAACAATCAGCAAGCATCATCACAAGCTGCACAACAATTTCTCCAAAGTGATGTTCTTTGTCAGATTTGTGGAATTGTTGGTCATACTGCAATAAAGTGTTGGTATGGATTTAATCATGCATACCAAAGTGAAGACTTACCTCGAGCCTTTACAGCAACATCTGCTTAATTATGGAGATCCGAGCTTTTATGTGGACACCAGGACAAGCTCACACATGACATTCGACCTGTATTCTTCATACCATTTCTGACATGTGCTCAATGTTCATATTGTTGATGGCACGCTCTCCCTGCGATGCTTAATGGAACATCATCTATGGGGTTTATTTTGAATTGAAGAATGTGTTGGTAGTGCCTGTATTAAAGAACCTACTTTTGGTTAGTTCATTCAAGAAATATTCATGCATGTTTGAGTTCTCATCCTCTGGTTTTGTGATAAAGGATCTGATAACAAATTTTAACAGAAGTGAGTAAAAAGGGACAACTCTATGCACTGGATGAACAAACAGAACATGCACTGGCTGCAATTAAGGAAGACAAGGCTGGAGAATCAATGACATCAGCATTTAGGTCATCCCCTTTCTCGTATTTTGGAAACTTTAGCTTCAAAAAATATTATCAAAGTTTCTTCTTGGACACAGCCATCTAGATTGTGCACAGCTTGCCAAAAGTTGTAAACTTCCTTTTTTGAATAAAAATGAAAAACCAGAGTTCCTTTTCAAAAGGTTCATGTTGATTTATGGCGTCCTTTGTTCTATTCAACATATTCAATATGATGTCATTTTTGTGATGACTTCAGCAGGTTTACATGGCTTTATCCTCTCAAAAGGACATCTGTTTTTTTTTTTTTTAATTATTTTTACCTGCTTTCTAAAATTTTTGAGGATGATCTAGAACCAATATGAAAAGACCATCAAGGTCCTCCAGTGTGATGAGAGAGGTGAGTTCGCAAAAATTGGTTCTCTAACACAGCTCAGTGTGGAACTAGAAAAATGTCTTGCCTCATAACTCTTGAACAAAATGGCATTGTAGAAGGAAGTATCATCAGATTGTGGAAATAGGATTAAAATGCTCATTCATTCCAATTTGCCGTTGAAGTACTTGGCTTGAAACTTTTCCAACAGCAACATAGTTAACCAATTTCCTGCACCAGTACTTGGCTTGGACACACCTTCCTATAGATTGTTTCAAAAGAATCTGGACTATTCATTTTTGAAATTTTTTAGTTCCTATGCTATCCATATCGTAGAAACTATGCATCATACAAGCTTTAGCCTCGATCTATATGATGTTTGTTCATTGGTTACAGCCCCCTTCATAAAGGATATCGATGTCTAAATCCATCTACACGAAGGATGTACAATTCCTGACATGTAGTATTTGATGAGACATTTTCTACCAAAATATTCTTGAATATTTATCAAAAAGTGCTGATATGCAAGGTAGCTAAATGCATACCCAGATAAAGATGAAGGGATACGAGAACCAATACAGTTATAATCCTCTTCTCCAAGCGATGTGCAAAATTCTAATGACATAAACTATGTTACCTGCAGCTAGATTGAATTTCATCACACACTTTGAAGATCCAAGCTCAACCACATTACATTCAAGCCATCCTGAGCCAATGCAAGTTGAACCGACCCACTTAGCCTCACCAGATACCATTCTAGTAGCATCAACAATCAATGGCTCAGACACCTCCAGCCATTCTAATGGACTTATAACAACTACAGATACAAATTCATCAGTCCAATGTCCTACAGAATCAAGAAATACAAGCCCGACACAACATAGCCTACCCCGTGTAGGTTGTTGGAATCACCATCTAGCTTAAAACAAGCTAGGAATCTTAGGGGAGATCCTAAAAGAAAAATAAGTCTCCTCTATTCTAATCTAGGGTTTTGTGCATGCAAATAAAATAAGAAAGGAGATGAAAGAGAGGGAGAGAAAGGAAGGGGGATGGTGGTGCCCAAACTCTTCAGAAGCTCATTCTACTTCTTCCTTGGTTACAATAGGATCTAGGGTTTAGAGTTTCACGAAAGTAAGAGATGTTAAAAGACGGAAAGTTTAAGGTTAAGGCTAGGGTTTTTGTGCAATGAATTTGTCGAGTTTTCCTATTCTTGCAGATACATCACTTGTCGTTCACGTATAACCATGAAACAAATAGTTCCCTTCAACTTATACTAAATATTAGAGATCATGCTCCTAAAATATTGGCAACCAGAGATCTAGCTTTAACTTGCTTGTTTAGGTCTAAGTGGATATGAGCAACTTCAACAGCAGACTATACCAAAAGAACACTGTACATCACTAATTTTGAGTGGTTAAAAAAAATAGTTTTTAAGTTAGGTAATGTGCTACATAAAGATGTCTTGGATCTTCATTTGTGGAGTATATGAATGTATGCATGCATTCACGTAGATAGGCATACATTTATAACTTGGCTTTCCTGAATGGCTTGAAGAAATAGAATGTAAAATCTGCAAGCAGTAGGAACGGATAACAATAGTTCTAACCCTAAAGTTGGTGTGGTACCGCCAGACAAGTTAAAGGAACAGAGAGAAGGGAATAAGCTCATTGGTGTATTCTTTCTCACCCAAGAGAAAGAAGCACTAATAAACTCCCAGATCCAGTAACCAACTATGTTGCATGAGCTCCCTAGTCACACAAGCATTCTCCTTCAGTTTACAAAGTAAACAATAGATATTGTCTGACTTTAAATAAAACATAGTTTAAATTTTGCATATTATGGTCCTGATTAGACATGTCAAGAAAGGGATCTAGCAATTCTTCTCTTTTCTCCACAAAAAAAAAAAAAGGGGGGGGCAAAAGGCAAACCTTATCATAGTGGCATCATGCTAACTACTGCAAAAAATGGAATCTTAACAGATGAACTAACGAATAAGCAAAGAACATACCTGCTCCATTCGCATGAAGGCATCAATATATTGAGTAAAGGCAGAGTAAGCCAGCTGACAGCTAGATGTGACAAGATCTGGTGGCCAACTACGCTGCAGATTATAGAGAATGGCCTGATAATTATACACAAAAGATCCAATAGCATTAGAAATACATTTAGCAGCTTAGTAAACAAAAATGATAATTACCTAAATGTAAACCAGTATCTATTCCATACTACAGATATTTGGATTTGGACAGCCATGTTTAATTAAAAACATGTCAGGGCGTACTGTCTACCTGTTCAGAAGTTAAAAAGAAATGGCAATTATGTAGATTAGCCAGCTCTAGAATTGCACATAACCTCATCCAGACTATATATAGTCTGGATGAGGTTATGTGCGTGTGCGTGCGTGCGTGTGTGTAACAGAATTTCATCACCCAATAAGAAATAGTTACAGAAGGACTGCAAATTATAATATAATATACCTTACTTTAGCAAATTAACAGGAAAGTGGGCTAGCACATAAAATTTAGAAGCCTACATGGAATTTGTCACAAGAAAATACTTGAGCTTTTTCAGGCTGAAGAAGGACACTGTTTCCAATACGATGAGGGATGAGGCCTTGAAGTAAAAGTGCACTTCAGTAATCATAAGAAAAAACAAGATTTAATACAAATCATCATTAGGATGCAACTTTTTATCTAAATAAATGGGCACCACTAAAAAGATCTGCGAAACTAGCTTTAAGCTAGATATCTGCCTTGGAAATAAGTAAACAATGATGGCTCAGGGCCAAAGTAACATCGCTAAAACAAAATAAAGGATTCTAAAAATTCTCACACCAACTGCTCCTCCTAACCCTGATAGACCTTGATTATGGAATGCTGCACATCCTGTTCTGATAGATACAAAGCACAATATTTGGAATTGAATCCCATATATTAATTCTTAGCACACTATCCAAAATAAATTGTAATTCAGAGAAGAAACTCGACTAAATCAATTGACAGAAACATCTTATAGCTGAGATCTAGACCTACTCACAGCATTCACAATGAAGAGTCCACCATATACAGCCAATTTGGAAGCCCTATCCTGTATACTGTTATATACCAGACAAAGATGTAAAAATTCAGGTTGCAGAACCAAATGCATGGCCTTCAGAAGCAAGTGGAAATGCTGTGTATCAGAACTAAAAAATATGCCATGTAAGCCATAGATCTGAAACAAGATAGTGTTATCCAAAAAAGTAGCCCTTGAACTTGTACCAAAAAAATTCATGCCCCACCACAAATTCAATTAAAAATCCAAATGTATATTTCATTAAACTTTGTAATCCTTCAAGTTATTAGTACAATCTTCCCAATGCCCTTTATACTATCTCCTATACCGAAAGGACATCACTACTATTTCCATTTACAGTGTTAATTATGCAATTATACTGCCTCCTTCAAGTCATTCAGATACACCCTACACTGAATCACTGTCTTCCCAACCCGAAACCCTGGAACCACAGTAAACTCGACCTTCGGCCGTGACTTCTTCCCATGGTCCGAGCCGAACATGACTGCCCTTCGGACAATACTCTCCATGTAAACCATGGAGAATTCAGTCCCCCCTGCCACCTGAAAGATTTCCACCGCCGGATCATATGCCCACGCCAACTTGTGGAGTGTCCACATCGAGCTGGCCATGTTCACAAATGGCTCATAAAGAGGGCTTGAGGACTGCAGCGAACCCCACATGGACTCCCCATGGTATGAATCCCCCCAAAAAGTGGACTCCATGCCTGGATGAATGAGCTGATGATACTTCCTCTCACAGAACTTTGCAAAATCGCAACTTGGACTTCCACTGATCAGCTCCAATGGATCAACGGTCGAATGCTCGATGAATTGCACAAGAGAATTCATTCTCCGAGTACTTACATCAATCCCGTCAGACCCAACTCCACCACTATCTTCCAAACAGAAGCCAGCAGAATCGAACCCTCCAAACATCCCCAAACAAATATAGGACAGAATGGCATAGCGGCAATGCCCCGGCTTCGCGTAATCCACATTCGGGTAGATCGAATTGGCCGCCAAATCCAAATCCCACCCGGATCTCTTCATCAAATCCACCAAGCACCGTGCGAATCGGTGCACGACCCTGCAAGTGTCCTTGAGCACCGAGTCAAAGACGCCAATCGACAGCAGGGCCTCGACTTTCCCATCCGGCGGGGCGCAGGCCCTGTCGAGCCGCCTCGCGAGCTTCGAATTGGCCTCCTCAATGTCCCGAAGCCTCTGCCTCAGGGCGGCCGCCTCGGCGTCCTTCTTGTCGATGTCGGATTGGAGCTGGTTGACGACGGCGTCGAAGGTGCGGAGGAGGTTCTGGTTCTCCTGCACCTGGGCCTGCAAATGGGACGAGAGGGGAAGAACCGGCCTAGAGCTAGGGCTAGGGTTTTGCAAGTAGGAGTGCTTCAAGTCGGATAAGCGGCGGAGGTGGGAGACGGCGGTGCGGTCGGCGGAGCGGACGGCGTCGGGGAGGAGGGGTGAGTGGGCGGTCTGGAGGTGGAGGTAGGCTGCCTGGAAGGAGGAAAGGGTAGCGAAGAGGGCGGGAATTAGGGTTTCGGGGTCGGCCTGCGGGGGTTGGGGGAGAGGGTCGGGCTTCAGGACGACGACGCGCTGGCCGGTGATGATCTCTTCGGGGACGGGGTCGAGATCGACGGCGGCGGAGATGCTCTCCCGCTCCTCCCCCTCCTCCTCTTCGTCCTCGGCAAAGAACTCGATGGTTTTGGTCTTGAAGGCTAGTGCGAATTTCTGAAGCATTTTGGGCGAGAGATGGAGCGGTCCGAGTCCCACCAACGGGTCACAAAAAGGGCATTGGGATGGAAGGATGAGCTCAGGAGCGAGGGAGGGGGGCTTTTCTAATCTTTTTCCTCTCTTTTCCAAGTTTCTTTCTCTCACTTTGCCTTGGGAGTTCTGCTTTTGTTTTTGGAGTGGGGGAGAAGAAGAGGAAGGGACTGAGGAGAGAAGAAGGGATACTGGTTGATGAGATAAGAGGAGAAAGGGGGAAAAGGGAAGTATCCGGAGAAGTCCCAGTGGAGAAGTTTTGTCTCCTGAGGTGTCAATGAGGTGGGCTTCTTTTTGTGATTTTTTTTTTCTTGGCTTTTGCTTCTTCTTTTTTTTTTTTTCATGCGTCACGCTTGATGGGATCATATAATTTTATTAGCAATGATAATGGAGGACAAATCCGCCGCACTTTGCATTAAATAATGCATGATAATCTCTTTGATTAACACTTTTCCTTTTGTTAGAAGATTTTACTAACTACTTTAGTGAGACCTAATCAATTGAGAACTGTGATGCGTGGGCTGTGGAACTAGATTTGTTAATGAATGATTAGTCTTTGGGTAAGACTAGCTCGACTGTGAGTGGTAGGGCATAAAATTTTTCCTCGTGTACTAATAATTAGTTTGGTGCAACAACTTGTTACGTGCAACAAAATAAGGTAGTTGGGTGCAGATAAGGGGACTTATTTGAGTTATTTGAATAAGCTCTGGTTTGGTCAACCTCTCTCTAAGTATGGGTGGGAGAAGGTGAATCCAATTGGCTAGAGCCACAATTTGGTATGAGTTGGACATATTCCATTTGGACGAAGGTGAGATGTTTGCTTGCATTCACCAACTTGATTCCAAAGTTGTATTGAGTTAGGTTAATGGCTAAGGGTGTTTAGCAAATTGTGCATGACGAGAGAAAAAAATAAAATCTTGGGCCTCACCCAACCAAGCGGAAATAGCTGATATGCATTAGAATATTATTTCAAATTGTATATATTAATATGTATATGGTACATATGATGTTACCATATACGACAACCACATGTCGTCAAGCACAAAGGGTGCCTCATCAGAATCTTGCAGCTGTATCTATCAATTAAATAAAAAGTTGAATGTAGTAATCACTATATCTTAATCAGATAGCTGTTATCTTATGCCATTTAAAATCTCATATAGAAATTTTTTTGTGCACAATGGGTGGTGCAAAAAATTCGATATAGAGCACACCGTCTTATCCGATTGATCTATATAGTTATCACTTTTCAATATATATTTAATACCTATAGATCATTTTTTTGATTTAAAAATTTTGTATGACGAAAATATCTCTACTCTTTGGTTATGACATCTTTTTACAAAAATTATGACACCTGTTCAAAAAAATTATGACACTCCGATACTAAACAAAAAATTAAAAATATTAACCCTTCCTACCAATACTTACTGTAATCCATGGTCTAAATTATAAATCCCATAATATCATAATATGCCACAGATGATAAATATAGACGAAAACAGAATTATGACATATTTTCTTAAAAATTATGTCATCCTTCATAAAAATTATGACACCCCGATACTAAATAAAAAATCAAAAACAAGTGTCATAATTTTTTTAAAAAGATATCATAATTTTTATGAAGAAATATCATAATATATCGTAATTTTTTTCAAAAGATAGGAGCGTCATAATTTTTTTAAAAGAGTGTCATAATTTTTTTTATGAAGAAGTGTTGTAACCAATGGGCAGAAATATTTTTGTCATATAAAATTTTTAAATAAAAAAAAATCTGCAGACATTAAATATATATTAAAAAATAATGATTATGTAGATCAATCGGACAACATAGTGCACTCCACAATCAAATTTTCTACACCGTCCGCGGTGCACAAAGAATTTTTCAATCTCATAATAGCTCATCTCTCTCCAATGGACTTAACCACATAGTAATTGACATAGAAAATGTGAAGTTAGGTAGGAATTGGGTCTGCTGGTGGGTTTAGGTGGGACTTGGTGTCAGCTAAAGTCGGTTTTCAGGCGACTTACACGCCTACTCCATCATGCTAATTGCCCTCTTGATAAAAAAACATTCAGAAATGGACGTTTCAAAAAGTTAGTGCATCATCAATTGTCTTTTTCTTGATGGTAAAAGGAAGCTGGTAGAAAAGCCACCTATCATTTATCATCAAAAAAGATGTATACAATAACATTATTGTATGAATGAGAAGCGATTTAGATCGGCATTTGAAAATTGATTTCATGGTTCAAAGGCCAAAATAAAAGATTGTAATGATTTTAATAAAAAATACAGATAAACCTAGAAAAAATTAGAGAAACCAAAAAACTCTATAGAAATTAACAAAAGTAAGGAAAGACTTTCCTATTAATGTTAGTGCATAGAAGAACAAGAAGCAAAGGCATTGACAATAAGGTATGCAAAAACAAAGGCAACAAAGGTATATCAACCATTCAAGATCAACAAATACTTCACCTGTAAACACTAAAATTAACAATATTCATGATTCTCAATTAGTTGGTCAAAGCAGTTACCAAAAATGTCCTCCATGGGATCATTCTAGCAAGGGAAAATATGATCAAGTTTTTTACATGTATACTCTCTCAAATATTCAAATTTACATAAATACCCTTTCAAAATTGATATCTACATGTATACCTTTATAAAATATTTTTTTTTTGCATATGTACCCATATCATCTAACATCGTTAAAAATTAATGATTTAAAATTAAAATGACTAAAATATCCTTATGGATAGATGTGTATAAAGAAAAATTTATAAAGATATATATATAAATAATAATTTTATTAAGATATTTATACAAATTTGATTATTTGGAAGGGTATATATGCAAAAAAATTCTTTACATAAATACACCTCTGGCCTCTCTTGGTTTGTTAATTCTTTCCTCATTCCAATAGAAAAAAATTAACATATACAACTAAAATAATAAATTTACTTACTTTATTAATTTACATAGATAAGATGATCTTTTTATCAAATAATAGATTAAAACTATTTTATCTAGAAAATAAACAGATCGTAACCATCCATATTTTCTCTAATGTATAACAATATGCTTCTAAAAAAAATATTTAAATATGATATTAGATGAATAGCTTATACCTTTACATAGAATAGACATAGTTATGTATTTGGACATTATATAACAATAAAAATTTATAATCTTATTATATTTTATTTTAAAAATTTTTATCACAAATATCTTTGAAAAATGTATAAGGTATATCATGTTGTTATAAGATGGATATAATCATCCCATCTTGCATAAAAATAAAATATAATATGATATTTTAATATATAAAATATTATATAATATTATCATTATATTATTATATTTTGTAATATGCTACTACATTGTAGAATAAGAAAGTCTAAATCTATCTAGATGAAATAGATAAAAATTAAATTAGAATTTTTTACGTGTATATCCTTCTAAACATTCAAATTTGCATGAATTTTCTCATGAAATTGCTATTTGTATATATACCCTTATAAATTTTTTTTTGCACATCTACCCAAAAAGATATTTTAGTCATTTAAATTTTAAATCATTAATTTTTTAATGACGTTAAATGATGTGGGTATATGTGCAAAAAAAAAAGAAAGATATATATGCAAAATAAGTATTTTATGAGGGTATATATATATAAATATCAATTTTGAAAGAATATTCATATAAATTTGAATGTTTAGGAGGGTATAAAAGCAAAAAATTCTTCTAGTAAGAAAAAATATGAAACTTAAAAATTTCAAAAATAATAAACCACTAGCTAGTTGTATTTATAAGATTTATGAAAAAAATGAGATCCATGCATTGACTATGTAGTTACTTGTACAAAATGAACAATATCATAACTAATTTAGATGGGATGGGGTTCAGAAGTAAGATCAACTAAACCAAAATTATGAAATGCTAAAACTTCTAATCTATAATTTTTTTTTTCAATATAACAATGGTAATATGAGAGTTAAGATCTAGCTTCTGTCCAAATTTGAGAAGTTCTATAATAATTATCTATTTCTAAAAAAACTCAATCCTAATCATGAGAGGAATGTGATTCAAATTTTGAAAATGACTCCACAAGTATAAATGGAGGATCTTGTACCATAGTTTTGTACATATTAATTAGAAGAAAATAAAAAGCATTTTCTCTACTTTTATCTAATTTATCTTTTAACGAAAAAAATAAGGAATTCAACCCTAATTAGGGGATTTGAACATCGCTAGAATAAATAGAGGAATTATGCAATGGTTTGATTCATATTAATGGAAGTAAAGGGCTTAGAATTTCGCTTTCAAAATTAGTAATATTCTCTATTATTTATCCTAAGATATTTAAGTTTGGAGGATTGAAGAACCTTTATCTTCTTCTTGATCTGACTAAGTTGGTCTCAGAGCATCAACCCTTTTATTTATAAGGTCCTAGTTTATGGTTGAGACTCAATGGGTGGCAAAACAGAAGGAGAAAAATTTTGATGCTTGAAACATTTCAATGAATAAAGGTGAGAAAGGCTTCTACATTAGCAGAAAATGATGTGAGAGGATGTCTCATTCAACTAAAGATAAAAATCACACAACTCAGACAAATGCCTTTGGCTTCTCGGATACTCTCAACAGAAAGCCATCTCTGATGTCTAGTGATGATGATCAATTCTCCATTAAAAAGGACAATCGATTTTCAAGTACTCAAAATATTGATAGGGACTCAGAAGTTTTCTTATCTTTAATTTTAATTTAGCTGGAGACAAATTTGCAAAAATAGAGGAAGCTGTGATTAAAGAGGATCATTAGAATATGTTGCAGACCAATTTGGCTACTTTGGGTATGCTTTGACAGAGTTTAGGTTTAAAAAATGAATCAAAATTTCAAGAAGATTATAGAATCAAAACACCTGATAGAATAAATATATAATATTTGAAAATTGACTTCCTGTTAGGGATTTTATATCAAGCGAGATATCAACATCTAAACCCTAATCCCAATGAAAGAAGTTCTACACTCCATTGGATGATTACTTTCTCTAATAGCTGGCCTTCTTAAGCTCGAAGGAAAACTAGCCTGTGCTATATCCACTTTTGTTGAACAAGAAGAAGCTTCCGCAAAGAGGTAAGGCAACTCCAGGATGACATTTTAATTGCTCAAAATGTGTTTCTCCTCATGCCTGCACCAAAGGTATGATGCTAGTGGATTAGCTGGATAATTAGATTGTTAGAATTCAAGTTTTCATATAAATGCGCGGATTCAATGGTTAAAACTTTAAAATTGCACTGTCTCCATGTCAGTCCCTCTAATCTTTCAGCGTCAACTGAGAGTGATTCATTGATACCATGTTTATTGGGCCTAGTGGTTCTGGTCCAAGAAAAGCTAGCCAGTCCCGATCTGTTAATGGACTCCGTCCTGTGCCCCCACAGCTTTTTTCTAACATCCAGGAAGGTTACAGTGCTGCCTCTTAAACTCTCTTGTATCATTTCGTTTCTCGCACGGAAGACAAAGCAATGCTTTCCATCGTAATACTTACGAGTTTATGGGATGGGATTGTTTTGGCCATACAAAGAATGCACAAGCAAGGCATGTTCACCAATCTTAACAATGGAATCCATTAAAATTTTTTAGAGACAAAGTTGGGAATCTATCCTTAGAAGGGAAACAGCATTTAGAGGATGGGCCAAATGAAGTGTATAGATATGGCGGAAGTTGGTAGGTATTGCTTTTATAATATTGATACCCCTTGCTTTATGAGTAGGTTCTCTTGTTGTTGCATTGAAGGCTGACAACATGATAGCCATGGATTCCCATGGTAGCCTTGACATCAATTTAACAGAAAAAAGGGGAAGCATAAAAAGAGAAGGACCGAAAGCGCCATGGGCACCATAAAAAGGACCCGAGTATGCATTCTTTTCTTGGGATCACAGGCTGGAATCATATTTGTTCAGTGAATTAAGTGGGGGACAGGTGGTATACTGCATGGATTTCTGGTTGCGGTTTGTGAGCCCCCCAAGTCTAACAAGCATGACACCATCTCTTCTCCTGTTTACATTGGGTGGCAACGGGGCTTCCCCAGCCCCAGGGAAAGTGGCAAATGAGCTTGGCCTGGGGACCGCTTCTAATGATCCTGTCTATCAGTGGACTCTGCACGCCGGGCACAGATACCCGAACAGAGAAGCAGTTGGTACCTTTTTAATAGTGTTTATAACAAGGATAGAACTACAACTTTTGTTGATTTGTCCCAGCATTTCTACAATGGCCATAGTTTAAAACAAAAGTTTGGAGTTATTACGTTCGGATTAATATTCTTTTTAGGATCTTATCTGCTTGTTGAGATGAAAATGATCAAGGATAAAATTTTATCCATCTCATTAACCCTCATGACTTTCAGCACTAACAAGAGCCTAAATTCTTCTAAATTCATAGGGAAAGAGAGTAAATAGAGGTGTTAAAATTATTTACAGAATCACTTCAGTGATGTTGATGAGATGAAAACGACCTCTCCATATTTAGAGGTCAGAGGTCTGGCCTAGTGGTACCACCAGCCCCAGCTCAGGCCAAGTAATGAGCTGTTGCACACCCTTTTTGTCCAGGCAACCTTGTCTCTCCCTTTGGAAATTAGGTCCATTGGATGGTTAAGGCTATCTACCCACACTGTGTTTATTTTTTAGGATCATTACTTGCTTCATGGGCGTTCCACTTCGATTCTTCAGTAACTACATCCATCAAACAAGCCCTCGCAAAACTTCGAAGTGGGTTTGAGTATTTTCAAGCATAGCATCACATAATTTCAGCGCAATTATAAAATCCACTGCTACCATCCAGCAAGCTTTCCAGGTGTATCAATAGGCCCTTCTCGAATATTGTTATAGAGTTCTTATAACTTGACAGCTAAAATTGGATGGACAAAGGGCCCTGCAGTGGATCAGGTTAAGATTTGGAACAATAGAAGATAGGATGTGAATGCCTGAATGATACAGGGAACCAACTGGAAAGACCATGACATATTGATGTTTAGTTATTTGTCAAGATAGCCGTACTAATCAATGCAAGTAGCTCGCGCACATAACTCCCATTAGTCATATTCCAATGTGGGGAAATGTTATCCACACTTTGCCGTGACTACCGAGATTGTGGCCACAGAAACCTTGGCCCGTGGAAGAAATTTCAATTTAAGTGACCGGAAAACTCTTTTACAAGGCCAAATGGAATAGAAACAGTAAACGATGATAGGTAGAAGAATGGTTGGTCCCCCCAGAACCCAAACTTAGAAATAGATGGGTACAATCTAGTAAACAAGTTACGTGTCAGAGAGAACACATATAAACAGGAAAACATGTGCATGGAGCGTACGACCCAAAACCCCATAATTGTTCATGAGATGATGTTCACTCACAAGAACAATCGGATTTTATATGGCAATGTGGCAACTGAAACCAGGAGCAGCATCCAAACGAGCAAATTGCTTCTTGCGTATGTAATTGAAGAAGAGGAAGTTGCTTAATGATGAGGAGTCTCCTCACTGAATTTTTTTTTTTAAAAAAAAAGAAAAAAGCCAAAATATCAATAATTGTAAACCTCAAGGAACAACAACACGTACATCATGCTAAGAGGCCTATTTTCTAGCATAAAGTACATACAATTTATTAACGTACTTCTTATTCTTTTTGGTGGAGACCACAGCATGGGGCATCGATCGGCCGCACAAGCAATTGTTTTTTTGTGAGTCTTTTCTGAAAGGTATTTCTCTTGTACTCAATTTTTTTTAATCTTTCGTATAATCAAATATCTGTTTGGTTAGTTTCTCTATCTGGTTATTTATCCGTTAATTCTTTGCATTCTCATTCTATCAAAAATTTTAAATATATTATTAAGACAAGCCAACTCTCAATCCTGATCATCTTAATTAATCTAGCATGCCATGTTAACATAATTTTAGGAATCACATATTAGTTTATAATAATTTTTTTATTTATATAATTTCATAATATTTTTTTTGTTAGCATGATTGTATATCATTTTTTTATTAATATGGTTCTATATCAATTATTATTATTATTATTATTATTTATAAAATTTATATATTAATATAAATAAATTTTGAAATATATTGTATAAAATTGAAATAAAAATAATAATAAAAAAAATTTTCCCGTGTCTAAATATTTTAACATGCTAGTGATCTAATCAACCACTAGTTTAATTTTTCATAAAACAATATCAAAATTTGCTTGAGGTGTAGTTATATTTGAAGTACAACCACTTTCGACACACTACAATAACTTATTGCTAGGTATGACAACAATGCAGACAACTATTAGCCTACCGCTCCATCGGCTCCACGAAAGCTCCAGTGCTGTTTTTTTTTTTTTTTTCTAAGCACATTACAGTAGTAAATTAGGGAGAGTAAATGACCATTTGATTCAAGCAAAAAAAAAAAAAAAAATGTTACAGCCAACTCTGTCATCTATCATCATTGATGAATATCTATAAAATAATATCTTCATAGATCGAAATTGTATCTGACGGAGACCTTCTGATAGTTAAGTCGGAGAGAGAATTGGTGAACAGTAGATTTGAAAGTTAAAAGTAGTAAAATTCTCATCCAGAAATGTCTTATCCGTACTGTTTCCTTATCTTCTTTTTATAGATGAATCTGATGTAACCGTCGAGCATGTGATTCCGCTTTTTATGGTGCGAAATCATCGGACCATAATCATAGAGTTAGTGAGTCATTAATTTTTAGTAATTACCGTGACACATAGTTGATAATCATTCACAACGGTTACAGCATGTTGAGCTGATTAGTCGATTATATGTCAGTAATCCTACTATGTCGATAAAACATTCGAGTGACCATCAGCCAGTAGCTCTGATATGTCGGCGGCCTTAGGTTGGAGATTGTTTAAATTATCTGTTGTTGATCGGTTTGTTGATCAGTAATAACCGAGTGTCAGTCAATACTCTGACTATGAGTCGGTGCCAGCTGATGTAAGGTCGGAGTGGTATGTTCGATCGATCGGCCTTTATTGAGTCGAGTGTCGGGTGATTGACTTGAGTCAGGGGTCGATTGATTTTCTCCAACAATTACCTCCTACTCCCAAATCCAAGGTGAATTGATGTGTGCTATTATGTGGTTTGTCATATTAGACGAAGGGAGTCTTTTCAAGTTATGTCGAATCCTAATTTGGCTACTAGCTCCTTCGGGATGAGAGCATCAGCTATTTTCATCATTTTAATGAGTACAAAATCATTATGAGACTGCCATATTGACAGGATGATTCGGTATCAGATGTCAGTGTCAGACATCGTTTCGGAAAGGCGAATCGACGCCAGTCGATATAATTTTGACAAGTAGATTTTTGTTGCATGTCCGGATGTCATTGGGTTGGAGTTTTTCATATGGATAATGATGACGTGGCTCGATCTGGAGTAGGTGCGTCGAACTGTCCGAATGATGATTGGCCCAGATGTTGCCACGTGTCAATATCTGGTAAGGTCTTGATTTTACCGCTCCAATTCTGGCTATTGAGGGATCCTATATATAGGATCGCTTTCAGCCAACTTTTTACTTTTCATTTATCCTTTTTGCTACGGAAGCTTTGGCGGAGGATTGTCTAGGGCTTCCTTTTCTTGTCCTCTTCTTTTTTGAGTTTCAGGTCAAGTCCTTGTCTTTTAAGCCATCCTCTTCTTTAGCTTTCTTTTCTTCCATGGCTAGAGGTGTTTCTTCTTGGGATGGTTAGTCGGAGAATCCGGCAGGCGAATCTCAGTCGGGTCCGGAGGTGGATGCTTCTTCACTTTCAGAGTCGAATGTCGAGCGCCTTTGGGAACAGTATTGTATCCCGGAGTAATATCAGCTCTTCACCCCTAGGGCTGATGGTCGGGTGAATACCCCTCCTTCAGGCCATGTGACTTTTTAAATCGAAGATCTTCGGGCGGGTCTTCAAGTTTCGATTTCGGAGTTCGTCCGGAATATCTTGGATTATTATGGTTTTTGCCCCACTCAGCTGGCATCGAACTCGATCTGGCTAATAATCAGTTTTATCTTGTTGTGTCGGTTGTTGTCGATTGAACCTCGTTTTCTCTTTTACGTACTTTTTTATCCTCCGACCCCATCCAAAGGCTCGAGGATGATGGTTCTTCAACCTTCGAAAAGATCTTTCTTTTATTATCGATCTTTCATCATCCATTCATAGATGGAAGAATCAGTTTTTTTTGCTTCTTCCTCTCTCCCTTGGGGTTTTTCTTTTCATTGGGACGATCCAAGAACCAATCCCAATGACAACAGTCGAGTAGAGGTGGTCGGTTGAAGGACATGGCGGTCCCACCGCAGAAGGAGCTTGTGATCGAATAGATCCTTTATGATGTCGGTCTTAGTTCGGTCACCCATCTAGGTATAGTGTAGTTGATCATTTCTTACTTTATTCTCCTTTTGCCTATTGAGTCATACTGACTTTTGTTGTACTTGCAGCCATGCAACCAAGGATGCGAGTGTCGAGCACCGACATTCGTCAACACGCTGTCAGGAAGAGGGCAACAACCGAGGCTGGGCCTTCTCGGCCACGGAAAAAGAATCAAGCTGCTGCTTCGGCACAGACTCAAGCTGCCGCTTCAACGCCAGCGCCAGCTGTTGTTTCAACCGGAGAACCCGATGCACCATCTGTGTTAGTTCCTGAGCCGATCCTAGCACTGTCGGCCCCGATAGTGCTTCTTGCCATACCGTCTGAAAGGATGGTGAGGGAGACTATCGAAGCAACATCGATAGTTCCATCAACTAAGGAGGTTCGGGCCAAGGCAGTTGGACCTGAACAATCTATAGCTGTGCCAGTTGCTCCTTCAGTTGGGGTACAGTCGAGTTCAAGCTTTCCCTCACTTTTGAATGTGGGGCCGCCAACAAGGGACTGGGGGAAAGCTTCGATGACTCTGATGTAAGATGCAGTGTCGGAGGGCCACACGATTCACTTCGACATTCAAGTGCCTGGTGATGAGTCGGCCCTACCCAATCTGACATTAGCCAAGGGACTGTGCCAAGCCGCTCTTCTTTCGGTTGATCGGAGAATCAGAGAAACCGAACGGTGGCTGAGATGTTCTCGTCCTTTTATCCGATGATACTCGGGGTAAGTTTTTCTTCACTTCTCTTTTTTTTTTAACCAACTTATCTTCTGTCTGTAGTTGATCCACGACATGTTCGATTTGGAAGCTGGCTACATAAAGTTCGGTGACTTTCATCGATCATGGATGAATAAGGTGGCAGCCGCTGATGCTGAGAAGGCAGCTGCTCTCGAACAACTTAGGTTGACAGCTAAGCGGGAAGCCAAGCTTCAGGAGGAGTTTTTCGGTTGACAGTGACCTAGCATCTTCTGGAGCCAAACTTGGGTCAGCCCACAAGAATATTTTGGTTTTTGAATCATGAATCAAGAGCAAGAAACACTTGATCCACCAGCTTCGACGGGAGCGAGACAGATGCATCGCAGAACTCGAAGCCGAACGTCAACGACATCGAGCTAGCCTGGAAAGGTTGGCACTGACCGAAGAGGAGTTATCTTCTACGTGAGTCGATGCTGATTTGGCGAAGGCGGAAGCAGAGTCAGCAAAGGAGGCATTAAGTCGGGCAATTGAGGACTTCAAGGGTTCAGAAGAATTCAAGGAGGAGATCCTCGAAAGCGGCTTCGCTTCATACTGCATCGGGTATGAAGACGACCGTGATGCGGTCGAAAAATTATATCCGAACCTCGATTTGAGTAGCATGTCCCTCCGGGGTTGGAAGACGGGACTGTCGAAGAAGAAGCTGCGCCGACTCAAGATAAACACTGATCGAGCCTGAAGTTGTCCCAGTCGCTGATTCTACACCAGAGCAAAGGGGTAGGAGCGACGACGAATCTTGATCGATGTATTTTATTTTATTTTTTTTTTGTAATCAGATATCTGTAATCAGACTTCGGTCTATTTTATAATCTCTTTTTGACAATGAATAAAAAAAATTTTCTTTTAAGTCCAAGCTTTTTTTCTGCTCGTTTGCAATGTTAAGTCCGCAATGTAAAGCAGCCATCGAACATTGATCGGTGATCTGAACATTCGGTAGGACTTGTAGAACTATCCCATTAGTTGCATAGTTTTGACGTACTTAATAGGAGTTAGGATAACGATGGTAAGTCGAATATTCTGTACCCGACTCTTGATCGAATTTGTACGTTAGATCATCCGATAATCGATGGCAAGCTAAATATCTCTCTACCGGTTGTAGCCAAGTCGGTACAATTTCAATACGATCTTAATCATAGTGGCGTTCCATTCCGCTTAGTTAGGACTAAGTCGGCATATTAGTCTTTCGACTACGATCAATTTTTACAGTAGAAAGCCGACATGGAATACCGAAGTATAGTTGGTAATATGGCTTTTGCAGTGAAAGTCTTTATACTTGATGTTGGTTTTTTATAGTGAAAAACTGCAGTCGGTATGATATAGTCGACATTAAGACAGCTGATTCTCTAACTTTTATAGTGAAAGCCGACATATAGACGATAGTTGATAGAAATTGACCAAGGCTTGTGATTCTGAAATTTTGTATTGCATTCCAAACAAATGTATACATGAGCAATTTCATTGGTAACACACCTTTAGATTGTCGGCATTCCATATTTGAAAAATTACTGACCCTTCAAGAGTTTCTAGCCGATATGCGCCCGATCTAAGTATTTCAGATACTCTGTAAGGTCCTTTTCAATTTGGAAACAACTTTTCTTGATCCAAAAGTTTTGAGATTTCTGCTTTTCTTAGGACTAGATCTCCTAGTCGAAAGATCTTCGGCTTGACTCTTGCATTATAATATCGGATTATCCTTGTCGATATGCAGCCATCCGAACTTGAGCTTGCTGTCAGAGTTCTGGAAGGAGATCTAAGTCAGTTCTCCAACATTTAGAATTTCTCGGCTCGCTATATTATTCCACCCTTGTTGATGGCAGTCCGATTTCAAGTGGGATCATTGCTTCTGTCCCATAAGCTAAATTAAAGGGGGGTTCTCCAGTTGGTATGCGAAGAGTTATTTAATATGCCCATAAGATCGGATATAGCTCTTCTATCCAGAAGTCTTTGGCTTCATTTAGTCAGGTTTTGAGCTCGTGCAGGATTGTTCGGTTGGTTACCTCCATCTCGCCATTTGATTGTGGATGGCTGACAGATGTGAGTTTGTGTATAATATGAAATTTCGCACAGAACTCTCTAAAATTTTAATTATCGAATTATTAATCATTATCGGTGATGATGGTGTGCGGTAAACGAATCTGTAGATGATGAATTTTTGAATAAGTCTTCCATCTTACTTTCAGTGATTTATGCCAGATGTTCAGCTTCTATCCATTTGGTGAAATAGTAATGACGATCACTATAAACTTCCTCTGATCAGATGCCAGAGGAAAAGGACTAAGTATGTCAATTTTCTATTATGCAAAGGGCCATGGCACCATAATCGATGTCAGCTGACTAGCTGGTTGATGTTATATATTTGCATATTTCTGACAAGATTTACATCTTCGAACAAGTTCAAGTGTATCTTTCTTCATGGTGGGCCAATAGTATCCTTGTCGCAAGACTTTATAAGCTAAAGATTTACCTCCCAAATAGTTTTCACAAATCCCTTCATGCACTTCTCTAAGTGCATAATCGCATATGTTGGTCCCAAACATTTTAGTAAGGAAAGAGAAACGATCTTTTGTAGAGATGGCCATTCATTATTACATATTGAGAGGCCGT
Source organism: Elaeis guineensis (assembly GCF_000442705.2). Classification (NCBI taxonomy): domain Eukaryota; kingdom Viridiplantae; phylum Streptophyta; class Magnoliopsida; order Arecales; family Arecaceae; genus Elaeis; species Elaeis guineensis. The sequence goes on from NC_026003.2 coordinate 114,736,893, forward strand.
CCATCGGAGTCATTTGGCTTCTGAAGAATCTTCAAAGAGAATCCCTTGGTCAAGTATTGGACGATCGGATCCATCCAGCTTGATTCAATAGTGAGTTGCAATACTTCTTCGACTTTGTCGATACTCGACTATTCAAGATATTCAATAAATGTCCGATCTAGTAAGTTGAAAGTAGTAGTAGTTAGTCAGGAGAGTATGTCGGTCCGAGCATTTTCAGTTCTCAGAATGTGAAAGATCTCAAAATATTTTAAAGTTGATATAAAATCTTTCACCTTCTGAAGGTACTTCATCATAATGGGATCTCGAGCTTCAAATTCACCCTTGATCTATCCAGCGATTAGTTGTGAGTCGGTAAAATCTTCAGATTGTCGATCTCAAATTTTTTAACTATCTTCAAACCAGCTAAGAGCACTTCATACTCTGCTTAATTATTTGAAGCTTTGAAGTTAAACCGATAGACATATTCAGTAACTATCCCCTTGAAATTTGTGAGAATGAGGCCAGCTCCACTACCTTGCACATTTGATGCTCCATCGATGTGCAGCACCCATGCCGACCTTTGGTCGGATTCGAGAGTCGTAGCCTACCTTATTATGTTGTTATCTGTATCTACTGATTTATTATTGGATATTGTACATTCGATGATGAAGTCGGCTAAAACTTACGTCTTCATGGTCGGTCGTGGGCGATATTGTATGTCAAATTTGCCAAACTTTACTACCCACTTTGCCATCTACCTGACATATCAGGTCGATGTAACATTGTCTTCAGTGGCTAATCTGTCAAAACTATAATCGAATGTATTTGGAAGTATGGACGAAGTTGTTGTGCCAATATGATTAGAGCATAGATCATTTTTTCTGCTCTTGAGTATCATACTTCGGCATTGTCGAGCACCTTATTGGTGTAGTAGATTAGTCGATAGATTCGGTATTCATCTTCCTAGATATGTACCGAACTAATCGCTTCTGTGGAAGTCGCCAAATAGAGATACAACGTCTCTCCGACCTTCGATTTGTAAGCAAAGGTGGAGAAGCAAGGTACTTTTTCAACTCTTCAAAGGACTGTCGGCATTCATCCGACCATGAAAAATCCTTCATCTGTCGTAAGATTTTGAAAAATGGCAAACATCTCTCGACCGACTTAGAAATGAATCGACTGAGTACGGTGATCCTCTCGTTGAGTTGCTGTATCTCTTTCTTTGAGTTCGGATGCTTCATGTCGATGATGGCTTTTATCTTTTCGGGATTAGCTTCGATTCTTCATTGTGAGATAAGAAATCCAAAGAATTTCTTAAAAATTATCTCAAACACATACTTAGTCGGATTCAACTTCATCTAATATCGTTGAAGTGTGGTAAAGGCTTCCTCCAAGCCCGACCATGGTCTGCAGTTTGGGGACTCTTCACCAGCATGTCGTTCACATATACTTTCATATTTCATCCGATCTACGCTTTGAAGATCTTATTGATGAGCCGTTGGTAGGTAGCTCCGATATTTTTCAAACCAAAAGGCATTACTTTGTAGTAGTATATGCCTTTGTCGGTTACGAAGGCTGTGTGTTCTTTATCTTTTGGTACCATCCAGATTTGATTATACCCGATGAAAGCATCCATGAAACTCAAAAGTCGATGGTCTGAAGTCGCATCAACCAGTTGATCAATCTTCGACAGTGAAAAGTTATCTTTTGGACAGGCCTCATTTAAATCTGTATAGTCGATGCCTATTCTCCACTTTTCATTGGCCTTTCTCACCATTACTACATTGGCAAGCCAATCAGGGTATGTGGCTTCTCTAATGAAATTCGCTGCGAGGAGCTTGTCAACTTCTTCATCAATGATCTTTTATCTTTCAGGGGCAAAAGGTCGTTTCTTCTGTCTCACCAGCTTGATGTTCGAGTTGATGTTAAGTCAGTGAGTTATTACTTTTGAAAAAATTTCGGACATATCAGTGGTCGATCAAACAAATATGTCAGCGTTTGTTCTAAGTAAATTTACTAACTGTTACCGCTCTGGATCGGACAGTTGTGATCCAATTTGGACCATTTTCTCAGGATCTTCTTCTTTTAACAGGATTGAGATTAGTTGTTCAGCTGGTTCACCCCTCTCCTGACTCTCTCTTTGGTCTAATTTATCGACAGTAGGGAGTCTTCAGGTTTATTATTTTGGGTGGAGATAAGGAAGCGACGTCGGATAAGTTGTTGATCTCCATGCATCTCTCCAACTTCATTTCTTGTCAAAATTGGACCAGTAGATGGTATGTTGAAACCACTGCTTTTAGAGCGTTAAGTCCAATTCGTTCGAGTAGGGCATTATAAGCCTAAGAACTCGAACTATCATGAACGTTATGAAGACAGTACTTTATTGTGGTTCAGTTTTAGTGGTCAAAGAGAGAGAGATTTCTCCTTTCACTGTGACAGCATTTCTATGAAGCTGACCAATGGCATCGAGACTTTTCTGAGTCGATTAGTCGTAGTCGCATTCGGGAGAAAGTGAGTAAAAGAGAACGTCAGTCAAACTTTCATTATCTACAAATTTTTTTTTACATCATAATTAGCTATTATTGTCAAAACAATAACAGCATCATCATGGGAGTCTGAATTCTTCGAACATCCTTTCTAAAAAAATTATTACATTATTGAGTCGTCATCTTTTCGCCGACTCGTCTTCAGAAGTTGCCCCCCAGTTCGATCTCCGGAGATCATGTTGATCACTCCTGCAGTCGGCTGATTATTTATAGCTTCCTCCATTTACGACTGAGGTTGTCGATCGGTAAGGGTTGAGTCGGCAGATCTTTCCAGTACTTTTTGAGATAGCCTCATCGAATCAGGACCTCTATCTTATCCCTGAGTTGGATACATTGTTTGGTATCGTGATTATGATCACGATGGAACTGATAATATTTCTTTCGATCACGGTTCCTCGATGGCATTTTCATCGGGGGAGGGTGTCGTAGATATTCTACTTCTTCGATCTCCTTGAGGATCTATGCATGAGGAGCAGAAAGAGGAGTATAAGAGTCACACCTACCGTAACTCGGCCTTAGACTCTGTCGTCGAGGTGAAACTCGCTTATTGGGAGGTGGCCGACTTGATTCAAGTGGAGCTTCTCCTTTCTTCTGTTTCTTCTTCTTCTAATCCTTACCTTCTGTCTGGCGTCAGTCAGAAGCTCCTTCATCCGTGCGCATATACTTGTATGCACGCTCCAAAAATTCAGCATAAGTTGGAGGAGAGTTTTGTTCAAAAATATGTGAACCGAGATCTCCTCAGTTCTCTTTTCATGACCAATATAGCCATATCTTCATTGAGTCCCTGACCTTCAGTGTGGCCGTATTAAAACGAGCCACAAAATCTCTTAATGTCTTAGTCTCTCCCTGCTTGATCAAGAAGAGACTATCAGAAATTCGTGACGGCTTTCAGCTAGTACTAAAGTGAGCCATGAAAGAATGTTGAGCTGTCCGAAGGAATATATGCTTTCCGACTGAAGTCTGGAGTACCAAGCTCGAGCAGCTTTCCGAAGGGTTGCTGAGAAGCCAATGCAAAAGAGGGCATCGGTTGCCCCCTGAATCATCATGAGAGCCTTGTAGCTCTCAAGGTGGTCAATCAGATCTGTGGAGCCGTCATATGGCTCCACTTGCAGTATCTTGAACCGAGATGGAATCGGTTCATCTAAGATGTGTCAAGAAAGAGGTTGAGCGGTGTGGAGTCGTAGTTATTGAAAGATTTTCGACCTTTCACTTGGAGTTGAGTGAGTTGACGGTTGATTTTTTAAAACTTACGTTCATAATCATCGAACCGTCATTGTTGGAAAACTCCGAGGGTAGAACCTCCCGACGAGCCCGAAGGAGAAGCAGAAGGCATTCGCGGCCATTTTCCCTTCTTAATGCTGTTGAGATGAGGAGGAGAGAGAGAACACCGTGAGCGATGGGTGGCACGACGAGAGTGTCGAGAATATTGTTATTCATCTTGATGAAAAAATCGAGATGGTCGTTCTAGAGAAAGAGAAGGTGATTGTCGTGGATGACGTAGCTGTGCCTGGATGACACCGACTGTGCCATCGGTTGCTCCGCCGGCAGCTGCTGCTGTTGGGTTTGCTGCTGTTGGAGGCTTTTGACTGTCTCCATTAGGACATTTATCTGCTGTACAAGTGCAGCGATTTGAATGTCCGTGGTAACCACAGGATGTAAGGAACTGGGCTCTGCTACCGAAAGAGGGGGAGGAACTTCTTTTCGGTGGGTAGAGTGCCTCATCGATCGAGTTGCAGTCAAATGCTGGGCTCTGATTTTCATCATGATGAGTATGATCTCTCCCTTTCCTGACGTACCAATCTGTTGCGGCCAACTCCCTGTCGCTTGTCGTCGGTGATGAGCACTTGCAAAACAGCATCCTCACAGATCGAGGTTGTGTCCGGCGAGGACCCTCTGATACTTAAGTTAGAAAGAAAATTGATGAACAGTAAATTTGAAAGTTAAAAATAGCAGAGTTCTCACCCAGAAGTGTCTTACCCGTACTGTTTCCTTACCTTCTTTTTATAGATGAATCTGATGTAACCGTCGAGTATGTGATTCCGCTTTTTATGGTGCTAAATTATCGGACCATAATTATGGAGTTAGTGCGTCATTAATTCTCAGTAATTGCTGTAACACGTAGTTGATAACCGTTCACAACGGTTACAGCACGTTGAGCAGATTAGCCGATTATATGTCAGTAATCCTGGTATATCGATAAAATGTCCGAGTGACCATCGGTCAGTAGCTCTGATATATGGTGGCCTTAGATCAAAGATTGTTTAAATTGTCTGTGCTTTTGATCAATTTGTTGATCGGTAATAGCCGAGTGTCAGTCAATGTTACGATTATGAGTTGATGCCAGCCGATGTAAGGTCGGAGTGGTATGTTCAGTCGGTCGGTTTTTGTTGAGTCGAGTGTGGGGTGATTGACTTGAGTCAGGGATCGATTGACTTTTTCCAACAGGTGATAACAAGGAGATTTGAGAATCTAACAGGTAATCACTCTATTAAACTTTTAAGTGCTCAAAGTGGGAAGAGATTGCAAAGATCTCCTCACCTGTCAAGACTACCATATAACTGTAAAATCAAAGCTCAAATAACTTGCAAAAGGTTTCTAACAGTCACTATCTAGCTTCGTGGACACATCCTTAGTTCGGGGTCGAATCTTCCATGTAAAAGAATAGGATTCACCTTCCTTCATGTGATGATCATCAAATGATAGCTTGAAAATTTGGACAAGCAGACTTTACGCTTTGAGATTTGTGAGGTGGGTGATCCAATGGCAGTTCGCACGAGGGATGGTGAATCCCTCTTTCACGTGAAAGATGCAATCCTCATCGGAGCAAGGATTGATGAAAATCTTTAATCTCTTCCCACTTAATGAATCAGATGTAAGCATGAAACACCACTATTGATAACAATCCATAAAAAAATTACAGAAAAGTATATTCATAAAATTCTAACACAACCTGCTGATAAGTTGCAGAGGTAGTAGGAATTTCCTGTAAGTAGTGTTGTAGAGGGTTTGCACTCGTGAAATGTTTGAATTTTAGAAGCTTATTTAATTGCTTCTTAAAATTTAGATCTATTAAGACTATTTGGCTGGTTAATAGAGCTCTAGATAATCCAATACAAAGCAGAAGAGAATCCCAGGTGTTGTATAATGTAAAATGGTTACAGAGGCGGCTCAACACATATGGAGGCCTAAAGCTAAATATTAAAATATTTTTATTAAAATTTATATAATTTTTTAATTAATTTTTTATTTTTTTAGCTTTTTGAGATGTAAAACTTTTAATTAAATTTTTATAATCAATTGATAAAGAAATAAATAATTAAATAATTAATTAACTAAATAATTATTTAATTGATTAAAAATCAAAGAGGAGGGAGAAGAGTCTTCTCTTCTTCTCTTCTTTTTTTTTTCTCAAAATAGGAGATTCTTTCCCCTTCTCTTCCTCTCCTATGCACGCCCGTGAAAGACCAGGGCTAGCCTCCACGATAGCTCCTGGCAATAGTGAAGCCGTAGCCCCCTGGTGACGCCCAAATGGTGACCGTTGCCGGTTGCCCTTGGGAAAAAATCAGAATCTAGCAAGGTCTAATAAAATCCCTCTTTTACCAAGATCGACAGGAGAAAAACTCGAAAAAGAAAAGAAGAAAAAGGAGCTGAGGCCTCTTACCAAGATCTGGTAGGCATCATGATGTTTTCGGCAAGCTCTTTCTAACAGCAATCCCATGGAAGAACCCTAGAACAACCCTCTAATCACGGTGATTTCTCTATGAGTTCTTAGCAGTGATCTAAGAGGGAAAGAGGAGAGGTCTCGTAGAGGTGAGTCCTAACCTATTTAGGACTCTCACTTGCTATGTTTCCATCAGAGATGCGAAAAGAAGTGGACTTCTTTCGAGAGTCCGTTTCTCTATTTTTTTCTTTTTTTTTTTAAGGAGGTTCAAAAAATCAGGATTATTACACCCTTGCCCGTCTCGAGGCCTTCCTGTGCAAGCTCTTCGATGACCCCACTGTCCAGATTGCCGATTTTTTTGACCTCACTATCAGATCCGGCGTCGGTGAGCGGCAGCATCCTCGCTACCATGGTTTTCACCCGTTGTCCCGACGGGCACCCGCTCCTCTCCGTTGATGGTGCCCTCCGTGGCTCTGTCTCCTCACCAAAAACCACTCCCGTGACCCCGTCTCGTCATCTTCGAGCATTCTTCTAGGCAGCACCATTCGTCTTCTCGTGGGTGGACGCGGTGGAGATAGATGGCTACTACCTATTAGTGGGGGGCGGTGGGGGCCTGAGGCCTAAAACAAAAGGGGGCCTAAAACAAGGATTTTGATCACCTTATCCTTCAGCCGGCCCTGAATGTTTACATAACTATAGAAGTGGAAAGATCTTTCACACACAAAGCATCGTGGGACAATCGACTATCAAGACATTGAATAAGTTTCCAAGATTTTTGACGGTCATCACCTTTCTTATTATTCTATTAAACAATCTGAGGCTTTCAATCTCGAAAGAATCTAGCATTTTGTAGAAGTGATTATAACATAATTTTCTATTAAACATCAGTGGAGCGCCCTTGTACGGCTGCCTAAGGCATCCAATAAACAACAGAAAACTATGTCATCTCTTTTTTTCTCCTACATCATCTCTTTTCTTTTTTTTTTTTTTATCTTGTAACCTATATCATAAGTAGAAATTCTCATGTTGAAAGTCAATGCTCTTTTCCAAAAACATCTCAAAAATGTGAAGTATGACAAACTCTTGGTTTCATCCAATCATGTGAATTGTTGGATAGCTTTTAATCTTCACTAGTGTAGGCAGCAATTATGTGCCCAACTGCATTGATGTTGATTTGTGAATACAAGCTTGAAAGATGCAAAATTTATTACTATCCTTTGGCTATCAAGTAGTTTAGAAATTAGAAATTTCAGGATATAGGATATACATATTAATTTTGCCCTCTATTATTTTTGTCCCACACCTATCAGCATATTTGACTTGTTGAGCACCGACATGATGTGCTTCTCCAACATCTATTGAGATGCGCTGGTTGTGTACTCTTTCAGTCCGAATTCATCTAAATGACAATATAGATCCAACGTCCTCTAAAATGACTACTTAAAGGAATGCATGACATTAATAAGCCCACATTAGCACCTAGCATGTGCACTTGATTTCAATATGGGTTAACAAATCAAATCCAAGCACCATGAAAATTTACCACTATTGGACATTCCATGCTGAAACTTTATGCCATTTGGATTTCTGTTTATGCAATGCAGACGTTGGTTGAAAATAGGCAACTAAATGACAACCTGTTGGATTCTTTGGAGTACACCACTCAAGATTCCAACTCAGAATATCTATTTCTTAAGAAGAGTGGTGCGACTGATGAGGCCGTTCATATGAACATATCCTTAAACGTTAAAATATAATTAATTTCAGTAGACTATGCATCACCATCAAGAATGCTTCAGTCTCATTGGATACAATATTAGAGTGGACACATACAGTTAAACATTTAGGGCACCAAGAAATTAATCTCAAGAATTTACTGTAGACCCCTCCTCTCTCTCTCTCTCTCTCTATATATATATATATATATAAAATCAATACATAAAAATGTCGATCGCCTTTCTGTTTGAAATCGAAAACATCCGAAGAGAGAGATGCCCACCATCAGATCAATTTCTGCGATCTTCACATGACATGAATGTTTTCTCCACCAAGCAAGTAATCCAATCACAACCCCAGACCACTTAGGGCATCTGGAAAGGAAATTGGCGCCATGCTCCGAGTCGTAAGGTCACAGAACTAATAAGAAATATGATCATGGGCTTATAAATATATCACCCTCTACAGCATTGAAAGAAGAATACTCTCCAAGGTTGCCCAGTTGGAACAAATACAATTCCAACACAAGGCCATCAACAAATGAAGTGTAATAACGAACTTAAAATAAGGGGATGTTCTAGGATCAATGGTGGCTGAGTAATAGATAAAGGCTGAGCAATTGGTATTGAATCACCAAATTAACTTCAGCCTAGGCCGCGTATGGATGAATGAATGCAGAATTCATCTGCCATATCTTAATCGATTTGGCGGTCACAGGAGCGCCGGTTGCATTGTTGAAGAGGAAGACTCGTGCCCCGCCATAAATTGCTTCAGTTGGATACACACGCGATGTGATGCATGTCCTCCCCCCTTGAGCAAAGCTCTCTACTATGGAGTGATCCACCTGACATGAATTGCAGCAATGTGAGAAGACTTCATACCATCTATGTCTAGAACTAGTTTTCTTGTTCAGGAAAATGTTATACATGACACATGCATAGAATGCTAGAAATTAAGATCTTTCTTCCGAAAAAGTGGCCTTGGGGATTTGTGGCAAGTGCCTCTATTCCCATAGTGGGCCTGTCAATGATTTGATTGAAACTAGTTGATTTCAACTTCCCAGTGTATTCTTGAATCTTCACGAACCCTAGTGGATCAGACAATGATCCAGTAACCTAACCCATGCTGATGGAAAAGGCTCGTGGGTCAAGGTTAAGACCGTATGATATGTAATGTGTCAGTTTTTGAACATATCATATTGTTTCAAGCACACACAACAAAACGCAGTGGTTAGTGGGGAAAATACTGATACCTAAGCCAAATCCCCAAGCGACTCTACCCATTTAGAACATCAGACGATAATACAAAAGCAAAATTAATTTTTACCACGTATTCCAACTTACCAGAATCCTCACTGTCAAGCTTTCACCATCGAGCACAGGAACCGAGCTACCGTAAACCCTCTTGACAAGGTCATTTGCCAATGACGACCTGCAGTTCAGCAAATTATAGACTCTCAGATCCCACCATTCCGTTCTCTCAATTACAAGAGAACACCGCCACATAAATCTGTATTATATATCAAGAAGGTACAAAAAAAAAAGAAAAAAAAAAAGAGAGAAGAAGTGCAGGAACCATGCCTCAACTCATCCTGGCAGAAGAAAGTACCAAGGCCGCCATCCGTCCCCCTCCCAAGGTAAAAATACACTGCAGTCTGCTCACTTAGGTCCTGGTCGGCCAACACGAGCAATCCAAAAGGTCCCAATGCACCACGCCCAGCGGCACCACCGCTTGTGCTGCAGTTGTACCCCACGTCGGCCTCGATAGCCCGTTCCAAGGCCGACGCATCTATCTCGAACTTGGCCTCGATGTCCAACTGCAATGCAGATTGCCTAAACCGTGACTGGGAGTGACACAAGGAGCAATTCAGTAGTTTTTCCAGCAAGAAAGCAAATAAACTACCTGTGTGGCTTTGCTGATGTCCAATGGCGCTACTGATCCGACGCCGAGTGTGATGTTGCTGAACTCTTGGCTGCTCTGTCTTAGCCTCTCTACCTCGTCGACTGGCCACTGGAGTAGGTTTCTTCCCGTTTTATCATCATAGGTTACTGTCCTTGGAATGGTCTGTAATGTCAAAATCGACACAGTTGAGAATACTTGGTTATGGGGAATTATGGATTTTGGGCAAAGGCAGTTCCAGTTGGCTTGAGTAAATGGATAATTAGTGGGGATTAGACCCTGCTGAAAACCAGCAGGGAACACATCGAGCAGCTCATCACATTTCTTATTTTCCACTAGATTCTTCCGTTACAAAGAAAAGAATAAGTATTTAGATTGAATCATTGAATCCACTTAAGGGCCTTTTTGGATATTTCTGTAGGGTTGAGTTAAAAATCCTTCAAAAATCAGATTTGGCCCATCCAACATATATGTGCTAAACTATGTGCACAAATTGTATTTAATATTATAGAATATAAATAAATTTAAAAAAATATTATAGAATATAAGGCCCGACCCAGCCCACATCAGCTGGACCACTTCTAGTCTATTCCCGTAGGATAGAGAAAAGATCCGATGAAATCATTTTTTTCTTCCTATGAAATTTGGACCAACCCCTTTGAAAAATTTTTGTAAATAATGTGAAACTAGTCTTGTATTGCGTATATTCTTATTTAATTGGGAGGCTGAAGGGTACCCATCATTTATTAAAATCAAAAAATATATACAGAGTCAAGGAAAAGAGTGGACTGGCCTATATTTTTGTGAATCCTATAAAATTGTACAAGATTGCTCTAAACCGGAACAATTTCAGTTGTATGAGGAGAAGACTAGCTGAGTACGGCTATCCATGGAGGTCTATGATATGTTAATTAGATTCAAAAACGATTCAAAGTATAGGGTATGGATATAAAAATTAAACCCAACAAGCTATTAGGTTTGGACTTGGTCCCTCTTTTAGATACACATAATTTTTATTTTTTCTTTATCATTATCTTTTCATATTTCTCAGTTCATAATATGGTATTTTATGTACGTTAACAAAATTCAAAAGAAAAGGTCTAAAAGTATAGCAAAATAACTTGTTGAATATCTAATTTTCATTTGAGACCCGATGTAATACCTGATCCTTTTTTTGGACAATATTGGTTATGGACAAAGAGTTTTAGTTGGATTTGAATTTGGGATTGGACCTAATATACATAATACATGTACTTTGTGTTTGGGTATGGATATGAGTAAAACTGACAGCAATTGACCCAATCCAAGTGCAAGTACCAATGATCTATCTTTCTTTCTCCAACATCAAATTCCTAATTCCTTCTCACCTACAGGTCAGCATTAGCCAGGCGTAGATATATATTATCATTTTGTTACATCATAAACTTTAAGCAATGGACCCAATACATCTAAATGTAAGTATCAATGATCTATCTTCCATTCTCCAACATCAAATTCCTTCCTTCCACCTAAAGGTCAGCATTAGCTAGGTATAGATATATATTATCATTTTCTTACATCATAAACTTTATTACATTAGCATACTATATTTTCATCAAAAAAAGATAGGTTAGCATATTATATTTATTCACTCATCTAATACATCTGAGAAAGTATGTTGCAGATTGCAACAGCTGTTATTAGCTACTAGAATGGCAAAAAATAGATATGTATTTGAATGGTAGCATCATTGATTATTACTTGATCGAATTGAGGCTTACGTAGGTTATATCTCTCTTCTCTGCAGTGATATCAAGTATTGGGAGCTAGATAATTCTAGTGTAGGTGGATCTCCTCTCTTTTTTCAAAAAAATACGATAGAATAAAATAATATTTCTTTAAGATGATATATATGAAGATTTTATTTGAACAAAATATGATATGAAGTTTTCTACTTTAATATGTAATTAAAATCAGATAAATGACAAAAATGTTAAGAATGATAAATATATATTATTTCACCATAAAGAAAATGTTGTTTATATACTAGTTATATTTTGCATATCAGGAATTGAAAGCTGTGGACTTTTAGCCAACCTTCCACTATGTCACATTGGAAGCCTGCAGATTCACTAATGCAAATAAATGACTGCTAGCTATCCTGCATATACAATACAAAATCCTCTGGCTTTAGCACCAAGGCCGAGAATGGTAAGCCCACCTAACTTGAAAAAGAGAAGCATGTAAATATGACAAAATTGATCACATTTCACTCGACTAGAGGAAGTAATTAATTGAGATGTCAGGCTGCCGGAAGTGTGCACATCGGGGCCACTTATCAATATTCTTTGGACCGGACAAATGGCTTTATATATACATCTCATATTCTTTCATCTGTTTATAATATTTCTAATTTTTCCCTAACAAGTATCCACGTCCACGTACGGTCTTCTATCCTATCATAAAATAAAAAATTACGATCCAAAAATCATGGAATCAGAGAATGATATCGTTCAAAAACGAATTTTTTATGATATTTAAAAAATTTTATAAGATATTATGTATATTTTGAAGATGTCCGTCAAAAAATTGGATGTTCATGTATATATAAATATTAAAAAAATAAAAATAAATAAATTTAATAAATATTTAAAGAATTAAAATAAATATATTTTTTTTGATGAATTTTTTGAAACATACGTAACATTCCATGATACCTTTTGAATACCGCAGTCGTTCCTACTTACTCATACATGGCATCCTTGGCATCCTCTCATGTCCCTGTCAAATACCACCGTACTCATAGAACGTAATGACTGGTGCAAAAGAGTGCACGTTTCGCCATCATTATTATATAGGATACGTACGCTTGTCGTCCATGAAGTGCCACGTTAGCATCACGCAAGAGGGTAACCAGTTGAGCAAAATAAGGTTCATGGTGCTTCAAACGTCTGTCTAATCCCCCACATGTGACTTCTAAACATATAACACCCAAACGATCCAACCCCACATAAAAAGTTCTCGACAAAATCTTTAAAAAAAAGCTCGCTTAGTTTACCTGTACGGAGGCCCAGCCCTTGAGGAGGTCCGTCTTCTCGCTGTCGGTCTCCCCGCTCCAACCCCACAGCACGCGCCGCTCCTTCACCGGGTCGTAGAACGTCTTCGACGCGTAGTATTTGCCGTAATCGTACCTCAGCCCGATCCCCACGTCCATCTCTTGGTCGTCCGGCGTCCACGTCCCCTCCTCCCCGTCGTACGTCCCGATCGCGTAGTAGTCGTGCTTGTTGTCGTCCAGGCTCGCCTTCAGCACGTGCTTCACCCCCGGCCCCGGCCCGGTCGACGTGTCCAGCCCCACCTTCGACGCGGTCGACACCGGGTAGAAGTCCACGCACTCCCACATCCCGGTCCGGTTCACCGAGTGCAACAGCCTGGGGATGAGCTCGTAGGTTACGAAGTTCTTGGTCCGGTACACCAGCGCGATTCCGTTGTGGTCCGCATCCTTCGATCCGATGGCGATCCGCCAGGCCGACTCGGTCGGCACGTACCAGGCCGTGGTCGGGTCGCGGAAGTCGGTCAGCCCGATCCAGGAAGGGGGACGGATTACCGGGTTGGACTCAGACTTGTTCCACTTGAGAAGGAGCGGGTCGTCCGGGTCGGCCGGGAAGGCGAGGTTCTGGACCTGGACCGACTCGGTGGTCGAACCGGTGTAGACCATGGCGATCCGGCCGTCCGGCAAGAGCGTCGCGGAGCCGGTCCAGACGCCGTTGGCGTCGTACCAGTGGCTGGGGACCATGGCGAGGGGAAGGTAGAGCCAGTGGATGAGGTCACGTGACACGGCGTGCCCCCACGTGATGTTCCCCCACACCGCCGAGTCCGGGTTGTACTGGTAGAACAGGTGATACCACCCCTTGTAATACATGGGCCCTGCCAACCATTCACAGGCCAATCCAATCCGACGGTCACAATGCATTCCACGATTCCATGCCATAATACACTAAAAAAATAAAACAAGTTCATTTCTTTCTATCAAACATTAATATTACCATCAGGGTCTGAAGCATGGAAGCCAACGCCAGAGAGAGGCACCACGAAGATTGGAAATTCAAAGCGAAGAAGAAAAGAAAAGAATCAGTCGTGAGATCTATTTATTTTATTTTTGAAGCAATGAAGCGAAGGAGAAGGGAGTAAAAAGAAAAGAACCATTCATCCAGTTCTTCTGCGGCTGGAAATGGTAGGCCGTGCGCTGCCAGACAAGCATGGCGTTGGTCCAGGGGTAGACCGGGGTGGCGCCGAGGATCCGTCCATTGGACTTCTCCGACACGCCCTCGGCCGTGCCCCGGGACAAGGTCCATCGTTCCAATGGAGTCGCCGGTGCCCGGTCGGACGCCAATTCTCCTCCATGGTAAAACGGAGAGACGAGGCCCAGCAATGATACAGCTGAGACGGCGAACAAGACTAACATCAAGTACCTCCTCGGAGGTCCAGGAGAGGAGGTGGGAATGGAGGAATCATCGACTTGTTGGGAAGGAGAATAGGAATCTGGGATGAAGATGGGGGACTTGAGATCCGGGACGTCCATGGAAGGGTGAAGAAGAAAACCTTAGAAGGAACTGATCTGAATTTATTTAGAACTACAATATAAAACTATTATTACACTATGAAAACATATTTGTTTTTATACAGAAAGAAGGGCAGATGAGGCATGGACATATATAAAAGTAGTTTCTCGAAAGATGAGGCCGTGGACTGGTTGGTTCTCCGGGTGCACGGGAGCTGGATGAGGAACTGGTTCAGATGTACCTCCTCAACTAGTTTTGCGGTCTATAATCTATGGATTACATGGCGGAGGGTAGAGAGAGGTGGTACCTATGTGTTGAAACTTTGTCTTTGCTTGCTGGAACATGATAATTTAAATTAATTCCTCTGCATGAATGCTGCGGGCTTGCGACTGGTCGACTTTTCCATGGCGTCGCGGCGAAGAAAATAGGCATGTGCTGCATGAGAGGGGTGGGGTGGGGTAAATATTTAGAAACTTAGGTTTGTTTCGCCAAATATATTGGAAAAGATAAGAAAGGCCGAAAATGTAATTTTATGGACCGGCCCTCCCATGTGGTGGTCCTGGAGGCTGAAGATGCCAATTATTGCGTTAGATGGGACTGGACTGATTGCCACTCCGTTGGTCGTCCAGTCAGCAACAGGCCGTCCAATACAGTTCACGTATTCGGGATGGAAAACGGATAAGATATTGATGTATCTAGACTTATATCTATATTTTTAATAAATGTAAATATTAAATGAGTATTAAAATTAATTATAATATAAATAAAAATATTCAAAAAATTTTGTTGTTAATGATCAAGCAAGAAAAATATATATAGATATAGGAATACATATTAGTTATTTATATTTTTAACAATAAATTCTAAAAATATTATAAAAAAAATATATATATATATATATTAAATAAAAAATGATTATTTTTTATTAAAATTAATACTTCAAATATAAAGCATCATAACATGCATCAAATGATTATAATATATATGAATAAGTAAAATAGAGTACCACTGAACATTTGTTATTTGAGTAAAAGGTTAAAATTTGTCGGTAGATATTTGAATTTGTATCAAGATATGATCGGATGCAAAAAAATTTTTAAAAATTTATTCAAATCAGATATGAAAATGGATGTGGTTAGATTTTATCAGGTTCATTTTAAACTCCGTGCGTAGGCTATGCTTGCGCTGGTCTTGATTGCAACCTCATATGCGACTCATCTTGTATTTGTACAAGTTTTTAAATGGCAGTCGAACAAAATATTAAATGTCAAGTTTCCTTCCACATGACCTCCTCTTTCTGTGTACATGTTCTGCTCGTTGGCTGGGTTATTTCTGCAGTTATAATCTTTCTTGATGATTCTAATAAAAAAATAACGATAAAAGTAAGTGCAAGAATATAGGATTTTTTTTTTTTGATAAACCAAAAATGTAGTTTTCTATCAGATGTCATGTTTTTTGATTGGTCAAAATGATGATCCCGATTTACGTGGAGGTCTCTTTTTCTAACAGAGCTTCCGTGGCACTGACAACTTTTTCTGTTCCTTCCAAACTCACAACTTGCATGGATTTGCACATACGTGTAGCATAACTAGAAGAGGGAAAGACAAGAGGCGTGGAAGAATAATCCGGTTCAGAATCTTGGTTGCTTTCACTTGATGGTCAGAATTTTGATTTCAATATCCTTTTACGTAATGAAATTTTAATCTTTCTTTCCGTGCCAACCTGCTGCTAATAAGCCAGCTTTGACTCTAGGCTATTAAATATTAATTTCCTTTTTTTCTGGTAGGAAATATATTATATTAATTTCCTTGACAGAAGGCAAATTAGTCAGAGTTGCCAGGTTGGAATGGTTCAAACATATTTTAAATCCGAAAAATTGAAAATATTCTCAACCAATAAGAATCTTTCATGTTAACTCATTTAAAAAAAAAAAAAGGTCGTGTTGCATGTTTTTAGACCTATGCCGTTGTTTCCGCTAGCTGTGAGCTGTGACGTGGTTACCCTGCAAACTACCATGCATCAATTGCATATAAACCATACAATCATATCCTTGGTTAAGGATTGTTTTTTTTTTTTTTTTGAGGGGTGAAATATTCCATGTCTGAAGATCAAACGTGACAAAGCTGCACGCCATAAGGCAGCAACCGACCTTTTTGACTGATTTGTCAATGATCCTGTCAGGAACACATCAGACCAGAAAGGTATGATCAGGTTTGGTCAGAGTCTATGACCACTTTACAATTCGTGATCTAGATCCAAATCCAACATATCCACTTGGGGATCGAGTCAATTGAAGTTTTCGGTTGGGTCCACGTGTGATCAATTTTACTGTTACATCTAGCCAGATTAATTACTAGATCATATCCAGCATAGCTGGAATTTTTCATCCTACCAGACTACAGGACCACAGGGCTTCAATAAGCCACCGGCTTCTGGCTGCGTCACATATATTTTTGCTAAGAAGAATCCGAGTCATCAATATTAAACAAGAATGAAACCATTTGGAAGTCTTATGAGGATTTTGTTATTCCATTCACGTGTGGCTTCTTCAATATGACCAGCATTTATCTCGATTATTGACCTAGGGTTTCTCAAGATGTATACGCTTTCACCCAACCTTATTGTGATCAATTGAAGCACGCCAACCATGTTTCATCCTAATAAATGCATTCTTTCAAAGAAAATTCAGAGAGAGATGAAAGGGACCGATAGGACTCCAGAAGGCACGCAAAGCATGCCAATTTTTTTTTTTTTAATAAACTTGATGACCCCATCAATCCAAATATTGTTCAAGAGATCCTCATGCCACCAGGATCTGTAGGTGCAGTAACTGTGGATGGTGAAACCTGTTCCAATCTCAAATCACACTTTTTAATGCTAATCTCAATCAAATTAGACGAGGTTAAAGGACTATGTATGATTATTAGCCAATAGAACTTTAGATTTTTAAAATGGTCGAGAACCATGGCTAATTTGTTAGCCATTTAATTTAGTGAAGTCGACAAGGCAACCATGAAGCAGCATCAGGCCGACGAACCCCACATGTTTAATAACTGAAAACATAGGTTTTGAATTTTCTTGTCACGCTATCAAGATTGGAAAATTCAATGAATTGACTCATGACTCAACTAATCCTTCTTTCTGTCTCACTAGTTAAGATCATGCATGACATGGCTAACATTAGAAAACAAACATGACTACCGTAACCGAGCCTATCCTGACTTGAATGACTAATCTGAATTGAAGAAACTTGTTTGAGTCATCTTCTATTTCTTTTAATCAAACTAAAGTTCCAGATGTTAGCAATTTTTTCCTACTTATATGCATAGAGAAGCCAGACTTGTCTGAGTTGCTGAGTTGGCTTGTGCGACTAAAGCAATCAGAAATGGGCATGTCAAGTATGCATAAGAGTTTTCCAACCTTGCAAACTACTACATCATTCCATATATAGAGAAGCAACAATCATGTTTACTTGGTGCATCAATGACAAATGAATCGTAGGCAACAAGTCAAATGATTTTGTTAGGTCATGTTTCTCTTGTGCTCCAGTCTAAAATCTGAACTCAAATCAAACAATTGGAAATAACTGTTTCACCTGTGATAATCTTTCATCTATTGGATAGGAGTTAAAGATGGCCCAAATCAAAGAATTAAAATAAAACATTACGTTACAACAGCGCATTGTGAATTACACCAAAGCAATAGTCCACTGGTAATATGTGGGTGGCAATGAAAAATTTAATCCAGCAGTAGGGATGCTGAATGGCATTAGGATGCAGAGCAGCTCCAGGCAAGTTCCATCTTAACAGGCCAAGCCACTTTATTCTTTCCACTAATATCTCAGAGCTTCCGTAGAAGAGAAGGAACACGTAAGGGGGCAGCCATATCTTCCCAAGAAGCTCCTCCAAGCGCTGTGCTTGGTTCACATACCCTTCCAACAAGGAGCCAAAAGCTCTTTATCACCAGGTCCCACAGATATTGAAAACCTCTTTTAGTCTCACATCACAAGCTGTACTGATAACAAGAGCAACGAAATTTCAGAGCAAATTGTAATCAAATTCTAGGTGCTGACAATTATAGATTCCCATCCAATGAAAGCACAGGCCCCACACTGTAGCATACCAATGAGACATAATCTTTAATTACTTAACCTAATATTTGATGTGTTTTAAATGTGTATATATTTGTGTTAAATGCTTAGTCAAATAATGACCTGTAGCATGTTATTTCGCCAAAACATGTTTTTATTTGTACAGAAAATGAACTTTCACAGCACCGTGACAGCATGGCAGAACAAGTACAGAGAAGCGCAAGTCCAAAACTACTGGATGTTTGGAACTTGTTTTCAGAACCAAAATATTGTGCAGCATGCACGTACAAATAGATATGTAATAACTCACCTTATAATATTGATTGTAATGTTGATTTCAGTAATTCTATGCAAGCAGTGCTGTTAGTGGCATTGTCAAAACAAATAGATAAAATTTGATTGCTGCTGCCATATGTGCCGGTAGTTTGCATTATGGCATTAGCTATGGCAGATGTAGTATGAAGAAATTCAAAAATTTTAAAACTTAAAATATGTTTATTTAAAAGTCAACTTTCATCACTATAATGTCCAGTTATGCAAATATAGGATTCTCCATTATGTTAAGATGTCCAAATATCGCATGTTAATGGTACTTTACAATTAATATTTAGTTAAGAAGATTAACTAAATTATTTTTCATAATAAGATACTCTTTTAAAGCTTGCCTATGGATAGTTTGTCTATTTACCCATTTGTATTGCAGTTATAGTGACTTTTGAATATATGCCTCGAATAGTCGATCATCCGCCATAGAAAAAGGTTGCTCGGCTTGTACAATATAACAAGCTAATGCATTTCGCTAGCATTTTTGGTTGTACTAGAAGGAAGAAAGCGAACCTCCTTGTAAATTGAGGATAGATTGAGCACGATCCTCATGCACCTTGTGACTCTTTCCTTAGGTGACCAGTGCCGGAACGTGAGTCGCAAGTGTAGAATTTCATATATTTTTTACATTGCACTTTCTCCACTCCCTCTACAACTATCCGATCGAAACCTTGCCAAACCTCACTAGTTCTCTTTCTTCGGGAACTAGTGGCTCCACCATCACACTCCCCAATCTCTTGAGTTTGAGACGGTAATGGTCCCTCACAAGGTGGTGGTGAGATTTGGAAGTTGCTCTCATCAGAGGATGTTATTATAATAATATTATTGAAGAAAGTAGAATAGGTTGGAGAAAGTAGAATAGCTTGCGAGGTTATAGAATAGAGAAAATGAGAGCTTGATGATGAATAGCTTGAGAGATTATAGAGTAAAGAGAATGAGAGATTGGATGGTGCGGTGGAAATGGTGAGGATGAAGGGGTATTTATAGTTTTTAGAAGCTTTTCCACTTCCCAGTTTACCCTTGCAAACTAGCCGTTGTGAGAGGTATATGGGTCTTTTGTAAATTCTTTTTATCAAGAAAATTAATTCTTTTACAAAGGACCATCAAACCTTTAAATATGACCGTTTTATAGCTATTGGAGGGGTTAAATAGATAAATTTTGCATAAAAAATGGAAAAATGACCGTTGATTTTCAAAATATAGCCATTGCAGGCGTGGCCCGGCACGCAACGGTCATAGTCGTGCCGGGCCAGGCCCGGCACTAATAGGCCATTGGGCCGAGCTAGGCACAACCCGAAAAATAAACAGGCCGTGCCATACTGCAGACCCAGGATCCTTAGGCCCAGCACGGCCTGTTACTGTAGTTCAGGCTAGGCATGGCCCAGTACTGTAGATAACCGGGCCGTGTTTGGCCTGGCACGACATGAGCTGTGCCGGGGGTGGGGGGGGGGGGTGGTGGCGGGCTCACGGGCGGCCCGGCCCGTTGGCCACTCTAGTTTCCATGTATACATCCTTCATCTTCTCCTACAACTAAGAATAGTTACTTTTCCTTTTGCTATGAGTATCTTATCAAAATCCACCACACCACTGATCTCAATGACCTTTCTATAGCTTCCAAGCAAACAATGGTAAACCAAGACTTACCTCCACCGAAATTATCTGCCAAACAACTGCTTGAAAAATGTGGAAAATGGTTTTGAGATCAATTGTATCGTATAGGACTGATATTACTGTTAATACTGCAATCATTAAAAAAGTAGGCCAAAGATAACAAATCATGGGACCTAAAATCTTATGTGAAAAATCATCTCTCTAAATGCCAGACCAATGATCCTATTTATATAGAAATATAGCATCACTGAGCTTGTATAAGACAAATAACAGTTGAAGACAAAAATAAAAGGCAGTAGACGCATTTGTTGCTGCCTACAATGGCCAATAATTGCCAATAAAATAGTAAACAGAGTTAGTCATCTCATGGAACTAAATTAAAATTAGTATAATTATGATAAGCAAAAGAATGAATTCAAAAAGTTTGGTCGAGTAACTTGATCAACTTGACCCATCCTGGCATGCACTTTAAAAGAGCCCAAAAAAAACAATAACAGTCAGCAATCTTGTGACATGTATGATACTTGAAAAACAAAAAAAGGAAAAACAATGACACAATTGAAGTAGGGTCGGTGGAACCTAAACACAGGTCAGCCTATCACAGGAGACAAGAATTGAAAAATTTTAAAATCATTAAAAGACAAAACAAAAACGAAAGTGATCAGACAAAACTCCTCCATCTTACAAAAAACAAGACACAATCAAGTTAAGAATTATAAGATATGAAATACTGAACAGTCTATCATGTTACAACACTTTGATACTCATTAGTACATAATTAACAATTTACAGAACATACTTAACATGCCACTACTCAGAGAACACAACATGCTGAATGACTAGAATGCCCATCCTGATTTCTTGGCTCACAGAAGAGCTGGCTATTATTTTCTATAAGCAATAAACACCAAATAATGGCCTCTTAGCAATCAATTTGGATTAGTCTCTTAATAAGGGAACAGTAGAAGGAGAATTTCTGGAGTTCTAAGCATACCTTCTGGAATGATACCATGTGTATCGTAACCCAGACAAGCATCCACTTCAGTGGAGACCTGGCAAGGAACTAATTTAACCAAGTCAGCTTCCACATTCACCCTCGCCTGTAAGCCAATGGAATTAAATTTTCTTCTTGAAATCATGAGAAACCAAAAATTACAACCCATCTTATCATGGAAGCAGGACACACTACCATTGGGATTCTGCTGCTCGTAGCATTTGCTATCTGCCAACGAGGTCTCTATACAACTCTACAACTCAAAAATTCAGTCATAACTACTTAAAAAAATAAAAAAAAAAACTTCTTTCCTTTATAAATATTAATAAGATAGCCAATTAGATTGTTTCCGACAGCAAACTTCCAATTATAAATAACTAATTCTAAAAAAGCTTGAACATTGTCCTCACCCTGAACTCAGTGTCAAGAAGATCAAAAATACATAAGAGGAAAAACTCCAACCCACTCCAAAAAAATTAAAAAAAAAAATTTCTTTCCTCTATAAATATAAATAGGAGTAGCCAATTAGGTTGTTCCCAACCATAAACTTTCAATTATGGATAACTAATTTCAGAAAAGCTTGAACATTATTCTCACCTTGAACTTAATATCAAGAAGACTGGAAATATACAAGAAAAGAGAAAACTCCAACCCACTCAAAAAATAAAAATAAACAAAAATCCTTCTTTCCTCTATAAATATTATAAGAGTAGCCAATTAGGTTGTTCTCGATGATAAACTTCCAATTATAGATAATTAATTTCAAAAAAATTTGAACATTGTCCTCATCGTGAACTTGGTGCAGCAAGGCCAAAAATACACAAGAGGACGAAAATTCCAACCCACTTGAAAAAATAAAAAAAAATCTTTTTTTTATAAAAATTAATAGGAGTAGCCAATTTGGTTGTTCCTGACGATAAACTTCTAATTACTGATACTTAATTTCAAAAAAGCTTGAACATTGTCCTCACTCTGAACTTGATGTCAGAAAGGCTGAAAATATACAAGAGAAGGAAAAACTCCAACCCACTTGAAAAAAAATCTTTACTTCCTCTATAAATATTAATAGGAATAGCCAATTAGGTTGTTTCCGATGATAAATTTTTAATTACAGATAACTAATTTTAAAAAAGCTTAAACATTGTCCTCACCTTGTACTTGGTGTCAGGAAGGCTGGAAATACACAAGAGGAGAAAAAACTCCAACCCACTCGAAAAAATTAAAAAAAATTCTTCTTTCCTCTATAAATATTAATAAGAGTAGCCAATTAGGTTGATCCCGATGACAAACTTTCAATTACAGATAACTAATTTCAGAAAAATTTGAACATTGTCCTTATCCTAAACTTGATATCAGGAAGGCCTGAAATACACAAAAGGAGGGAAAACTTCAATGCACTCAAAAAAAATTATATATTTTTTTCTTCTATAAATATTAATAGTAGTCAATTAGGTTGTTCTCCATAACAAACTTTCAATTATGGATAACTAATTTCAGAAAAGTTTGAATATTATCTTCACCCGGAACGTGGTGTCAGAAAGGCCAAAAATATATAAGAGGAGGAAAAACTCTAACCTACTCAAAAAAAATTAAAAAAAAAATCTTTTTTTCTCTATAAATATTAGTAGGAGTAGCCAATTAGATTGTTCCCAACGGCAAACTTCCAATTAGGGATAACTAATTCCAAAAAAGAGCTTGAACATTGTTCTCATCCTGAACTTGATGTCAGGAAGGTCAGAAATATACAAGAGGAGGAAAAAATCTAATCCACTCAAAAAAAATAAAAAAATCCTTCTTTTCTCTATAAATATTTATAGGAGTAGCCAATTAGGTTATTTTCGATGACAAACTTTCAATTACGAATAACTAATTTTAGAAAAGCTTGAATATTATCCTCATCTTGAACTTGATTTAAGAAACATCGGAAATACACAAGAGGAGGAAAAACTCCAACCCACTCAAAAAAAATAAAAAAAAATCCTTCTTTCCTCTATAAATATTAATAAGAGTAGCCAATTAGGTTGTTTCTGATGATAAACTTCTAATTATGGATAGCTAATTTCAGAAAAGCTTGAACATAGTTCTCACCCTGAACTTGGCGTCAGGAAAGCCAGAAATACACAAGAGGAAGGAAAACTCCAAACCACTTGAAAAATTTAAAAAGAAATCCTTCTTTCCTCTATAAATATAATAGGAGTAGCCAATTAAGTTGTTCCTGATGATAAACTTTCAACTATGGATAACTAATTCCAGAAAAGCTTTAACATTGTCTTCATCCTGAAGTTCATGTCAGGAAGGTCGGAAATACACAAGAGAAGGGAAAACTCCAACCCACTCGAAAAACATAAAAAAATCTTTTTTTTCTCTATAAATATCAATAGGAGTGGCCAATTAGGTTGTTTCCGACAACAAACTTCTAATTATCCATAACTAATCCCAGAAAAAGTTGAACATTGTCTTCACCCTGAACTTGATGTCAGAAAGGTCGAAAATACATAAGGGGAAAAACTTCAACCCACTCGAAAAAAATAAAAAAAAAAATTATTCTTTCTCTATAAATATTAATAGGACTAGCCAAATAGATTATTTCTGACGATAAATTTTCAATTACAGATAACTAACTTCAGAAAAAGTTTGAACATTATCCTTATCTAAATTTGGTGTCAAGAAGGCCGAAAATACAGGGGAGAAGAGAAAATTCTAATCCACTCGAAAAAAAAAATCCTTCTTTCCTATATAAATATTAATAAAAGTAGCCAATTAGATTATTTCTGATGACAAATTTTTAATTACTGATAATGATTTCAGAAAAGCTTGAACATTGTTCTTACCTTGAACTTGATGTCAAGAAGATCGAAAATACACGAGAAGAGGAAAAACCTCCATCCATTTAAAAAATTAGATGACAAGACAAAAAAGATGGATCAGATCACACCAGAGCTGAGAATAATGGACGGAGGAGAGCATCTTGCATTTGACGGTGCCCGAAACGGTCTCGCTAAAGCTTGACATTGCGTACAGCTTGGTGTAAATCTTGACACCGAGAGTGGAAAATCAGAAAATAAAGCGAGACAGATGAAGAAAGAGAGGCGAGGGAGGAGGGAATATTTACGATTGCCGAGGGCTGAGGATGCGTCGCTGATGGGGCATAGACGCTCGGCGAGGATCGTCGCTGAAGACTAAATCCGAGGAAAATCGGAAGAGGGGAGCGATACGGCCATTTCCGCTACCTACCGGTGCTCGGTCTCGAGGGTAATCCGGTTTCTCACTGTTTCTATGTTGTCACCCCCCGTAATTATCTTGCAAATTGCAGCACTTACAATGAGGAATTAGATGAGATATACTAATGGTTAGATGGCACATGAACATGGTGCTGCAACCAAGATTCGGCCGTGCGCTACTTATCACCTTTTTTTCCCTTTTGGTAAGCAAAAGAGCCAGAGGCCATATTAAAATGAAAGTAAGTATGCTACATGAAGAATGTACAAAAGACAGCAAACCTCCACAAAACCTAGATAAATTGTAGTGCATATCAAAACAGCTCATTACATGAACATAACAACGTTTAAACGGTATCAGAGCAATATTTGAGTAAAACATACTTGATAATGGATGACTTGATCCTCGATTTTTTTTTCCCTCGGAGAAGCTCGAATAAGACAGAAAGTGTATCTGTTGCTTGGTGAAGCAGGGATGAAGAAAAGCACAGTAACATTTGAGAAGAACATTGATCTCTATAAGTATCGAAATATGGAAGATATGGAGAAGAAGTACACTTGTACCAAAAAGAAGAGAGCCATAGCAGCATGTAAGTAGTATTGAAGCAACATTTGAGTCGAACACAGCAGGAATTAGATGACTTGCACTGGTTATCTTTCGTTGCCGCATCATGACAAGAATTCAATTCGTGCCTAGAAGAGATGATTGGATATTTAATAGAAATCTCTCTTTTTGATGTGAATATGGAGGAAGGAAAAACTTTCCCCAGATTTATTTCGAATGAAGATATTTATAGAACAATTTTACAAAGAGCAAGAGTAGAAGAAACTCACAGCAAAGATAGAGGCAAAGCCTGTAAATCAACCTGTCAAGATTATTAAGCTTAAAGACTAAACTGAAAATCCATGAAAGAAACAGGATATTTAGGGCAGATCGATGTTAGGATGGCTCGGTTTCGACTCTCGCGGCATAAGACTTCCAATGGTGAAAATTGAAAAGGGTTTTATGCAACATCAAGTTGATGGAGCTTTCCTTGTATCGAAAAAAAATGGGGGCTGCGTTCCAAATAGATGTGTCAACACACCGTCAATACCAATTGATCACATCCCTTTTTCAACTCCCTCTTGATTTGTCCGGCTTTCCATAATGTCCACAGGTCACTGTCACATTCAGATTCTTTGGCCAACCAGATATATTGAGATAAAGTTTCAAAGGGAATCAAATGCTCTTGGCAAAATGACAAAGGGCAGAACTGACAATTGAAGTTCAATCTATCTTTCAAAGTCAACCATATGAATACTCCAATCTTTTCTAGCACCTCAGCATTCCAATTGTTGTAGAACGGCCAAAGAAGACCTTGATTAATGAACTTATAGGAGCTAACAGCGCCCATGGCTTGTGAGCTTCCACATAAATCTGCCCGCTAATCGCAAAGGATTAATTGAATCAATAATACGAAGAAGAGCATTCACTAGCGTTGATTCTGAATGGATCAAAGGACCAAAAAATTTCAGACCAGCTCCTTTTCTTCGAAGGACCAAAAATTCGAGACCAGCTCAGATCTCTTGGATAATTAAACCCTTTCTCATCTTGAAGAAAAATTTCTTAAAAAACTATTATCCGCTAGAGGGCAGAATAAGGTACAACGTGTGACGCACCGTACAGGGTGTTTTTCGTTTTTTTTTTTTTTCTTTTTTCTTTTTTTTTCCAAGAAGCATGGTCGCAGGTTTCCTTGAAAACACGTATAGTTGCAAATTTTTTTTTTATCTATTTACATGTGAACAATTATCAAGAGGCGTCTATGCTAGTCGCCCTCGCATCTTCTTTTACCGACGTGAACGAGGTCAAAAATAAGTTTAAGGGTATTACAATGCAAAAACCCTCCAGTTTCTTCTCCTGCTGCTGCATAGTCCAACTCTCTCCGGTTTCTTGTCCTGCAAAAAATCTAGCTCTCCAAGAATAGAGATCACAGCCAACCATCAGATGGCCCATGGATGAATCAAGTCACCACACATGCTGAAATCTAGTAAGAGTAACGCTCTGATGCAAACTATTCCTCAAGATTTGATATTGTTATCAGCACGGTACTGTAATTATGATACAAGACATTTCCTCAAAAGTGAAACAAAAAAAAAAAAAATCTGCTTTCCACTCTGCTGAAGAAATGTATGATGATCCAATTTCCACCATCCAATATCAGATAAACGCCTCTCGCAAATTGGTGGGTAGCTTTAGTTCAGGCTCAACCTCACCAAGAGGTGAGAAATGGTACTCAACCATGTCATCTGACACTTGTTCTAATGACGGAGGATCCCACTGAATCAAGTTTAAATCATGAATGCACTTATTAAATCCACCACTAAACATATTGATAGTCCAAGAATCGAAGTTCATACCTTTGGAGCCAAGTCTTTGTCAACCAATCGTGCCCGAACACCCTGTAGAATTGGGAGGTAGGTCAGTAAATTTTTTTCCTGGAAGAGTGGGTCTGTAACAATAAGGAACAAATTATAACACGTTTCTTGAAGATGGATGATTCTGAATACCTCAGAGAAATCATGAGAAACCTGTTTCGAGATACCATGAAGAGACATACGATATTCACGAACAAGGCATTCATCCAGCGTTTCAAATCTACCTTCTCGTATCTATTGAGTAGCCACTAGCAACATCAGCAGACATACCACAACAAAGAAGCAACTACCAAGGTGCTCAATTTACTTACAGATCTCAGGGTAACTTTTAAACTCAAAGGAGAAGCTTCTTTGAGTTTCTTAAGTGCAGATGTACACCAATCCTGATTTGATCTAGCTGTCTCGCTTTCCTGATCACATGTACAAACAAGGTATCAGAAGAGAAAATAATGACACTTATGGAGAATTTCTAAGTGGCACAAGAGGAGTTGTTGCATCTTATGTTTAAATAATAATAAGTGCATAACCAACACAGACTTTTCTGTTCTCTGGATTCACCTTTCTGACATGTAGTCTAAGCATGTAAACTTTACTTCATTTCTACTTCAAGAAGGTTTCATTGTGTGATTACCAAAAAGACTTCAGTTGAAGTTTCACTCATCTTCCAAATCAGTTATGAGAAGTTGAGAGCAAACTCTGTTTTAGCAATTGAAAGCTCAAGGATTTGGCCAAAGCTGAAGTTGACTTCTTCAAAAAGTCAAAGAGATATTACATACTCTTTGCTAGCACATGTTTAGCAGACATATGACATTGTGCATGCAGGAACAAAGTATAATTAAAAATGTTTAGATGAGAAGAACATAAAGGAAACTACACAGTATCAAAAGTGCATATAGGACATGTTTAGTAGACATGTCACATGGTGCACATAGGAACAAAGTAGAAATAAAAATGTTTCTATGATGAGCACAAACCCAGGAAACTATACAGTTCAAAAGTGCATTTCCTGGAAAGGAATTAAGTTAACTGACAAAGTGCCAGAGAACCAATCACTTACTTTCTTTTGTGAAAAAAAACCACTGCTGGATTGAAGAATGTCACATCAGGAATGGTGTTATGAATACCTGGAAAGTCAAGCTGATAAAGAAAATACACATCACAGAGATGGAGAACATGGACCTTATAAAAAATGGATGGTAGAATAGAACTCTATTACGATGGCAGCTTTGACCGGTCACAAATTAGACTTATTCAGTCCCATGCTGATAAGGAATGTAATAAGCATAATGGGAAACAAATAGTGCAGCTAAAGGACTTCTATTCAATCTGGATTTGGGATTGCCCAGTTATCAAGATTCCTATAAAGAGTCTTGGGAGCAAATCAAAAGGTAAATAAAGAAGGAAATCACAGCATATCAGCAATAAACCAGCCCTAGCTATTAGGGATTTTCTTTATTTCCTTATTAATCCTAGCTATAGGCTATAAATAAGCCTAGCCGGCTATCTTGAGGGAGAAAAAAACTAGATTGCTATTTTCTTCTTGTTCCTCTTAATTTCCAACATTAATAATATTGCTTTCGGAGGCCTTCTCATCTTTGAATTTGAGAGACTCTTGTTAGGGAAGTATAAATCTTAACAAACTCATAATGGCAATCATAGTAATGTAAGGTCATTAGCAGGGTTACATTCGTTATTCTTTTGGTTCCATTTCTCAATCAATAAATTGAATCATGATGCTAAGATGAAGATGACATTTGCATAAGTTTTAATTCAGCTGTCAATAGTCTGTGGAGATTAAAAGATAAAACAGGAATACTCACCAAAGCATCCACAATTTCCTCAACTGTATCATGGCCAAAACATTTATCGATGACCTCCAGCCTAAACAAAATACATACAAAAGTCAACACAAGGATATGTTTTCTATGTATTCTACATGAGACACAAGTTGCAAACAGCATACATGAATAATGGGTCCAAAGCATGTGCAACATATTTAAAAGGCAAGAAAAAGGGTTTCCTATACTAATGTAATCTTGACACAAATACATAACAGCAGCTGGCTAAACTTTTAGTGTCTTTCCATGCAAAATAAGCACATACAATTCTTAAATCCACAATGCCCTTGAAGAGTTTTTGCAGATAAGTTGCTTCTATGGGTGAGGAAAATAATTTGTCTCCAAAGCAGGAAGTGCAAGGTAGCAAAAACCCACTGCCAATTGTAACAACTTCTCAACATGCTTTAACCGTGGATGAAGATATTATCTAAGGGTGAAGATATCATTCAGGTCGAGACAGATCCTGAAGTTTATATTACAAAGTATTTTGATACAAGCAAGTTATGTATGGATGCTTTATTTATGAGGAAGTCTCTTCATCAAAAAAACTATCCATAGAAGTGAAAAGAAAAGGGTTTTCTTCAATCTCGTTATTTGGTTTTATATCAGAAATGCAAGGTCATAACCATCTTTTAGTAGGTTGTCCTTTTGAAGCCTGGATCAAGCTGTCTAAACTAGAACATGTGTTACATGCCTGAACTCTCAATTGAGTAGCTGAAAATCTGAAATTAATGGTTCAAACTACCATCAGTTTCAGGAGCAATGAAGCAGAACCTCTCAAAATTTTAGAATGTGAAGGTGTTTCTGTAGTTAATATTACAATCACATATTTCGCGGCAATAGCTTTTTCACTAAAGCAAATTTAGTTATTTTATTTCAAGAAACACAAGATATATGAATATTAAAAAAATCAGGACATCAAAAAAATCACTCTATCTGAACCAAGTTTCATTTTGTTATGACATGTCAAACAATGACCAAGTTAGAAAACATAGTGTCCAGAAGTGGGTGCAGGTATGAGAATCCAGAACAGGCTTGCCACTAAGCAAAAGGCTCCCAATGCTAAGTTCGAAAGGAGTCCTACCATGTTAGAATAGGTTTAGGCTACAGCGTTAGCAAAAAAAGGAAACAATATGAAAATTTTCAAGAATGAGGACTCTATTTGAAATGATATTAAAGGAAAATTGGATTGGACATGTCAAAAAAGTTTAAATAATTGTACTCTTGGATGATAACACAATAGGCAACATAATCTGGTTAATGAAAATCACCTCAGGACCCAGGATTATTTTACTGTTTGATATCCTTAATAGAATTCAAAATGATAGAAGATGATTCCCATCAATCTTGAATCAGCTGGAGTTATCTTAAGGTTGTCTAGCAGCGTAATCAGTTGTCCATGAGAAGCAAATCATGATCATATTTTTGACAGATTGGACCACATAAAAGGTGAGAAAGAAGTCTAGAACCTAGATATTGCAAGGGAGGAGCAAAACTAGAGATATAGATAAGGAAATTTATTAAAAGTAGAATGGCATGTTTTTGGTGATAGACACGGAAGCTTAACCGAAAAAGAGAGTCCCAATGCACAAGGCTCCTGCCATTTCAAGGTCTGAGAAGGTTCAAATGTATGCAGCCTTAGCCCTGCATGCGGAGAGGCTGTTTCCGTACTTCCAACCCGTAACACATAGGTCTCAATGAAGGAACATCACCATTGTGCCAAGACCTGCCCTCAGATGAGGAAGCTTAACCAAGATGGATAAATTATTTTCTAAAATAAGATCGGCCAAAGGAAATTCAGAAAATTGATTAGTGTTTCCGAGTTAAAGGGTGAACTACAAATAGCCCTGACACCAAAAAAGGTTTGGAAATTATGAGAGAAATTAGGTCCAGCTACCAGCTTAACAAATAAAAACTTGGAAAATCAATCCAAATGTTAATATTGTGATATAAGAACAAATGCTATGTTTAAAATTGCATCAAATATTCTGGAGTCAAAGTGATAAAAACACAAAGAAATCAGAATTTTTTTCAGGAAAAATGAAAATTCAGAGAATTAATTTATATAAAAAGAGGCTATGTTCCTACTTAGGCAATTGAAGTACTTACTGAAACTAGTGTAAGCGACTGAATAGAGAACACCACCACGACAACAAGAGGCAAGTTCTTACATCAAACAAACCAATGCTCCGTAAATATATGCATTTAGTTAAATGGCCGCAAAACCTCAAAAGAAGGAGAATTTGACCAAATTCAGGATTTTGGCCTACTCAACTATTTTGGATAGATATTAAATATACACTAGGCCCTGAAAGCTTCATAGCTGTCATATATAATAAACTTTTGAAGAACCAAGGTCCAATAAGTAAATGAAAGATACTAAATATTACACAATTGGTATCTAATAACTTTTCTTGGCTTCTTTTAATTTACACCTAGTTTTTCTTTTTTCCCCCTCATTTTTCCTTTTTTTAACCAAGACAACTTGGAGTCAAACAATTGAAATTAACATAACTGCTGAAACTTAAACTCCACAAGCCCAACTGAAATCAAGTTTTCTTGACCTTGAATATACAAATCTGAAATCTATGAAGCAGTAATATTGTGTTTGCTTATAACTTCAGAAATTAAATTCAGAAAGTACAGATTATCATGTGAAAAAATAAAATGTTTTTTTAGGTTGAACTTGCGAGTGATTTTTTTTACCTAATCCATAGGGCACTATCAATGATATTTTCTGGGTTTAGGTATTTTCAGACATAATGTATGGTGATGCTAAAATTCTGGGAACATCAACACTACCGTACGTAATACAAATCCGACAAACTTTATATAACTTAATAAGCATCTATATTAGTCATTTATATTTCCACTCTCTTTCTGACCACCAAACATTTGGTGCTTATGGAAGAAAATCAACTATCATATGATATATTTAGATTTCAAAATCTGCATTTGTAAATATGTGTTCTATCTGATAGAAATGTTTGTTGTTAATGATCATTCAATCAAAATGAACATGATTTAAAGAACTTCAAAGAATTTAGAATACGAACGTCACCTGTGAAAAATGCTCTTTTTATCTGGATACACAATGTCACCATATTGTGCAAGAGATGAGTCTATGACAGAAGGATCATCAGTAACCAACTTAGCAAGCCTTTCATCAATCCAGTTAAGTCTCTGTTAATTTTTTTACAAAAAAAAAAAAAAGAGCATTAAAATGGATGCGAAAGAAGAAATTTGTATTATAAAGGCAGAGAGAGAGTTCCAAAATAGAGCAGGGGCTGAAGGAACAAACAGCACTCATTGAATAGTGTGTGGCAAGGCCAACTGCCAGCATGTCCACTCCATTGAGCCTTTCACCAGTTAGAGCCAGGTATTCCCCTGCAAAAACAGCATAAGCATAGGAATCATATTGCACAACAATGATGAGAAAAGAAAGAGAATGCAGTATATGCCACAATGAACTATGCTAGTCAAGATGGCTATTAAAAGCAAAAGACAAATGATGTGATTCAATAATATAGGCTTTAATAGTACCATGCAAGAGAATATAAGTACAAAATAGATTTTCTTGAGTGCCAAACTTGTGATCACATGCAGCTCAGATGAAATCTTAGTATTTATCTATTGTACATGTTTCAACAACATCTGCACCAGCACAGAGAGGCACATGATCATAGCAACAATGATAATCAAAATTGAGTTTCTGCCTTTCTAGAATTTCTGAGTTATTAACATAGATTTGCAAAGCATCAGTTATTATAAATCCTTATCACACCATGTAACATTAACATAAACAATGATTCAAGAATATTAATCAGTCGAAAGTATTTTGCCTAAAAGTTATAAAATAGCCCTTTAAAAAAATCCGCAAAAGTTTCACATATTCCCAGCGATGTTCTCCGGTAAGAATGCATGTCTGGTATGAAGCTTGGTAAATGATAGTAAACAAAAAACATTCATTTACCTGGAGGGCTTAGAACATGTCTGTTCATCTTTAAAAGCCTACTGAAATCATCTAGTTAAGACAATATAAAGTTTTATTGGCATATATTAAGACAAAGCTACATAGATTTCAAGCTTTGCCAAGTGCCAATTGATGCTTTGAAGCTTATGATTTATTAAAAAAGGGCTTGAAACCGTTTTCCAAGTAAAAGGTGAATCATATACCAAAAGCTTGCACAGGAGGAGGTCAAAAGTTATTGGCAGTTTGAGGCCAGGGATTAAAAATTTTTCAGGAAAACTCAAAAAGAAAGTGGAACTTAAACCAGAAGTTTTTGCATTGTAAGAAGGAAAAGTTCTTAGCATCATAAACTATGAATGAAATATTTTCAAGAAGTTTGACCAAGCAAGGAATCAATGTCAATCATAATCCCCATGGATGTCAATAATATGCTGTTAGCAAGCCTGTTGATACTACATGAGGAAATTATATATACCACAAGTAGGACCAGAAAAAAAGAATAAAGAAGTGATTTCGGGAGCAGAAGGATGGACTGATACAAGGGACATTAGAACGAAGAATATTTATCCATTTCCATGAAGGCCAAATGGAGAATATTAAACAACAATTTATAAAATATTATAGAAACAAAATAACTACAGTTGATTTGTTAATTGGAGTGTAAAGCATTCCTTTAATTACAAAAATATGAGAGTTCTAAAACAAATGAGCACATTTTATTAAGTCTCCAGCCACATTATAAGTACAGCTTGAAAAATTACAGTATCACTTAACTTTCATCAAATTAAAATATCAACAGCAAAAAAGGACATGCATATGAAGATGTACTAGTTTCAAATACCACATACAATCACAAATGATTATACCTTCAAGAAGTGGACTATCACAATAATTTCTTCATGTATTGTAGTTATAAGCAAGTGCAGCAAACTCTATCACAAGGGCTTACCTACATGACCAGTTAGATGTGACAGGTAAAAGGAAGCCCCAGCATCAGGATGGAAGCCAATATGAGTTTCTGGGGTAGCGAATATCTGAAATTGTTCATATAATCTTAAAGGATTTTAATTTTAAATAAATGACAAAAGTTAAATATACTATGTTCAGCTAAAGATGACATTGTTGAGGAGACAGCTTAATAGAGATTCATTTTAACTCAAAAGCATGCAGACAAATAGGGTATTCCAATGTATATACTAAGCAACCCATTTGTGGTTCATCATGGAGCAATTAATTCGCAAGGAAGCATAATATCAGATGCACATCACTGAACATGCAACTAAATCATTCCTCTCAATAAACATGCACCTAAACCAAGCATAAATCCTGCACTGAATCCATAGCACGGGCTTGAACTTTAACTCTAAAAAGATGTTGGAAGTAGTGCACTCTATCATCCATAAAGTATTTGCACAAGCCAATTGCAAAATCCTTTTATTGCTACAACATGCTGGTAGGCCTCTATTACTAAGTGAATAACCAAGTCCTCTACGAAATGATTTCTTGCTGTATACCTTAAACAACCTTTGCCTTCCATGATTGTTGGACTGTGGAAGTGACAAAATAGTTATATAATGAACAAGATGACCGAAACCAAGAGAACATCCCAAATATGGATGAAATATTGATAAAATAAATGAAAAGTCTATTAAAACATTTGCCGAAAGAAACATCAAGTGTTGGCCAACTGCTGCATGTTATCTAAACATTAGTTCAGCTAGAAAGGTGGATCCTTATTAGCAAAATTTATGATAAATGCATTTTTGTGATCTTGATTTCAACTTGGGTTGAGGATATATTGAAGTGTCCAGTACACAGACCAGAAAAGTTATGTTGATATGCCTGATTAGCAAAATGGAGGGAAATAGGAGGAAATGGAAAGAAATGCATGGCTTGGTATCAAAAATGAAGAAACAGCATATAGTTCTATGAGGGGAAACAGACCAATATACATGATATGTGGGTCTTGCTTGCTTGACATATAAAGCGATTCGACTCCTCTTACAACTACATAGGAAAGGAAGTATTTGTCAAGATGACCAGCCCTAGACCTAAACTAATAATGTCTGGCTAGGAACTAACAGAATGATAAAGGATTCCCCATGGACTTCTCACATGATATAAAAGATCTGCAATTAGTGCTCCTACGGCAGCATAAATTGTTATGCAAGATTTTGTTTTCTTGTATAAGAAACATCAAAATATTTATAACCTTCATTTTAATATACTATTTTTTGTCCTGTTGTGACACAAGCATCTATATGCTCATGCATAGATCTCTCTCTCTCTTGCCCCCCCCCCCCTCCCTCCCAAACCCCCCTTCTCTTCCTGGTAGATTTGCAAGGAGGCACGTCACCCAAATATAAGGCATGTTGATTTAACCTGCAGAAAGCATAAGCACAGAACATGCTTGCAGAACAATATGACATCACATACATGAAGCTAGTCTACTTTTTATTAATATCTCTAGTGCAGAAGTAAATAATACAGCATTATAATTCTTTTGAGCAGATATATATTACTCATACAGTCTTATCAGTTGCAATACGAAATGTCCCAGGAACTGAAACTCCTGCTCCACCCCCCATGGTAATACCATCCAAAATGGCCACCTTCATGAAATAACAGAAGTATAAATTAGCATATCAGCCAAACTGTTGAGAGGCAATTTCAAAATGTCTATCAAACATCTTTATCTTTTTTAATATATATATATATAATATATATATATATGTTTGAACAATAAGTCAAGCGATTCTACCAAGTATAAATGTTATAGGAGGAGGAGAAATGTATGTTGCAAAATACCATGCAAGATGTAACTGAAAATGATAACAGAACAGAAAAACAGGAAGGAAGAAAGAAAACAAGCGAACAAGGAAGAAAGAAAACTAACTCCAATAATATTATACGTATATCTTTATCAGTTGTTTTAAAAATAAAATTTAAAAAAAAAAACCTCCAAGGTCTGGATTAATTGACACATTTCCAACATTTGAAGATTTCACTGAGTCACATACTTACATGAGGCTTCAAATATGTGCCTAAAATGTAAATGAACATATATAAGTTCCTGAAAAAATCCTTGCAGTCTTCCACCTTCCCTGCATAGAATTATTAATAACACATAAGACAGAAGAATGATAAGCAAAATTGATCTACTAAAGCTACAATATATAAATCGTACATGCGGAACCACAAGTGCAGTTGGTGCCATGTATAGTTCTTTATGTAATAGAAATGTCCATAACCATGGACTAGATCTATGAGTGGTTAATTCATGCAGACAGCATAAGAAAGAATTAAAATTTCTGATGATGAAATATAAAAAACAGGCTGAAAATCTGTTCTGTATGTGCATATGTTTCCATCTATCCTAATCATGCATCTGGAGTTGACGATTTTGGCATTGAATTGATTAGAATAATTTGTTCTTTCTGAAAGTCCATCAGTTTCTCTTTTTTTCCTTCAATGAAAAGTTTGCTTACCTATCTTATCTTAATCAACAGCTTTAACTATCAGGACATCTGGTCCAAAACCTGTTTCCTGTGTGAATATCACGGTTACTACTTCACCCCCTTGACTAGGGCCAACAGGTAGAGTACCCCCTTGACCCTCTCTCTAACTTTTGAAGTACGAAAAACGGCTTCCATGCTTATAAGTTAGTTGTTCTTTCCTGACCCCTTAAATGTCGTTTACCCAACATGCCTGCCTATTCTAGGTTCAAAGTTTGTGCATGAGAAGAGTTTCTAGTTCAGTTGGTGATACTCTGAAATCGTATAAAGAAGCAACATTAAATTTTCTTAGATGCAATTCTTCTAGACTTATACAACTTCTAGTGGATGGAAGTAAAGAGATCTTCTGTTCCGTTCAATGCTTTCTTACAAAACTAGAAGTCCCAATTCATACATAAAAGCGGATTCATTGGCACAGAAATAAATCACATTATATGTGCTAAGTCCAAACATTAAAATAAAGCAAGCCTTCAATCTAGACCAGAACAGCATGCCATTAGACTCAAAGACCAACCTTCTTGAAGCAATTGGTAAAGGGTGACGATATCTCCACCAGCACAGAATGCTCTGCCACTGCCCTTCAGAAAATTAAAACCACATCTCAGTTTTACTCCTAGAGCTAGAGAACGGGAGAATATTTGAAAGAGGGGGAACGGGTGTAGGGTAACAAGTAAAACAAAAAAAAAAAAAATCAACACAAAGAAAGGAAACCATCAGCCAAATGGACAAGAGTCTACCTTCATTATGACAAACCCGATATCAGGATTATCTTCCCACGACTCATACAGCTTCTTCAACCTAAGCGCCTAAAAGAAATCATCACCGACACGTGACCTTTTTTATCGAACAAAATCTAACTTCACATTCATTGAGTCAAAAACCCAAACACCGCGACAGCATAGCACAAAGAAATAGAAAAAGAGCCATCACAGAACCAAGCACGGACGGGGTCCAAGAAACGAATACCATGTTCGTATTGAGAGCATTAAGAGCAAATGGTCTGTTGAGAATCGCAGCCCTTGCGCTCGCCTTGCCTTCCACGAGTACCTGAAATCGATCACTACCACCAAAGTTAGAAACAAAGATACAAATAAAGAAGAGAACGACAGAGAGGGAACAAAGAGCAAAAAAAAGTGGCCAATGGCAGAGGCGGCGAACTGACTTCGTCGCGGAGAGGGTCGTCTTGGGCGGCGAATGGTTGGGTGGAGAGGGTCCGGGGATTGGGGAGAAAGCGGAGAGCAGGGAGGGACCGCCTCGCAAGCGCTAGGGCTCTCAGGCTTTGCATCCTCGCCGCGCTTACGGGAAGGAGCGGGAGTACAAGGGCGGAAGGGGAGGAGAAAGGAAGGTGGCGCTTCTCCTCCCGCTTGTCCGACTGTTTGACTCGACGCGTAGGGTTTTAGGAGGACAAGAAGTACCAGGATCAGACCGGAGTTCATAAAGGGCCAACTGGCTGAGGCTTTTTTATCAAACAATGGAAAGCACCTCGCCTCCCATTTATGCTAATATCCAATGCGAACACGAGAACTTCAATTCCATTTCTATTTTATTTATTGTACTTTTTTTTATAGAAAAAGTGCTCCGTGATATTTTGTTTCTTGTTATTTAGAGCCACATATAAAAATCTAACGTCACATGAAAACAAGCTTAGCTACATTATGCATTGATATCTGGCACTTTGATTCACATAGTTATTTAGGTCTTGTAGAGATTATTATAATTAATTTAATATTGTCAAAGTTTAGAGCATATTAAATATGCTATGCTAGTTATATTCAGGGTGATGTGCACATGTATTGAATAAATTAATTATCCATCTAAATTTTTTTAAAAAATATTTTTTGATGGTCAAACTTGAACGAATAGGTAGCTGCTTAACTGAGAATTCCCTCAAAATAATTGTACAAATAGTGACAATTATCAAGCACAAATGTATGACAAAATCTAGATGTTCATACAATATTTTTTAGGAATATTTCAATAAATATTTGCAGAGCATTTGACACCCTAATTAGGGTACATAGGCCGACACATGGCTAAACGAGAGGTCAATTTTCATAAAATTTTTATTTTTCAAATTGATTCAGATGAAGCCAACAAGTAGTCTCTTACTCAAACTCAGATTCTAAAAAGTTTAACTCAATGAGATAGATTTTTCATCTACAAAAAGAGTTCAAGATCCCAAGTATGCAAGAGATACAGTTATTCTATAAGATTTTTTTTTTTTTCATATTATTTTCAATGCATTGTCTGGCTTAGAAAATAGAAACTCTAATTGCAACCAATCCGATGTGCTTTTTTTTTTTATTTATTTACATACAAATCAACAACTTTCCATGATAGATCGTCACTCTATCTTCTACCATGGTAGACCAATCAATGCCCTCCTCATCTCTTTTGCTTCTCTTTCACCTTGTGTGTAGATTAACCGATGCCCTCTAAACCTCCACTATGTCAAATAAGATGTTGGCATCACTGACGTCATCTGTGAAAAACGAGAATATATTCCACTTTTTTTCTTAGCTAAATCCAAGCATCTGTAATAATGGTTTTATCGTTAACACATTAACACATTTGCGAGTACCTTGATAGGTGGCTCCTCTTCCATGACCACCCTTGGGCACTACCTTTTCTTCACATAGGACGTGCATCCATGATCTGATCATGGGTGAGTCCATGGAGGTCTCTTTTCCATGCCACTTGTGACACAAATTCCAATTGCACAGGACATGCGAGCATGCATCATACCTATCTAACTCATCGCTGCCACAGCCACCACGACATGCCACCACTACAGCCACGTCATCTTTCACTATTATGTTACTAGTTGATGGTTTGATTTCGTGGAACATGGTGGCCATTAGAATTGTATATAGATGTATTATTTGAGAAAGCTATCTACTAATCAATTTAGTTTGAATTTTTCCAACATGAAGGCATCAAACTGGCTTAACATTTGAGGGAGATAGCTTACCAACTGATAAATTTTTGATGGTCATAGCAAGTAACATGGGATCAAGTCCCGCCTTCACCATTGTTCGGAAGATTGAGGGTTTCGGCCTTGGTACATTGGGCTTGGACTTGTTATATTGCCCACTGTACCTTCCCCAACAATACAAAATATTCAACATCTATATGCCCAAGAGGATTTGGTTCCTTTTTTTCATATATGCATCAGGGAAAGATCTTAGGTTTGGATTTAAATGCAATATTTCTATTATATTCGTTAGAGGAAAAAATGTTCAGAGCATATTAGGATAATTTCGTTGGATTCATGGGATTTGGAATAAGACTTACCATATTAACATATACCGGGCCCAACTTAGCCTATAACAACCGCCTATATATTGTGTTCAGTTTGATCGCTCCTTCTCTTCGATCTGGTATTTCCAACCCCCTCGGTCAAATTTGGCAACCTTCCATGTAAATGAGTGCATGCAAGAATTGCTTAGCCAATTGAAATCTATCATATTATATTGATAAAATAAGGATTATAAATGATATAATGCTCTTTTGCTTTTGGTGGAGCTTAGTGGATGCGCTATCTAAATCTAAATGAGTTTAGGTTCTCTACGATATATCTCTTGCACTATAGAAAGCTGTATATGGATTTCACATACCATGCCATCCATTTCCGAAATGGAAGGTTGCCATCCATTTGGGAAGAGCATGAAAGCGTTTGCTTTGCATTGCCGAGTGTTGCACGGCATTTGATGCTGTTTATCAGGAGATAGTTCGCTATGGAATAAAATAATCGTACGTGCCATACACGACACATCTTTGCCGATAGACATCCATTTTCTGAGGGCAGCTACGTGCATTGCATAATGTTTCAGTATGCAAACGGTGCACCATCAAGGATCATTGCCAAGCGCATCAGGGTAGGTGATGCACGGGAGCATTTTGTTTTCAAGACGGGATGCGGCGGCAATTGGACATGCACCGCCCCGTGCTAAACGTCTAATTTTACTTGGACCTGGTCCGATGGACCACGCCAAATCCCACGGTGATTAAAACGCCACGTTATCCATTGAATTTCACTAATTCCCGATTTTGCGTTATCTACCGTGCATATGCTCCCAGATTTGCCCCGGTCCAGGCAATAATTTCTCGTGCAAAAGTGCACGGCAGAGGGTCGGATCTCGATACCCTCTCTGAACAAAGTGCACCCATTTCTGGTTGGTTTGCTGTGGACCACCGAACAGCGAGACGTCATCGACTCCATCGTATCCGTTCAGAAGGCTTGATTAATTGTCTTCAGGGCTGGACTCCAACGAATCCAAGCAAGTTTCGAATACTTGGACGACTAGGATGGGTTGAAAACTTTCATCGCCGTTCGGAGAAAAACAGTAAACTCTCTCGCCGTCACCAAAGGAATCTCGTTGACCCGATCCTTATTATATCCTATGTTTCCTTGCGAGTTCTCTTCAGACCTCCTTCCGTGCTCGCTCGAAAACAAAGTAAAATGGAAGGCCAGCTCAGCGACCAGCAGCGCGAGGAGAACGGAGGAGCGGAGGTGAAAGAACAGATCTCGGCGGGTGGATCGATTCATGGCTTCGAATCCCTCCATCGCCTCCTCGAAGCCAATCTAAAACCCCAAATCTTTCAGGTTCTTTTATCGTCCTCGATCCCCTCGCTCTCAATTCTTCTCTTTTCCCGTTATTCTACGATCGAACGAAAAATTGTTTCAATCTGATGATGTTGGTTTAAGGTACTTATCATCATCACCCCAAGTCGTCCATAAATTTTTCTTATTTATAGTTTGTCTTATTGCTCACGTTTTGATCGTCTTACGAATCCCATCTTTATTGGACCCGATGCACAAGTTATTAGGTCTATCGATCGGTACTGATCTCATCGCTTTAATTTTGAAGCAGGAAGTGAGCCGCTTGCTAGTGGGGCTGAATTGTGGACGCCCCCTGGAACGTCTTGCTTTGCCGGAGCCTGCAGCTTCTCTCTCTACAAAACATGATTTTGATTTGCAGGTAATGTTGCCATAGCCCATAACTGACATGCCTTTTGACCTGATTAAGAGGTCTCTCTTCTTTCCTTCAATAAATTAGGTATTGCGATGCGACCATATCTGACCAAATCTTGTTCGCTTGTTTGTCGAACTGAAAGTCCAAATTTTGTTGGTCGTTGAAAGTAAATAAAAAAAAAAAATTATTCGGGCATTGTCTTCCTCTATGATCCACACTGGATGATGGTTATTTGTGATAGTTATAGGATATGGTAGTGTTTGATGTTGATAGAAGGGGCTGCAAAACTACTAACAAAGTTGAGCATGATTAAAGTAAATATGACGTTAAGTGTTGCTGTGCAAAAAATTTCTTATAAAAAAAAAAAAGAAAGAAAGAAGAAAACTGAAACTAGAATGAGAATTCATGTAATGCTGACTATGGTTAACAAAAATGGGCAAAATCTTCTGTCCGTTGCTCTAGATTGTTCATGTAGCCATTCTAGCGACATTTCACCTGGACTCTTAACTTCTGTATTCGTCTATTCTTATACAGTTCGATGGTCAAATTCAGATATTTATATATTAATTTTTGCTCTTCAAGGACCTGTGTGTATGTCTTGCTAATGTAACCATGTGATATCTCCAATAAGGTTGGAAGGGATTAGAAGAGGAGGCAAGAAGATGGAGAAGAGAGGAGGATTGTCAGACTTATCAAAATTACCCTTCCATCTTGCATACGCCAGTTTGCCCAACAATAATACAAGGGATTGGAATTCTACGTATCTTTTGGTTCCAAGATCTCCACCTCTTTTTTTTTTTTTTTAAGAATATTTTAATTGAATTCAATATTATCAAAATCCTTGGTTCTGAAATTAATAATGGCCTTCGTTGTTCCTCCTACTTTTCTCTTGTTTTCTTCCTCCACCTCCTTGCTGCAACTAATTTCCATTCATGTGAGAGATAACACATGCTTTTGGTGGCTTGGCATATGCACAGTGATGAATGGACGTTGAAAGCATGTGTTCCTGGTTTTCATATTCTCTATATTTCATTCATGAGTAACGATTGGTTGAAGAGAGAAGGTGCAAGGATGTAGGGATTGAGGAGGCCACTAATATGCACTCTTAGGATATTCAAGAAACCAGGAATCACCATCAAAATGGATCACAGAACCCTGAAAGTCACAAGCTTGCAGGATTAATGAGCTTCCAGTTCTTTCTACTTCAACCTTACTCTGTCTGCTTTCCAATATCTTATGAATCTTCAGATTGCAGGTTCAGTGGATTTCCTACTCCCGTCTCCTTTTCTCAACCAGTTCCCACTTGTGTCAGATATATCATATGGATGTGGTAGCTGGGTTGAGGGATTTGTTGAGACCATTGATCTTGAAAATGACACCCCATGATTGCAGGATATTGGGATCTACCCAAGAGATGATTTCTGATAATCTAGAATCTCAGGTTTGTAAGATCCCCTGATCACCTGTCCTTTGCCCTTCTTTGCCTCCTCTTTCCCATGTGGAGGATGTTCTTGGAGACATAGAACTTATGATTTACTTCTTGATTGTTTCATGCCTGTCTTCCATCCATTGCCAAGATGTTCTTAAAAAGCCTTGGCAATTAAAAAGACTAACATGTATTTTTTATGTTCGATCTCAATAAATGCAAAGTTTTTTCCCGCATTTTTTGTGTGTGTGTGTCTGGTGGGGGGTGAGCCTTACTTGAACATGATGCCCAACCATGATTACCTACTTAAAAATGTCAAGCTGGCAGTTGCAGGTTTGCGGAGTCAGCCAACTATTAGCTCAGTGATTGTAGCTAAAGTGGAACCTAGTAAAGGAAATGCAATTACTGGTGCTGATCAATTTCATGTAAGCTCATGTACATGGTTATTGATTTTCACAGGCTTTCTGCTTCCATGCTGACAAAGAGTTATTGCGTCAACCACGAATTGTTCGTGTTGGTCTTATTCAGAACTCTATTGCCCTTCCAACTACTGCCCACTTTGCAGACCAGAAGAAAGCAATCATGCAGAAAGTGAAACCCATTATTGATGCAGCTGGTGCTTCTGGTGTCAACGTTTTATGCTTGCAAGTGAGTTCCATGCAAAACTGTTTAGGTTTTCCCTCTTCCCTTCATGAACTCCAAAAGTAGCATTTTAAGTTTTGTACATGTTATCTAGATGGTTAATTTTCACCAGATCTTTCTTTCCCTATATTATGTTGTCATATAAAATCTATTTGATAGTTTGGCAACTTTTGTAATTATTTTTACAATTTGTTGTGAATATTTACACATCATCCTGAGTCGTTTCTGCTAATTGTTAATCTACTTCTCTTTTTTTTTCTTAGAATTATCAGATCTCACACTTAATTGTACCCTAGATATTTCCCTGATTAGCTACTTATCCCCTTGATGGAGTTAACTGAAACCCAACTTTTTCTCTACAATTAGGAGGCTTGGATGATGCCGTTTGCCTTCTGCACCCGTGAGAAGAGATGGTGTGAATTT
This sequence comes from Elaeis guineensis, assembly GCF_000442705.2. Classification (NCBI taxonomy): domain Eukaryota; kingdom Viridiplantae; phylum Streptophyta; class Magnoliopsida; order Arecales; family Arecaceae; genus Elaeis; species Elaeis guineensis. Next base: position 114,780,674 of record NC_026003.2, read on the forward strand.
GCAGAGCCTATTGATGGAGAGTCAACTCAATTTCTTCAGGACCTTGCACGGAAGTATAACATGGTAATCGTGAATCCAATTCTTGAAAGGGATGTAAACCATGGAGAAATAATGTGGAATACTGCTGTCATAATTGGAAATCATGGTAACATAATTGGCATCCATCGCAAGGTAAACTATTATGCAGCTACTTGATTTTTGCTTGCAGAATTAAGTTAATCAATCAGGTAGCCTCTGTGCACATATCACTAATAAAGTTTCATCAGAATCACATTCCTAGGGTTGGGGATTTCAATGAGAGCACATACTATATGGAAGGAAATACTGGGCATCCTGTGTTTGAAACTGCTTACGGGAAGATTGCAGTAAACATTTGTTATGGAAGGCACCATTCTTTGAATTGGTTAGCATTTGGACTCAATGGAGCTGAGATAGTTTTCAACCCTTCTGCTACCGTTGGAGAACTAAGTGAACCGATGTGGCCTATCGAGGTATTTTTGATTTGGTTTCTTTTCCCATCTTCTGATTTATTTTTTTCCTTCTCTACAAGTTTCACAATTTAATCTCTTCATGGAAGAGAAAAATTATTGATGTTTGTGATGTCACAGTCTCGGAATGCTGCAATCGCAAATAGTTATTTTGTTGGGTCAATCAATCGTGTTGGGACTGAAGTGTTTCCAAATCCATTCACTTCTGGTGATGGAAAACCCCAACATTCTGATTTTGGGCATTTTTATGGCTCTAGCCATTTTTCTGCTCCTGATGCATCTTGCACCCCATCCCTCTCACGCTACAGGGATGGCTTAATGATTTCAGACATGGATCTCAACCTCTGTCGGCAGATCAAGGATAAATGGGGTTTCAGAATGACAGCTCGTTACGAATTATATGCAGCAATGCTTTCTGAGTACTTGAAACGAGACTTTTCTCCCCAGGTTATTGTTGACCCCATGCTGCACAAGAGACCATGAAGTCTGGTTGTAGATAAAGGTGTTGTGATATATATGGTCGTAGATGAAATACTACATAGTTAGAATTTGAATGTTCTCGCAAGCAGATAATGTGATTCTCTCTTATCAGCATGCAGACAAATAACTTTACCTTGCCACTGCAGTTTGATGACCATCATGTGGTGTTCTAAATTCTAATTGTTGGATCTGCTTTATGATTGTTATTATTTTTAATGGTCCAATGTGAGCTTGTTTTATACTGTAGTATAACTAAAAGAATACGGACCTTCCTCATGTCAACAATAAGGAATGGTGGTGATGAAGTATTCCTTTTTATTACATTTCATGCGGTAAGGGATTCATGTCAGAATTATGCAGGATAAATCACTTTGTTCTCGTCTCTGCGTAAACAGGGAAGATTTTATTTATTTATTTATTTATTAATTTGGGAAACAGTATGTTTTGGGAAATGCAGTGAGATTAGGACTTGAATCCAACTCACTGGCAACCATTACCTTACCAGCTACACAAGTTGGTAGCCAACTCATTGACTCTTACGTTTGGACAAGAGAACCCTAGTAAAGGATGATCCGATCCACCCAATTTTAATTCATCATAAATAAATTTTAATTTAATTTAAATAAATTTAGATCACAAGATCATAAATAAGTCGATCTATTTAATCTATTTAATATTTAGATTAAATTTAATTTTTTATTTGATCCGTTAAATTCGTGCAAGGATGTGTTTAATCTATTTAAACTCTATTCAATCTGTTTTTGATCCATTTAATTGATATGTTTAATTTATCTAACTCGTTAAAAATTTATTTAATCTATTTAATTTAATTTAATTTATTTAATAAATAAATTAAATAAATTAGATTGAATTATTTGTTTAATAAATAAATTATTTATTTAATAAATAAATTAAATTGATTGGATGTTGATTTAAATTTTTAATTTATTTAATAAATAAATTAAATTTAGATTAATAATTTTTTCGATCCAATCGATCTGATTTAGTTGTCATTTGAGAAATCCAATATCATTTAGTGGGACCATGATGCAAAGCCTATTCAGCAGGTAGATTTTGACGAGGATGATACGCGAATTGAGGATTGTTTTTATGGCCCTACCTATCTGCCACGGGAGATCTTGGGTTCGAATTTTGGGTGGTACATATCTAGGAATTTGGATGTACTTTAACTGCATCGTGATAATGCCCGGCCAACCCATACCCAGGACTACACCGAAAGTCTTGGTTATTGAGGTAGCGTTATATTTCGTGATGTCGGGAATTATTAACAAAACATGCAGGCCCAACAAATTATACCAATGGGTATGATGCTGATACAAATGCAAATAGTCGCTAAATATTTTAGATGTAGGAAAATATAAGTAAATTTAATTTTAAAAATGAATATTCATTGAAGGGTTGTGCGTAGTATTAAGTTTAGGTAGGGCGGAAATAGGCATTAGGATTATGGAACTAGGCCAACAATTAGGAAGTGAAACTGAGAATAGAGGCGTGATTTGTTTAAGAAAAAATAAAATAGGGGGAAGTTGAGAATATCCCCTATATGATAAAAGAATTTGAGGTAGGATCTAAAGAAATTAAACATGTTTGACCCAAGATAATGGTTTCTAATGGCACTACCAAAGCCGGATACATTTTCTTTGATCAAAACACTGCAATATATTTCTAATGAATCCATATCCACAACTGATATCAATTGTTGAGTTTCACAAAAACTTAAAACCCATATCAAGTGTGACTTACAAGCATGTGCAAGTTTAACTCAAATGCTGTAATGCCTTCCTGTACCACAGCAACATGAAATATTTGCCGAACTATTTCGATACCAAGATCTATTATAAATGCTTAGGATGTATAACTTGCAGTAACGTTCTTAACTGAACACCATAGGGCCATCCTTAAGCCCATACGCAAACATCAAAGCGCAAAAGCAAATCTGACCTGCAACCTGGTGCGTGTAAAGTTAAATGTTGCAATGCCTGGAGTGGTGCAGCAACACAAGAAATATGCAAAAAAAATTTGATACATGAAGGGCCATTTTAACTGAATTCTATGGGGTTTGTGGATTTTGAAGAAATAATAATAATAATAATAATAATAATAATAATAATAATAATAATATAATAATAATAAATAATAATAATAATAATAATAATAATAATAATAATATGCAAAAAGTAGATTTTTTTACAGTTCGGTCTAATTTAACCCTAGTCAAATCAAATTACCATGCATATAACACGGCATATATCCTTGACCTACCCAAAATATGGAGAGGAAGCAAGAAAGATAAGTGGAGATGAGAGAGTGTGGTATCCAAGGTTGTGTTCGAGAAGAGAGATGCTGTTGAAGATGAGCAATAATATGTTAAGAGAGCAGGTGAGGTCACCAGAGATGAGGCAATTGCAGGATTGGTGTGAAAAGAAGTAGCAAAGACATCATAGACGAGTGTAGGGCTACAAGCAAGTTGAGCTGCTTGCAAGTTACTGGAGCTCGACTCGATTCGATAATTATCGAGCTTGAGCCGAACTCGAATAGCTTTTCGAGTCGAGCTCGAGTAGCAGGATATTCGACTCAAAAGCTCACAAACCTACTTGCATATATATATATATATATAATAATAATAATAATAATAATAATAATAATAATAATAATATTATTATTATTATTATTATTATTATTATTATTATTATTATTCTAAGGTTTGATTTCGAATTCGAACTCGAGTATGACTCGGTTGATATTCGAGTCGAATCGAGTTGATCTCAAGTTTTGTCTATTTTTTATCGAGCCAAACTCGAATTTGGAATATTAAAACTTGATCAATCTCGAGTCGAATTTCGAATCCGAGTATTTTGAATTGAATCGAAATCAAACTTTTAGTTATTCGACTTGACTTGATTACGCCCTAGATGAGTGTCAAAGTATTTGCGAAGGAATCAAAATGATAGAGAAGTAGCAATGGGGGAGAGAGGATGTGTTATCGTAGCCGGAGGGGAAGGGAAGGAGGTGGCGATCAATGTATGCTCCGATGTACATATACTAGTATTACTATTTGATGCATATTTGTAGTTTTAAGTTGCATTAAATCAGGTCCTCGATGTATTCTTGCTCTCTTTTTTATATTTTGTGGGTAGAACGTGTGTTCTTGCTCTTTACTTTTCCTAATATATAATGATGTTTTATTGTCGACTTCTCTGGTGCATGTGCCGAATGACAAAGGTTGGATCAGCAGCTCCTCTGAAATCCGCACATAGTTCCTCCGCCAGGACTCACCTCCCCCTCGATGCCTTCTTACTCCCTCACTCGCACACGGCCACACGTGCCCCTCGCAGCATCTGCCCTCTTCGCTAGCCATAACGTCCACCACGCTTTTGTCAACCCCTGCCAACATCCCCCTCCTCTGCTCCGCGCACACACGCCACTTCCTCTCTCCCTCCTGAGCTCGGCCTTCTCACAGATAGTGAGAACGCCACATCTTTCCCTCACCCCTGTGAACTCCTCACCGCCCTCCTCCCACGAGGCCTCTGCCTCGAACCACCATGTATGATGCCATCCACACCAAAGAAAACCACCGCAACTTCAACAAAACCACTTCTTTCTTTGGCAGCCCTGTTGACTAACGATTATGGGCATCGAATTTGTTCTGAGCACTATATCGAAGAACTAAGCCACCAGTTATAAACTTTGGTTCCATACTGAAAAAAAAAAAATAAAAAATGACTGTAACATTCCAATAGCTGACAATGTACTTCAAACGGGGCCAATTTGGCGGAAGCCTTCGCTGCCAAAGGCAAGGTCCAAACTAGCAATTATGTCCATACATACAATTTTCAAGGAGAAAGGATCCTGCACTACCAAACGCTTCGTACGGACGTAGACTGACCTGCCTGCTGACAGAGTAGTAGACGAGGTCCAACCACCAACCCGGAATAGGTCGCCCGTGGTTATATCGAAAGTCTCCGGTGTCCAACCAAAAATCAGCTTGATCAAAAGAAAATTCCCATCGTTCTAATTTGAGCAGATACAACCTCTCAAAAGATTCTTGAAAGTTGTATCTGCTTCTTTGCAAGCAAGTTTAATGGAAACGGAGAAGTATTTACAAAGGAACAACCGACTAAATTTTGAACTGTCAACAATGAATAAATAAATATAAATGCGATATGAAATGAAGATAGGCAAACAACTGGAGAATTTACTAGGGAACCAAATGAAAGAACATAGAAAAGAACTCCATGGCTATAGAAGCTCGAATTATTTGAAATCCCTTATGATGAGGCTGATTTCTTCCATTTCACCAGAGAATTCAGAAATTCCATCACCTGCTGAAAAGAATGTAGGACACATTACATGCGGCTATGAATTGAAAGATATAAGTTGAGCTAGCAACACAGATTTGAAAGAAAGAGAAAAGTTATCTTACCTCAGATGGGTCTCTAAGAGAGTAGAAGGCATTGGAATCTTTTGGCACTGAAGACACTAAAATACCATGGCCACAGTCTCTTTCTCTCAGAACCTATTATGAACATCAAGAAACAATAAATAACCCTATCCAATGGTGGTCACTATATAAACTAAATTCAATGCCAAATTATTTACTTGTATTTCTAAATCAATCATTTTTAATACCTTGAATGCATCCTCATCAGTACGGTCATCTCCAACATAAATCGGGAACACATCATCAGTACCGCTTAGTCCAAGGGACTCGAGCAGAAACTCAACAGCTTTACCCTTGTTCCAGTCAATCACTGGGCGGATCTCTAAAACCTGATCCATAAGGAAAACCACAATGGAAATTTATTTCTTTGATGAAAAACCACAATGGAAATGATGAGAACATTAGCTTCAACAGAGACATACAATGCAAAAATATCTACTAAAAATGTTGTTCTGTTTTTACCTTCCGCCCATGGGTCAATCGCAAACGAGGGTAGTCCTTGAGGAGTTCATGCACGCGCTGTGCAACCAAAAACCAACTCTGCAGACCATATAGACCAACAATGAAAAGCTTTGATTTAATTCCAAGCTCAACAACATGAAAACATCATTTTCATAATAAGCAGCAAAATCATGACACCGACTCTTAAATTTAGCATTTACCTTTTCATCTACAAGGCGGTAATGTACAGAGACACAAAACTTGTTGTTCTCAACTTTTGCACCTTTGATATCTTTAGTATTATCAACGAGGGAGCAAAAAACCTATCATCCCAAATATGGATTCAGGAATCAGTGGTACAACTAGAATCGTGTGATGAAAGAATTGTAGCTGTAGATAACAAGGACCACATACCTCGTCGATCAGTGGTAAGAACTCACTAGCAGGCTGGAACAGATTAACCTCCTTACCCTAGAAGGATGCACCAAAAGAGTCAGCAATTGAATAGACATAGTACGACAACTGCAAATCAATTTTGCATGCAGGAAGAAATCAAGAATAAAGTATGATCTGTGCAAAAAATAGCCTATCATTAACATCTTTTTGGTTGATGACCATGAAAAGGAGAATCAGACAAGAAGGACAGAGATTTGATTTGACAGATCTCACATGAACAAATCTCTGATTCAATCTGCATACCCAACAAAGCAACTCATAGATCTTCTAGTTTTGCAGGACATCATAGAAGATTTTTTTTTTTTTTTTTGGGAAAAATAATATAACATTGGACGATATGGGACAAGGTTCAAAGGAACAAGGATATAAAGGTGTTTATTTGCCAAGTTGCTGGAAGATGTAACCTGAGATGTATAAAGGATTTTTACCTGCTTGTCAGTAGACCTAATGCAGTTTGGATGGTCACCAATGGACTCAGATTCTCTTACTGGGCCCATAATGTCCATTCCATGACTACCAGCATAATACAATTCTGTTAGTTTTATGAATTCATACACCTGAGAAATATCCAAGAAATACTGGGTATTAGATGTTGAACGGCAAATGGGCGATTCAAATAATACTCATATACGTACGAGAAAATAAATTAAAAAAGAATAACAAGTAGCATTACCTTATCACGACTTCTTCCACTAATAATTGCAGTTGGAAAACATTTTGCAACACCTTTGACAGCAGTACGCATCTGAAAAAAAATCAAATAGTCAGAGGCAAATAATTGCAACTGAAGTAGTACCCAGCAGATATTTATGAATATATCAGAAAATTAATTATCTCTTAATTAGTGTTGTAATGATTTCAAAGTAGGGAAAGGATTTTACCGCGCTGGTCATATAAGCATGGTCAGGGTTGTCCACAATAGGTGAAAGAGTTCCATCATAATCCAAAAACAAGGCAATCTTCTTGCCTTTGGCACGAGATGTAATTTCCTCCAGTGAAGTTAATGCTGATGGGTATTTCAACTGTAAAAAGAGTTTACTTCAGTTCAATAAATTGCCATATACATTAACTTATTATGCTTTTCTATATTCACCAGCAAAGTGAGCATACCATCCAGGTACGATATGCAATATCTTGTTCAGCTGATGAGCTGAAATCCTTGTTCAGCTTTTTGCGAGGAGGTGATGAAGATTTCATGGCATCCAGCCAACCACTATGACGGACATCATCAAGCTTACCAGGTCTGGGCTTTCTTCTGTGAGCTGTTAAATACGAACCAGAAGGAGGACATATAGGTGTCTTCTTAGAAGGCAATCCTAATCTTGACTTGTTTACAGACACCGGCTCAGTGAGAACAGGGGAACTATTTTTTGTCTTCAAATCCATTGGATCAATATCACTACCAATATTATCTTCAGTAGAGGTACGATATTTAGCTGCCAGCTCTGAAGCTATTAAATAACCTTTTCTGCTCCTATATATTCACCCAACCCTTTTGTCAATAAAAAACCACCTTTTTAGCGTCTTCTTGTCGCTGCAGTCGTGGGTACAGTCCATTAAGCGAAGGCAACCTGAAAACTGATAACCAAAATTTTGTTAAAGCGAAAAAAAAAAAAAAAAAAACTGCATAAAAATCTAGGATCAACTGAAGACATACCTTGTCATCGCCAGAACTAAAAAGCATCTATATCATGCAATCAAACATTTGAGCTGGAAGTGGTCTAGACAAAAGAATCACTTTGACCAAATGAAACTGTTCACTGCACACGGGTAAGGTTCCACGCTTCGGCTGATCTTACCAAATGAAACTATGCACTGCACATATTGGAGAAGAAGAACAAATTTAACTCGCTGAACATGGATGAGTGCAAATAACCATACTTATGAGAAAACAAGTACTACATTAGCAATGGTAGAATACTATGAGTAGTCTGTATGCATTTGAAGGTTTCCACCAACCTATTATTGTGGTAGTGATATATAAAGAGACCCAAAAAGGAAAGAGAAAAGAAACAGAATAAAATTTACAGTTAGGAGGGGAAGAAAACGAGTCTTCCTCATATAGTGCGTGAAATATACAAATTCGGAGGCAACCAACCAAGTTGGAGTCAAACCTTTAAAGAGGAAACAAGGCCAGACAATCATATTATAAAAGCTGGGTCTTTAGTCCTTGAGAGCTGTTATTAGCAAATCTAGTGCTCAATACCGTAAATTTACTGTAGGAAAACCAATCATTTCACTAATTTATCGTCATGCAAAGAGGTTGGAGTCCGAGGTGAGAGGTATGAATAAAGGGCGCGGATCCTCTGCGGTACAGCGATGCATGAATAAAAGCTTCATTTATCTATATGTGTTTAAACATATTGTCAGATTAGATAATAATATATGAAAGCAATATGGCAAACCAAGGGCACTGCGAGCTTCCAGTGATACATAACGGGAACCCACAAATGACAGCAATTTAATGCTAATGCACCATGATCATAATATATATATATATATATATATATATATATGAAAGACAGCTCAACTTTGAAGACCTTTCAGCTTATATTAATTCAATGAGATGGACGTCTTAGCTTCACCACATCTGGGTTCTAAAGAAAAAAAAAAAAAAAAAACGCATAACAAAAAGACCATGCTACCGTGAACATTAGATGACAAGTTTCTGCACCTAACAAAATCAAATCTCTCCATAATATTTTCCCAGCACAACTAACACCCCTAATGAAATGGTTATGGGACCTCCATTAAAGGACGCTTAAAAAGATAACCAACCTAATTTGGGACTTGGGGAAAAAAGGTATTCGCTTTGAATGACACCTAACATAATAAGATGGTACACATTCAAACTAATAAATGCTTAAAAAAAATCTTGAGAAAAAGCCGTGCACCATACGCCGTGAGAAAGTAAACCTCGTCAAAAACCCAAAAAATCACATATTGAGGTGGCAAAAAAAAAAAAAGAGATAGCAGGAAGCGTTGGGCAGCCCACAGAGGCCCACATCACATATAATGAAGAAAGATGTAGCAGACGGATGTGCAACGACCAGGACAAAGTACCTTTGTTACTAAAAACGCAAGGTAAAGAACGCTACTAAAACGATTTAACAAAGGGTACGGATGATGAGGGGGGACCCTCCTACAGCTACAAGAAAAAGTAATCTAAATATAAAAACGTAGGCATCACAAAAACAGTAATTATATATCTAACTGCTTGTTTTATTAGACGCTGGGGTTGCATCAGGGAACCGGACTTGGGACCAAAGTGGGGACGGCTGGGCTCCCCTGGTTTTGCCCACTAGATCTATATGCCTCGTGACAAGACACACAGAGAATCAATGGGCCGCCAAAGAAGAACGGAGACTACGAGGCAACGCGAGCACGGGCATCGCTCCAGTCTGGCATACGGAAAGCGCTGCAAGATTGCTTTTTGCGGCAACCATAGGCTGGGGAAAGTGCCCTCGATTTCACAAATTCTACCAAGGCCGCCAAGGGCGGAATACCTCCAGAGATCGAGTAAAAGACAAGAAATATTAAGATCTCACCACCGGATCCAAAGAGAAGGTACATACAAATGATGAAGCCATCAAACAAACAAAAACCATCAGGAAGACGATTAAAAATGAGAGAAAGAAATTTTCCCTTAAAAAAAAAAGAGAAAAAGAAATCAAAGCAATGTCAAGTCACAGCACAAACGATTATAGATCGGAACGATAAAACAAAACAACAAATAGTGGCACAAGATATTAAAGATTCGACATAAAAAATCCGAGAAAATTACATGAATCTGTACCTCCTGCACTAAAAATCGAAGTCACTGCCAGCGGATCGAATATATAAGAAAAAGAATCATATAATACCTGATCGAGAATCCAAAAAGGATGAAAGCTGGCTTCAAGATCGACGCGATCGGATCCTCGTAATGCAGCGGGAGAGGGGGAGAGATCGGGCGAGGTTCGGAGAGAGACCAAACACTGGAAAGAAAGAAGCGAGCGAAGAGAGCAAGGGGAAGAAGAGAAGAGAGCGGAAACGAGGGAGGAACCGGTAAAGATCGTAACAAACGCGAGAGAACCACGGAGGAGGGCAGGGCGATTTAAACGCAACGAAGGCGAGCCACAGGAAGGAAGAGAAGAAGAGAAGATGGGGAAGCGAGGCACGGTATTTATAGTTGTGCGGCGGAGGAGACGTGCTCCGCAAGGAAACCGTCGTTGATTTAGGAAACGCCCGCACCAGGAAATATGCGAATCTCGAAATCTGTGAGCCCCACAAGTAAACGGTTGCTGATTTAGGAAGCACCCACACCAGAAATTTCACGGAAAAGCACGAATCTCCATATTTGTGAGCCCCACGAACCCGTGCGACTCCCAATTCACGCAAATCGAAACTATTCGATCTGACCAACCAACGTGGCGCATTCTTTGGCTTCATATATGCATGGGGAATCATTTTTGACGAAATTAGTGGGGCCACAACGTATGATGGTGGAAAGACGTGGCGCCAGCTAAGGCTATGTTTTAAGTTCCCGAGGAAACCACCAAAGTCAATCTCGCGGCACACGGAAAATCCGTGTACTCTTATTATATATTAGATTAATTACCAGGTCCCCCTTCGCCATCTCGGCCACCCCTTCGCCCATGCCCAACAGTCTATGGAGCCTGGCGACACTTGTGGACCCCATGGCTTCTCCGCGAGCGGCGTGGCATCCCGCTGGATCCGTTGTTCCGCCACGTAAGGGCTGATGCACTTGGCTCCACCGTCGTTTTTCTAGAAAAGGCCAACTAGTCAACCACGGAGAGACCCGCACGTGCCGATGGCGGTCAAGTGCAGGAACCGAGAGCCGACCAATCACGTCCAAGCTCGTGCATTGGGGCCAGGCGGAGCTGGCCGCGACCTCGCGTTGCGCCCGGTCCAATGGCGAAGGAAAGGTCGGAGAAAGTTACGCGGAAGCTTAAGCGGGCGGGGTCTTTTTGACCAAGCCTGATACTCTCCACTTTCTCCATGGAAAACCCCCAACAATAGTAGCATTAAAATCCCGAATCCTCTCCAAAACCTAGTAGTTGGACTTCTCTGGCTGCTTCTCTGTAAATTTTTAAATATATACTCTCCACGCTCCTTATTTTTAATTAGGTTTTGAAAAAAGCTACGTTAAAGTATTGTTTACACGCCATTAGAATATTCTGGGGACGAGAAGGTGGGGCTTAAAGTAGACTTATGCACAGTATCTAAAGCAGGGTGAAAGAAAAACGGAGGAAAGTGTGGTGGAAATTTACGAGGGGTTCCCACTAGGCACTGGCAGGCATTGGAGGGAAGTGTATAGTTTAAAGAGGAGACGCGAAACGGACTTCTGAGATCGAGAGGGACTTCTGCACGAAGGAGGTAGGTTTGGGAGTATTTGAAATAGGAATTTGGCAACGAAAGGTGTGGGTCCGACTGACCTTTTGTGGCTGGTATATACGTCGGTGCAACAGCAACGTGGCATAATGGGATTGGTTGGACCGGGCTTTGGTAAACCAATGGGAGCTAATACCATGTCGAGTTGGTGGAAAGCTCCTTTGTTTAGCAAAAAAAAAAAAAAGAGAAAGAAAGGCTTGAAGCTCCCTTCTAGATTAAAATATAATTCTGAAATCATAGAGTGGAAGAAAGCTTTTACGTACAAAAAATGTTATATTAGGGAAATTAATTTTTGAACTCATGTTGCGAGATTAGTTGGTAGGACATCATAATGTTGTGCAACCAAGTTTTCGATCGGCAATGGCGGCATTGTTAAGCAATAAGCATGATTATTATTCTTCTTTGAAATACATTAGTCTTGATTAGTGATCAAGGAAACAATATCTTTTTACTTAATAAATTGGAGGATGAAAGGGAATTTGTCACATACCTCATGTTACGTTATCTCTACGTGTAAGAACAGACTTTGATTATCTTCCTAAAATGAAATTTTGATTAGTGTATTCTGTAGATATTCAACCATATTGCGGAGATGGATGTGCATAGGAATGACTATATTTCTCCTAGCCTTTCTACAAGCTCTAGACACAAAACCATATTAACAAAAAAGAAAAAAAAATTGCCCTTGGCATATGATACAACTCATTGACAACCTTCCTTAATCTCTTTTGCTTGTTAATGAAGGTACGTTATAAGATATGCAAAGTTTAAGAGGTTTACCAATTTCCCTACTTTGAAATTAAGAAAGTGGTTTAGATATTCAAGGGCATCATAGGAATGATGTAAAATGAAACTCTTTTTTTTTTTTTTTTTGATAAATAGGACAACTAATACAAACCTAAAGTGAATACATCTAACATAATCAAAAAACAAACTGTCATGAAATTGCATCGGAAGACCATCAATATCCGTTCAAGTCCTACCGCTAGAATAATCTACAATGAATAATGCCAAAAGAAGCTTCTTTTCTTCACTACTCTCGCACAATCTTTTGAAGTGATAAGAAACACGGTAGAATATCTTGTAAATAGCAATGTGCCAATAAGCTAGAATTATCGTGGCTCCTTTATTACATTCATATATCGGAGACATCACCACTCTCTTAAGTGAGGGGAAAACCATATATATTGAATGCCTATTCTATATTTATTGATCTTATTAATATTGGCTTTGGAGGGAAGATGAAAACTTAAAATTTCTTCCAACCTTTTCCTCTAACCTTTATGATGTTTAGTCCCACATCGAAAAAAGAAAAAATGGGAAAAGGGTTTGTGTAGAAGACCTTTTTCTTGGGCCTCGGCTCGCATGCTCGCGATCGTGCCTGTATCAGCGATGCGGCAGAGCCTACATTTTATCTCTCCTTGATTTATTTTTTAAATTATTCTCTATTAAATTTTCAAATATTTATTTTAGATAAGCACAAGATTTGTTTCCGTCAATTTTGCCTAATCGAGATTTGTTAAGCCGGTTCCATCCTTTTTGCGTAATTAAGATTTGTAAGCTATTTTCTGTCTATCTTGATTGGTTACGAGATTATCGTCGGACGAGCTAGTCCGTGAGCCTATAAAATGGCCCTGTAGTGCAAGGGTTACACAACAGAGAGAATACTGCCTCCACCTCTCTTTTTAATAGTGCATAATTAGTTTTGTTATTATTAGTGTAATATTTATTTCTCTACTAATAGCCTACTGAAATTTAATATTAGTTCTGTTTATTAAGTTTCTGCTTATTAGTTCTGTTCTGGATTAAATTTATTTACCATCGACAGAAAGAAGAAAAACAAATAGTTATAAATTCTTATAAATAAATCCATGATATGAAATCACTAAAATATTTCTATCAATATTTTTAATAGTGCATAATTAGTTTTGTTATTATTAGTGTAATATTTATTTCTCTACTGATAGCCTACTGAAATTTAATATTAGTTCTGTTTATTAAGTTTCTGCTTATTAGTTCTGTTCTGGATTAAATTTATTTCCCGTCGACGGAAAGAAGAAAAATAAATAGTTATAAATTCTTATAAATAAATCCGTGATATGAAATCACTAAAATATTTCTATCAATATTTTGTCCAGCTCTATTCTCTTATAGCCTTGTTCCTTAGATTTATTCCTATGGATTTTGAAGATTCATCTAGTCTCAAACCTAAAAGATTCAATGGAAAAAAATTTTTCAGATGGCAAGAACAATTAGAAGCATGGTTGATATCTTTAGGTTTGCTGTCTGCTTTAGAAAAATCACTACCATTTGAATCATCCTTCTCTTGCAAAGATTCTAAATCCTTTGAGGAGATAGGTTATCATTATAGGTTTAGAATTATCTGATGAACTGTATAAAATTATAGAAAATATAAAACATCTAAAGATCTTTGGCAAACTTTAAAAGAAACCTACATCCAAGATAATGAGAGGACTATAAGATTCACTATTTCTGACTTTCATAATTTTAAAATGATGGATAACATACCCATCAATAATCAAATTCATCAATTTCAGAAACTAGTTCAAGAGATTCATAGAGGGGGTTCTATTCTAGATAAAAACTATCAAGTATCGTACTTGATAGACAAGCTTCCACCCTCTTTGTCTCAATTTATTCGTGGGCTTAGAAGATCACAATCTTCCCTTAATCTTAGGACTGTTCTTCAATCAATTAAGATAGAAGATCAGTTTAGAATTAGAGAGATTCAGAAAAATCAAGAAACACAACTTCAAACTAAGGTTAATCTAACTAAATCTCAAAATCCAAATCCAGGTCCTATAGGTCAAACTTATAGAGGTCAAAACCCAAATTTTAAAGCCAAAGAAAAGAAGTTTAAAGAAAAGGATAATGCTAGGTTTCAAAATCAAAAGTCTAAGTTTAACAATCAATCCAAAAACCCAAGGAACAAGGTAATGAGAGATTCTGCTTTGTCTGTGGTCAGGATAATCATATTATATCTAAATGCTTCTACCGAAAAAAAGAGAAAATTTTGTATAAAAAAAGAATATGAAGAATTAAAATCAATCTAAACCTCGATTCAATATGATAGAAGGAGAATCATCTTCTAAAGAGTTCTTGAGAGTAGAACTATTAATCTGAAGTTTACTTCAAAAAAAAATTTTACTCTTCAAAATGTGCAGCATATATCTATCATAAGAAAAAATTTATTAAGTGGTTCTCTACTTATTAAATTAGGCTTTAAGGTTGTTTTGGAGTCTAATAAAGTTGTTATTTTGAAGCGAGATGTTTATGTTGGAAACGACTTTGTGTCGTATTCTCTCCTTCAAATATCAATAAAAGTTCAGTTTATTCTTCTTCATCCCTTGTGCTAAATTTTGAATCTTGTGGAATATGGCATGAAAGATTAGGACATGTTAATCTTAAATCAATCAAAAGATTGTCTTATCTTAATCTAATTTTAAAATTTAAAATGTGAAATTTGTGTTCAGGCCAAACAACCTAAAAAATTTTTCAAGCCTGTAACTTACAGAGATACTCAAATCGAACTGATTCATAGTGATGTATGTGATTTTAATAGAGGACCAACTCATGAAGGTAGCTGTTATTTTGTAACTTTTATTGACTTCTCCAAATTTTGCTATACCTATCTTCTAAAAACCAAAGATGGAGTCTTAAATAAATTTAAGATTTATAAAGCAGAAGCTGAAAACCAACTTTAAAAAAATTTAAAATCTTAAGATCTAATCGAGGAGGTGAATATACTTCAAATGAATTGAGCATATTTATAAAGAAAATGAGATAATTTATGAAATCACTATATTTTATTCTCCTAGATCCAATGGCATGGCTGAGCGAAAGAATCGAATCTTACTTGACATGATCAATGCCATGATTATAAGTTCTGATGTACCTCAGAATTTATAGGGAGAGGCTCTTCTATCAGCCTGCTATATTCTAAATAGTGTTCCATCTAAGGATAAAAAAAATATCCAATGAACTTTGGAAAGTGTTGGAAAAGGTGTAAGGTTTCATACATGAATTTCAAATAATTTTGAAATATAACGCAGCAGAATATGTAAATTAAATAATTTAATATACAAATGCATGTAATCAGATTACTAAACCCTACAATTAGGATCTATAACATGTCATATTGCATTTATAAATTAAAAAATAAAAGCTTTGGTATTGATCAAATCAATACCCTAGATCTAAAATAGTTTTAGATCTAAAATCTAGATCACATCTAGATAAGAGAAGAGATCAGATCTCTTACCTTCATGCAAGTCGAGAACTCCGTGATTGATTTTTTTTGTTGCCTTTAAAGCCACACACGCGTCTGGCCTCTATAGGTGATCTACACGAGACTGCAATAAAATCGAAGGTTCGTCGAATGAAAATTGCTCGAAGTGCTAGCTTCTTGCAGATCTCTCCGGATGGTTAATCTAAAATTATTCTTCGGATCTCTTAGATATTCCAAGAGATGAAGAATATAAGGAGGAATAAGGGAGAAGTCAAACCTTTTGACCTCCTAAAATCAAAATAATATGTAAAAGAAAAGGATCCTAAGAGAAGACAAATCTTCTCTTTCAGTACATCAATGATTGATGTCCTGAGAATATCTCTATGCTAGAACATGAGAAGACCTTCTTCTCTAGATATTTCTCAAATTTTT
The DNA here is from genome assembly GCF_000442705.2 of Elaeis guineensis. NCBI lineage: Eukaryota > Viridiplantae > Streptophyta > Magnoliopsida > Arecales > Arecaceae > Elaeis > Elaeis guineensis. Next base: position 114,797,076 of record NC_026003.2, read on the forward strand.
AAATTTTATGATATCTATTTTTCTCATAGAAAAATCTCATGATTTATGGAGAAGAAGGGTTCTAAAAAAAAACTTAAGAGAAGACATTCTTTTCTACTTCTTCTCTCATCAGAACATGATCAGATCATGTCTAAAATTAGATCACCATGCCCCAACTCATTGGAGAATGAATCCACCATGCGATCCCTCTTTCTCACTCATATTTTTATCATATAAAAATATAAAATAAAAAGAGAATAATCTGAAAGGAAAACAATAAAAGAAAACAATCTTCTCTCTTACCTTTCTTTCTCTGCAAGACATCAACTTTTGATCTCTTGATAGAAGACTCTCCTCCATGGATATTGGTGCCTCAAACCACCCATGCCATCCTCTTTCTCCTCTATTTTTTCTATCAATAATCCAGCAATTTTTGACTCTCTTTTTTTGATAGCATATGGGGCGGCAACTTTTTATATGGCAGATTAGGTCAAAAGACCTAATCAACAAGGAGTCCATGGGGCGTCCAACTCTTGGACGCCCCCTCCCTTATAAATTTTGTGGAGATCAGGATAAGATGCTTAAAAGGGGGACAAAATGATAGAATAGACTTGGGAAAAGTTGGCACAAGAGAGGAGGGAAGAGTCCTTGTGAAGAGCACTCTTTCAAAAAAAGAATAAGCCTAAACCACTTTCCATAATTAACCAAATCACTTTCCACATTGAATCAAATCAAATCTGATTCAAATCTCTAGAATAAGTAGTATGAGATAACATTCTTTGGATGTGGATATCATAGAAAAATATCTGAAAATTAATTAGTGAGCGTGGGCTTGAGATTTCTTAGGTGGCACAAGAGATGATATGGAATCCTAGTCTAACTAGGATTCTTATGTAGATTAGGTCAAACACTTTAGACCCAATCAAATTAATTGTAATCTAATTAATGGTGATCCTAGTCCAACTAGGAGTCCAATTAAATCAGATTAAATCATATTTAATTCTGATTTAAATCTAACTTAATTAGGAATTAGGTGCATACAAGTCCTAGTCGAGCAGGGACTTGTTCTCCCTTGCAATTGGCTTATCCAATAAATCAATTAGACTTAATCCAATTAAATCCAAGCTAATTCTGATTGAATCAAATTCAATTAGACTTGATCTCAACCCAATTGCTCAATCAGATTGAACCAATTAGCAATCCAATTGTGAATCGATCCTCCTGCAATACTTGCATTAGGTCAAACATCAATCACATTGATCGTTTAACCTTAGAATGATTCTCAATCGTCGATTAATCATCTGATTAGGTTACAACCTCTTATGTGTGTGACCCTATAGGTTCGAATCTAAGCTGATAGCACAGAAATCAATTCTTATACCAGTCGAAGTAACCATCTAGCAATGATTTCCGACGTCCAGATAGGTCGAATATATGCAAAGCAACATTCTAAGAATTCTGACCCATGATTACCGTATAATTCATCTTTTTGATCAATAATACTTAGGACGACTTCGAGTATATTGTCAACACTCATATAAGTCATTTTTATTGTGTCTCAAAATTTTGCAAATCTCGTGACTCCTCACGAGGATTACCCAGGCCTAGATTTTGCTAAATTGAAATACAGCGAGACATTCTCTTCCTAAAGTTAATCAGAAGTGGTCAATCCTATCTTGACTCACACATCAACTTCACAAATACTTGACTGTACCCAAAACTTTCGAACCTATATTAAAAATACAGGTAATCCGACACCAAAGGACAGTGAGTTGCTTGCAAGTCACATGGTGATCTCAGATCGGAGGGATACTTATACCCATTGACCTTAACTAACTACTCTTGACAGTAGAGTATTACATTGATCACGTTCATGCAAATATACTCTTACATCTCATCTGGATGCCATACCAGTGTCTCCACACCACTTGGTTATGAGGACAACCAACGCATATGGCATACAGTGACCTACACTTGATAAGTTATCGTCCTTGTTAATAACTTATCATTTGGTTGTGAACAATTTAAGAACCATCCGATAAATCCTCCTTTATCGATTGATTGTGGTTCTAAGAACTTCGTCATAATTTAGAGTTCATTTAAAGAAGATAGAACTTTTATGATGAACCTGTCAAATAACTATTATTATTAGATAATTCATATACTAATTTCAATCATCTACCACTTAGATGATTGACTTTAGGACACTTAGATAATTTATATACTAATTTATAGGGAGAGGCTCTTCTATCAGCCGCTATATTCTAAATAGAGTTTCACCTAAGGATAAAAAAAAATATCTTATAAACTTTGGAAAGGACATCCTTCTAGGCTTAGTTACTTTTGAGTTTGGGGGTGCTTGACTAAAATTAAAATTTTTGAACCAAAAAAAGTTAAGATAGGACCTAAAACTGTTAATGCTATTTTTGTTGGCTACTCTTTAGATAGTAATACCTATAAATTTCTTGTTGTTAACTTTAAAATTTCTTCAATATCAAATAATATCATTATTGAATCTAGAGATATAATCTTTTTCGAAAATATCTTTTCTTTTAAAATTTAAATTTTTAAATCAATCACTGATCAATCATTCTCTTCGGATTTACCACCATTATCTCCAGTAGAATCAACTATTGAACCTGAGCTTAAGAGAAGTAAGAGAACTAGGATTGAAAAATACCTTGACGATGGCTTCTTTATCTTTTTGATAGTAGATACCCCTACCTCTTTTCAAGAAGCCATGAACTCTTCTGATGCTTCATTCTGGAAGGAGCCTATTGATAGTGAAATTGTATCTATTATTTAAAATAACACTTAGATTCTCACTGATTTACCTCCTAGAAACAAAAATTTAGGATGTAGGTGGATCTTCAAAAAGAAAATGAGGATTGATGGTACAATTGAAAAGTACAAGATAAGGCTTGTTGCTCAAGATTTTGGATAAAAAGTTAGAATTGATTTCTTCGATACCTATTCACCTATAACTCACATTACTACCATCCGAGTCCTACTTGCCTTAGCTTTCATCCATAAACTTGCTATTCATCAAATAGATGTTAAGACTACCTTCTGGTATGGAGATCTTGAAGAAGAGATTTATATGCAATGGCTTGAGGATTTTTCTATATCAAACCAGGAGTATAAAGTTTGTAGACTTATCCGATCCCTTTATGGGTTGAAGCAAGCTCCTAGGCAATAGCATAAAAAATTTGATTAAGTATTTTTTCTTACAGATTTTAAAATAATGAGTTAGATAATTATCTTTATTATAAACAAGTTGATGATCGATTCATTCTTCTTTGCTTTTATATTGATGATATCTTGATTCTTGTTTCAGATATTGACTTAATCAATAACATCAAGAACTTCCTATCACATCATTTTGATATGAAAGATTTAGTAAAGCTGATACAATTTTTGGTATAAAAATCATTCGTATTTCTGATTCGATCTGTCTATTCCAATCTCACTATACTCAAATGGTTATTAATAAATTTAGATATTCTGATTATACTTCTGTATCTACTCCTTATAATCCATCCATCCATCCGTCTCTTAAAGAACATAGAAAAATCAGTAAATCAAGAAAATATACTCAAATCATTGGTTCATTAATGTATCTATCTAATAAGACTAGATCTAATATTGCTTATGCTATTTTTAGACTCAGTAGATATACTAGTAATCCTAGTCTAGTTCATTGGATTGCTTTAGAGAGAGTATTTTGATATCTTAAAGGTACTCTAGATTATTTTTTATATTTTATAGGTTATCCAGATATACTTGACGGGTATAGTGATTTAAATTAGATTTCTGATATATTAATGTTAAACCAACTTCTAGCTATGTGTTTCTTCTAGGAGGAAGTGCTGTTTTTTAACAATCTTTCAAACAAACCACTTTAGCTAGGAATACTATAGAAGCTGAACTTGTTGCTTTTGATTCTATTTGTTTTGAAGCTGAATGGCTAAAAAAATTTCTATCTAAGATTTCTTTAGTATCTTCTCCTATTCCTCTAATAGCAGTTTACTGTGATTCAAGAGCTGTAATAGATTTTTGTAAAAAGAAACTTGTGAATACTAAAATAAACAGATATATTAAATTAAGACAAAAGTCTATAAACAAAAAAGAGAAACTTCAAATACTTTTTTTAAATCATGTTGTAACTAATTTTTACCAGGCAAATTGCCTTACAAAAGGCTTAAATAGGACTAAGGTCCTAGAGTTATCGAGGGGGATAGAGTTTAGCTTATAAAGACTTTCCAGCAGGAAGAATCCAATCTCTGTGATAGGAGATTCTTTGAAGGAGGTTCAATGTGGTAATAACAAGCTGATTGGTTGGTCGGAGAGCACATGTGATTTATTTGATATAGGAGTCATAGACTCCAGCCCATCTCTATGGTGATTAATACTCCTATATAGTGGTTAGGAAGAGTTTATCTTGGAATGAGATCCAAAGGTATTCTTCGAGATGTAACATTATACACATCTCTAGAGAGGCTCATCTATGTGAGAGTATCCGTATTTGATCGCAACTAGAAACATAGGTAATCTCTAAAAACTCTCATGAAATAGTCAAGATACCTGCACACAGCCATTAATGTGCAAACCTGCAATTTGAGCTTCTGTATTGTATGCTAATAGAAGAAATCTGAATCAAAAAAATGTAGTTTAAGATCTAGTTTACTCCGTTTCCTTCAGATTGATACTATTAATATTAGGTGAAGTTAAGTCTTGAAAGGTATTTCACCTACTGCATAGTATATATATATATATATACAGCAGAAAATTATTTTACATTATTAACTTTAATTACTATAGGAATTTTAAGTTTAAGGGAGATTGTTGGCTTTGGAGGGAAGATGAAAACTTAAAATTTCCTCCAACTTTCTCCAACATTTTCTTCCAACCTTTATGATGTTTAGTCCCACATTGGAAAAAGAACAAACAGAAAAAGATTTATGTAGAAGACCCTTTTCTTGGGCCTATGAACATGTGCCGGCCCAGTCTGACTCGGCTTGCACCTGTGCGATCGCGTCGTGCCCGCATCTGTGGCGGCGCCTATATTTTATCTCTCCTTGATTTATTTTTTTAATTATTCTTCATTAAATTTTTGAATGTTTTGTTTTGGATCAGCCCGAGATTTTTTCCGTCGATTTTGTCTAACCGAAATTTGTTAAGCCGTTTCTGTCCATTTTGCGTAACCAAGATTTGTTAAATTATTTTTGCCTATCTCGATTAGTTACGAGATTATCGTCGGACGAGCTAGTCTATAGGCCTATAAAGTGGCCCTGTGACGGAAGGGTTACACAGTAGAGAGAATACTGCCTCCATCTCTCTTTCGATCTCAATTTTTTTCTTCATTTTTTATCTTTCATCCGCTGGGTTGAAGCTTTGTTTTTCTCTCCATGGTGTATCTGTAGGGAAGGTCTTCCGATTGTATCTTGGGATGGATTACTCGAGTTAGATCCCACACGAGAGTCGGAGATCCCATACGAGAGTCGGGAATCGTCTTAGAATAGTGCACTGCACGCCTCGATCTATAAGCTAGGATAATTTTATTATTAATTTTCTATTTATATTAATTAATTTAATATTAATTTTATTTTGTATCTATTTATTAGTTTAATTAAATTACAGTCGAGGGATGTAATATTCATAATAATTAATACTTACATGGTCATATGCACCTATAGATTACCTTGACAGTATTCTGCTAGTCTATATGATAGCATGACAGGTGGGTGCGGAAGATGGGTGTCAGACATGTTTGATAATGACATGCTGTCTTTCAACCAAGACTATTCGCCAATGAAGACATATATCCAGTCATGATTCTTAAAGAAGGACATAGTAACAAGTGATTTGGAATTCCCGTGTCACAGATTACAGACTAAAGAGCAAGAAAGCTAAAAGCCTAAAATCTGAGGCAAAAACGAGGCTGTAATAGGAAAATTGGCACAAGAGATTATGAGGTTTAAATCCATTCGATTATGTTGATTTAAAGATCTTTGCGGAACAAAAAAAAGATTAATTTTGAGACAAAGAGAAAGGCATGTTAAAATTTCACATAAAAATGCTGTAGGTGCTGGGACAAGATTTGACAATATACATTAAAGTGAGATGTTGACATGGTGAATAAAATGCGCAAGGTTTAGATCTGCTGTAAGGTGGAATTGTTATTTCCACATTTTTGTTGAATGCAATTATGAAAGATTTGATATTTATGGTACATAGGAGTTTATTTCCTGCTACAATCATTGAGATAAATACTATGATTTAACCAAGATTACAGTATAAGGGAAACTGAAATGAGGCAGCGTAGGTGATAGGAGTGAGAAATTCTTCTTCTCTCCTCCTTAGAAAAGAGAGGAAGTTTTTCCTTGTCTCGTCTAAAACTCTTTTATCTTGACCATCTGCATGGCACGGTCCTCTGATGCTGTGAGTTCACCTAACATATGGGCATAAAACCTAGATTTTGTTACAACAGACGAAAACTTTAATGTTTCTCACCAGCTTCTAGTAAAGAATTATGGAGATGTCATCCTCTAACATTGCATAATTAATTGGTTCCTTCATGTGAAAGCAACTTGAAAGGTTGCCAATATTCCACCAAATACTTTTATGGAGTGGAATGCCATTCATGTGCCCCTTGACTTTGTGGTTCTCATGTGTCTATTGTCAAGAGGGATTGCTTGGTTTAGATTTATTGTTCTATATAATATGCATGTTGGTGAGGTGCTATATAATTAACAAAACTCCAATGTTCCTTGTCAAGCTCCATTATGGTAAAATGTAAACCTCCAAGACAGTCCATCTTGCAGTCAATAACTTGATATTTCATGCAGATGTAAGAGTTGCTAATGTTTTATCAAATGTGGCTTTCCAATTTTTATGGAGTGGAATTCTATTCATGTGCTCTTTGACTTAGGTATTCTCATGTATCTATTGTCTATTCATGTGCTCTTTGACTTAGGTATTCTCATGTATCTATTGTCATGGAGGATTGCTTAACGTAGGTTTATTGTTTTATATGAGATGCATCTATGGTGAGAACACTTGGTTTAAATTGTAAAGACATCATAAAAGCAGTTTCTTATGTAAATGATTCACAGGAACTAGATTGAATTCATGCCTAACATCATTTCAATTTGTGGATCATATTTATCAGGATAATTTGATCTTGTTTCTCTATCGAGTCATTCTTTCCTTGTTTCTTTTCTAAAAATACAATGAGTGCCACCTTCCAGGTTCAAACCTCAGACATCTCTCCTCAATGCTTGTAGTAAGGGAAGGGTCATTAATGGGGTAAGATGATTCACCCTAAGATTCATTCTAGATACTTGGTCATTTGTGGCAGAGAAGGTTGACACAATGCAACTAAAATTTTGTTTTTTTGTTTTTTTTTCTAATCTCAATAAATATGGGTTGATTATTCCCTCCCATCCATCCTAAGTAAGAATTAAATTTTTTGACAAAAAAGACAATGACCTCCAATGTTGACAGATATCTAAACCTTTTATCAGATCAAATTTATGAAACTTAAATCGAACAGCTCTTACCTTAGAAAAGTAATAGTCTTTGACTAGTCGGCTGCATAATATTAAGCAGTTTAAGCTTTCAAATGCCAGAATCTTTCCATCTTCTTTCAAATTTTTTTTTAAAAAAAAAAATTTGTATCAAGAATCTAAAAAATTTTTTAACTTTGAGAAAAGCTGAAATCCATAATTACATCCCAAAATAACCATTTAGAACATACAAGGCCAAGCGTCGATGATGGTTACTATTTATTTCCAAACACAAGCCATTCTATAATAAATTATTTTCTAATAATTAATTAAATATATTAAAATGATATTTTTAAAAAATAATTTTGTAGAAAACTACTATGCATAAAGTTGGTTTCTCGTAAAAGAAGTTCTTTCTGCGGCCAGAGGAATCCTTACTCCCACGGAGCCCTGGTACTTGTTAGGTTACAAGGAAAGAACCGCGTTTCATTAACAGACACGTACAAAACTCCAACCTCCTAATCTTCCCATCAGGTGATGTAACAACCACCGTCCAGCCTTTTGACTACACGAAGCAACTAATAAAAATTAAGTTTCTTACGGTCTGCATGGGCACAAAGAATTGAACGCAACTGAAGATTAAACGGTTCCATTTTATTAGATTTGACCAGCGTGCCGTCGTATTACGTCTGACAATTGGCGACCGGTAGGGAAGGGGACCACGGATCCATCTCGGGTTCACGGGACGCGACCAGCTCGTTGTCGACCGGACGTTGCCGGGCCCCACCATCTCCAAGCATCGCGGTGCTCGCACCAATCATCGAAGCCGACAGCCGTGTACGGCGCCTACGTGGCACGCTACCGGAGCCCCCCCAGGCCCACCCGGCCGTTCCCCCTCTCGCGCCCTTCCAACTAACTACCACCCTGGGGCCCGCGACAACCCATACCTAGCTGTCTCGCTGACGTGGTAGTGACGCCGCACACTCTTGACTCGGAGCTGACGAGGACCGACGCCGGATCTCCACCGCCTCCAAATCCTACGAAGAAGTCGTCGCTTCAATTATAAACGCTTCCATTGGCAGAATTGACAAGAAGAATCTAATTTGCGCTTACCGTCACCTCGGGTGACAATTACCACAAATCATACACTGTCGTCTTCGAGAGTCACCGGAGGTAACGTATCCCATGGTCTGCAACTATATTGTGAATGGAAGCTTCATCGAAGTGTCTGCAAAAATGTCACTGAAAGCTTCATATGTTCGTAAGCAAACATCAAAGAACGACTAGATCATCAGTTAATTAATGGCAGCCCGATGGGTCCGACATGAATATGTGTACTTGTTTCCAGTCATTTTGGTGGACGGATTCTAAGGTAAGTGATGCTACTTTAAATATGACTTTGATTGCGCTGGTGATTTGATCTACATTGCATAGGGTAGGTGTGCCTAACGATGTAGGTTAAGTAGGCAAATTGCATACCAAGAATCTCTGATGGAGTGGTTGCCAACACTTTTTTCAGAGTCATCGCCAACTCATGGAGGAGTCATAGAGCACATGGGAACAAGAAAGAAGTGTTTGATATGCATATATTAAAGGTGTAGGTAGCCAATGGTGTTAGGTTGCACTTGGTCTGCTTTTTTCTAAAGCATGGAGTTAGATCGGCAAGGGGGTAATTTATTTAAACACATCACGTTATTGTGAAAAGATCTTATGACAAACACCAATTATGCATGACAAAAAGATGCAGCTTGGTCCATGGAAATATGTACCATTGATTCACACTTGCCTAACCAAATTTGGATAAGCAACAGTATGAACGGGGATTCTTATTGTACAAATAGAAAATCTAGGAGGTTAGCCTGATATTTCTTCTCTTATTAACTTACTGCACCGAGCTCATCAGAGAAGATATGATAATAAACAAGTACATTAAAATAAAGTTTAAGACATGCATGGTTGCTTATATTATGCTCCCACACACTATAATTGGCAGAGTAACTGTAGCGCACTCGTCTGAAATTACCTGAACATAGATTCTATGTTGGCAGAAATGAGTGGTAGTGCAGATGTTGTTATGTCTTTTCAAAGATGTAACGTAGACAATAGCAAAGTACAGAACTTACAACACCTCTTTGTTTTTTTTTTCTTGATGGAGTACTCACCAGACATGCATGATACGCATCTCGACTGGCAACGGGAGACAAATATCTAGAGCTCCATTTCCCAGGGGTTAGAGCCGCTGATTTGATCGCAACTGTTTCCTCCCTGCATTTCTGAATCATGGAGAAGTTGTTGGTACTACTAAGAGGAGCGAGCTATGATATTTTTCAAAATATTGTCACCCCGGAGTCCATTACACATGGCAGTAGGCCACAGTACTGTCCATCATCTTGTTCTCCTCCATCTCCCAAGCCTGCCGGCTCTCAGGCCACACCTAGCATGATATGACGATATAATATAATTAGAGAGAGAAACAGAGAGACCTGTGCAAAAAATACAAACGTAAAGGGCCACATCGCTAAAACTATTATGCATAATTTTAAATATAGGCATCCTAATCATACTCCTAGACCTGATTAAAATTAACAGCTAGCAATTTGATACTACTTTCGCATGTTTGCGACATAAATCAAGTTAAATCTGAACTCTGCGTGGATGTTAATGCTGCAGAGAACTTTTCCTTTGATTTATCACCCTTGTACAAAATTCCGGGTTCTAAATTCATATCTAGTTAATTAGGAGATGGTAATGAGTAAAATCGATGGTTCACTAATTATCCACGTATGTGTCGGTAGAAAAGAGGACGGAAGAAGTTCTGCTGGAGGTTTCCAACCAAGACTATTATTATAAGATCTTGATACATGCATAAATTTATCTATAAAAATATTAATTTATGAATCAAATTATTTTTATTTTTTTAAATTTAATATTTTTTTATATATTTTAAAGAGATAATCAATATGAAAATTCGATCATAAATTAAAAAAAATTAAATAAAATAAAAAATAAATTTAAAATTAAAATTAAAAATCTATCAAATCCAATCAGTAATCTAGTGGTCCTGATCACGTTGTTCATGAGGAAGGAGATGGTATTTAAAATGATGGGTCCACGGAGGCATAGAAAGCAGTCAATTTCTTCACAAGGAAATTTAAAGGGCCCAAAAGCACGTTGACACGGTGAATTAAATGCAAGTGGGGTCCAGAGGTTTTAATTGGGATAATTCAAATAAGTGAAGTGGCTCATAGCAAGAAGCATTCTACAAATTTTCCTCATGCGGCTCACATCAGAGTGGGACGCGCGGCTGAAATGAACAGGAGTTTAAATCCTTTTAAAGGAGGGGAATGCACATCGGAAAGCAGAGGCAAAAAAAAAACAGAGAGCGCGTTGGGTGGGCGCATGGAGAAAATTCTTTTTGAAAGTTTTTAACAAAAATCCTACACGATCTTCCTTTCATCTCAACCATCCATCTTTTATTTTTTTTTTAATTTTATATTTAAAAATTATAAAAATCTCTTCCTTTTTACACCTATAAAAAAAAGCTTCAATACTTCTCTGAAGGGTATCTCTCTCCACACCATACTTTTTGTAGAGGCCTATACGAAAGCAGCTTTTATTTTTTTTAATCATCTTATTTTCATTTCTTCCATCCTTCCAATACATGAGAAGGAGAGTTAGCCAGAAAAAAATAGCCCCAACAAGAGAGGGAGAGAAGTCAGATTCTATGAGAAATTTTATTTTATTTTTTATTTCAACTCCAAGGCTCGTTAATGCGTAGGAATTAAAAATTTTTATATCAAATTTTTTTCAGTAATAAATTATTTTTTTTCTATTTAATTTTATAATTTTAATTTTGTGATAGAGTAGTTTAGATTTCTGCATCTTTTAATTTTATAATTTTTAATTTTATAAGTTAAATTCTAGCAAGTAGTATAATATTTTATTTTATTTTATTTTATTTTTGAGCTTCAAATCAAATTGCTGGCTAAGCAATCCTTCTGGGGTTTGCGATGAAGCTAGATCATGAATAGAACCTTCTCCTTAGAATTTCTCCTTTCAACTTTAATTTATGGAGTCCTTCTTCCTTCGTCTCTCTTGTCAAAAGACTTGATGGGCTATCATTAGATCAAAATTTTTCATAGTCCATGCTTGATTCGATACAAGAGGGATAATTGGTAGAAGCTCACAAATTTTTAAATCCTTTCTTCTCTTTCCGTGTGAAAATCCTGATGGGTTATAGTTGGGTCAGAATTCTTTCGTACCAATACTTAGGAAACAAGAGAAAAAAGAGAAAGAAAAATCTTTTAATTAAATGAAAGCAAATACTTAATGGATCATAGTTGAATTAAATCTCTTCATGATCCATACTTACTTATGTTTTATATCTTAATCAAGGAATATTATAAGAGAAACCATAGGAAGGCTCCCTAATTTATTGGTCTAGTGGATTCAAAAGTTTAGATTTTTTAGATAATTTATCTTTATATTTGATTAATTTACTACTTTGATAGTTCGTAATTCCACAAACAATCTCTTCTTTTTTTTTTTTTAAAGCTCACCTAGCAAGTATTTGAATATATATTTAAACTCAATTTCTCATGGGATCGATCCATACTTGTCGGACATGCTACATTGCACACCATGTACTTGCGGTAAATTTAAGACACATCAAGTTTTTGGCACCGTTGTTAGAGAAGTTGGCGTGTTTAAATTGTGTTTCAGATCTTGTTCTTCGTACTTTTAGTTTTAGTTTTAGTAATTCCTTTCAGTCTTCTTTTAGTTATTTTAGTCAAATCAAAATCTGTTCTGACATAAGATTGCTCTGACGTAACAGGAAGTTATATTGTATGATTGTCCTAGGATAGATTTTAATTTACATTAAAAAAAAATTTATTACTTTAATTCTTAGATTTCTCTTTAATTGCTATATTATTTGCTTAGTTAATTTTCTACCTTTAATATAAATTAGAATTCTCACATTATATTTAGATTGTATAAGTTTTTTTTTCTTATTAGTGATTTAATTTCATTTTATTTGAATCTTTTTATTTCTTTCATAACTCATTAATGTATTCAAAACTTAACATTTACTTTAGTTTCATAATTAGATTAACATAAAAAAAAAATACTAATCATATAAGATTTAAATAATATAAAAAATACCTAAACTTTAAAAATCTTTCACTTTATTTGGCCATCTTTCTTTCTTTGATTGTATTTTCATAATATATCTTAAGGCATCACCCATTAATCAAATAAGATGAGATTTGATCACCGTTTTTTAGCCCACAAATCACCTCTTTGCATCTACATAACCTAACTTTTAAATAAAATTGATTAGATGCCAATCCTAGGACATCCGAGCTCATTAGAACAAAGAAATCTAAGAGTTGGATCGAGTTCAATTGGTTAGCCTGTTAGTATATAGGAAAGTGGTTCAGGAACTACATTCCGAAAAAAAGTGATTATCTAATTAGGTTAGTTGCGAAAATATGGAGAACCTCCTACCAATCTTACATTTATCTAGTTGATTCAGTTTGTCGATTTCAAACTTGAAGTGCTCGGAGGCAACTTTGCAATTATGAGCTATCTAGATTAGGAGAACTTTAGTTAGGATTCCTCTTCTTTTCTCTTTGCTTCTTTTTATTAAAAACTTGATTGAAAACAATAAAAAAAATAAAATAAAATAAAAAATTCAAAAATATAGAAGACAAAGTGCTTTCTCCACTTCTTTGTGGAAAAGGGTATCAGGTCGATTAGTAAGAATTGATTCAATTCTGTTTCAAACCCAACAACTTTTACAATGGGAGAATTAATCGCCCCAAACCCTTAAGATTTATGTTATCCAGTCGGTTTCGTCCATCCTTCTTGCATCAGATTGCCCCAACCTGCTATAAATAATTTTGAAATTAAATCTCAAATTATCGATATGCTTTCAAAATTTATGAGAATAGTTACATATTTATTAGAGAGTTTGAAAAGGTTTGCGCAACATGAGGCTGCAACAACTATCAGAGGATGAGGATAAGCTAAGATTGATCAATTTTGTCCTCAAGTACCAAAAAATGCTCTATAGTCTTCCAAACTAATCTGTCATATTTTGAGAGAATTTTATAAGAGTTTTTTAAAGAAGCTCTTTCCCCATCACAAAACAGCTAGGATTAGAAATGAGATAAACTAATTTTACCAACTAGCTGGTGAATCATTCTGAAAATACTTCAGCCACTTTAAGAACCTCTTAACCTAATGCCCACACATGGAATAGAGACCTGAGGCTATGCCAGATAATTTTAAAGGACTAGATTCAAATTTAAAACTATGCTAGAGTCCATGTGCCAGGGTCAATTCATGTACAAGAAACCTACTGAAGCCTGATAATTTCTAAAAACCTAGTTGAGAAAAATTTACAATGAAAAACAATGGGAAACAACTAGAGAACCTGAGAGACCAACACATTCGAGAGGTAGAATACACCAAATTCAGACCTTCCTAGCTGCAGAGGCTAAGATTGCAACTTTAGTACGTAGGTTAGAGGCCTTAAAGTTACAGAGACCAGCCAGTATGAACCAAGTTTCTGCATCTATGTGCAACATATGTAGTGCACTTGACATGTCCTTGAGGAATACCCCTTCCTAATGAACCCAATAGAGAATGAATGTGCAAAGGTAAATGCCACATACCAGAGATCAGTGAACAATCTCTATGCACCCACATATAATCCAAGATGAAGGAATCATCCAAACTTTTTATGATCACAGAATCCAAATGTAGGTGGTCCTAGCTTCAATCAGCAAAATCTCAAGCCTAACCCTATATAAACAACCAATCAGGCTTCAATAATAATGAGAAGAAACTTAGTTCTCTAGAGAAAAGCCTAGAAGTCCTAACCAAATCCAATGCTGACACCAATGCCACACTGGGTAATTTCATGAAACCATGGGCCAACTCATAAATACTAACACTCAGACCATTGCCCATTTGAAAATGCAATGGGTCAGCTAGCCTCTACCATGAGTGAGTGAGAACGAGGTGGACTACCTAGCCAACCTGAACCAAACCCAAGAAACTAAAATGGTTCACGATCCCAACAAAGAAATCAAGTCAATTATGTGAATGCTATTCACATCTTAAGATCTAAAAAATAATTAGACAATAAGATAGGTACATCTGATAATAAAGAAAACTCATCTGCTAAGTCACCTTATGAACAATCCATCTTACAAACTTAAGCTCCTGAAATTGACAGTACACCAAGTCCAGAACCCACAATTCCTAGAGCTCCTTTTTCAAATTGATTAAGATCCAATAAAAAATCAAAATATTTGGATAAAATATTAGAGGTGTTTAAGCAAGTTCAGATGAATATACTTCTTCTAGACATGATTAAACAAATTCCGACAGATGTTAAATTTTTAAAAGACTTTTGTACCAAGAAAAGAACCACCAATATATCTAAGAGAGTATTTTTAGCAGCAAGTGTGAGCTCGTACTTGTCTAGTCATATGCCAATAAAATATAAGAATCCAGGATCTCGATAATTTTATGTGATATTGGAGAAACCCACATTGAGAAGGTCTTGCTAGATTTAGGGGCTAGTATAAATGTTCTTCCATTTTCAATTTATAAGTAACTAGGATTAGAAGAACTTCTACCAACAAGATCACGTTATAATTAGCAGATAGATCTCTTAGTATCCCTAAGAGAATGGTAGAGGATGTTTTAATTAAGATTAATAATTTTATCTTTTCTGTTAATTTTATCATTTTAGAAACTGAACTAGTTGCAAATCCCAAGGTTATATCTCAGTTATTTTAGGAAGACCATTCTAAGCTATTGTAAATGCTGAAATCAACCGTCAGAATGGACTTATGAAGCTATCTTTTGGGAACATGACCATTGAAATGAATATATTCAATCTAGAATAAGAATCCATCCAGCATGCTGATGTAAATGTAATTCAAAAAAAAATTTATGAACTCATTGACATTAACGATGAGGAAGTCGATCTCGATCTAGTTTTTGGTCAATCAATGAACCTGAGGAAAACAATAAATTCCTATAGACAATAGTAATACCAGAGACAAGAACCTCCCACTGAATCAATCATAGAAATGGTTAAACCATCATCCAAGCCATCAATAGAGAAGCACTCAAATTAGAGTTGAAACCCCTCTCCGAGCACCTTAAGTATACATATTTAGGTCAAGAGAAAACCTTGCCTGTAATTATCATATTAGACCTAAATTCTAAACAAGAGGAGGAGTTGTTAGCAATCCTGAGAGAAAATCATGAAGCAATAAGCTGGACTATGGCTGATATTAAGGGAATAACCTTTCCATAGTTCAACACGGATATACCTAGAGGATGAGGCCAAACCAACTAGAGATGCTCAGAGAAGACTTAACCCGATCATGAAGGATGTAATCAAAAAAGAATCTTAAAGTTACTTGATAATGAAATTATCTATCCCATCTCTGATAGCTCATGGGTAAGCCCTGTATAAGTGATATCCAAAAAGTCTGGAGTAATAGTGGTCCAGAACGAAGCGAACGAACTTATCCCAACTAGGACTTAAACGGGATGAAGAATCTGTATAGACTATAGAAAACTAAATACTGCGATAAGAAAAGATCATTTTTTTTGCCGTTTATTGATCAAATGTTAGAGAAATTAGTCAGATAAGAGTTCTAATATTTTTTGATGGATACACCGACTATAATCAGGTCGTCATAGCCCCAAAGATCAGAAAAAGACTACATTCACTTGTTCATTTGGAACCTTCACTTATAGATGTATGTCCTTTGGATTATGTAATGCACCGGCAACCTTCCAGAGATGCATGATCAGTATTTTTCTGATATGGTTGAACGATTTTTAAAAATTTTTATGGATGACTTTTCTGTCTTTAGCCTTACCTTCTCCAAATGCTTAGATCATCTGAGATTAGTTCTAGAAAGATGTAAAAGAAGCACTTAGTTCTCAATTGAAAAAAATATCAATTATGGTTAGAGAAGGGATAGTTCTTGGTCATGTAGTTTCGAAAAAAAGAATTGAAGTAGACAAAACCAAAGTAGACATGATTGCAAGTCTTCCACCATCCAAATTTGTCAAAAAAATTTATTCATTTTTAGGACATGCTGGATTCTATGAGAGTTTCATTATCAATTTCAGCAAAGTGACTCGTCCATTAACAAATCTGTTAGCAAAAGAAATCAATTTTGAGTTCACTCCTGAGTGCCTAGAGTCTTTTGAATTTTTTAAAAGGTACTCATTTCAGCTCCCATCATTCATCCTCCTATCTGGTCTAAACTTTTTGAACTGATGTGAGATGTGTCCGATCATGCTGTGGGCGCAGTTTTAGGTCAAAGACTTAATAAGCTGCTTAGAGTTATTTACTATGCAAGCAAAATTTAAATAATGTTTAGCTTAATTACACTATCACTGAAAAAGAGTTTCTGGCCTTGTCTTTATCCTAAAAAAATTTAGGTCCTACTTGATTGGATCGCACACCATTGTCTATACTGACCACTCAACCATGAGACACCTCCTAGCAAAGAAAGATACCAAGATGCGCTTGATACGATGGATCTTACTTCTTCAATAATTTGACCTAAAAATTAAGGACAAAAAAGAACAGGGAATGCAGTAACTGATTACTTGTCTCGAATTATAGTCGCACCATCTAGTGAACCACCCATCAATAATTTTTTTTCTGATGAACAACTCATGTCCGTATTCACTGAACCATGGTTACCGATATTATCAACTATTTAGCTATTGATAAAGTTTCTTCTCATTGGACCACTCAGGACAGATATAAGTTCTTTGTTCAAGTGAAGTATTTCATTTGGGATGAACCATATCTCTTTAAACAGTATCCTGACCAAATCATTAGAAGATGTGTCCCGGACAATGAGGTTAAAAGTATTTTATCTTTCTGTCATGATCAAACTTGTGGTAGTCACTTTGCATCCAAGAAGACAGCTGCTAAAGTCCTCCAATGTGGATTCTATTGGCCTAATTTATTTAAAGATGCACACGAGTACTGTAGAAATTATGCTCGATGTCAACAAATGGAGTGAATCACTAAGAGAAACATGATGCCTCTCAACCCAATCTTGGTGGTTAAAATTTTTGATGTATGGGGGATCGATTTTATGGATTTATTTTCCAACTCATTTGGAAATGAATACATTTTAGTAGCTGTCGACTATGTTTCAAAGTGGGTAGAAGCTATTCCCTGTAAATCTACTGATAGCAAAGTAGTTATAAAATTTTTGAAAGAAAATATTCTCTCCTATTTTGACATTCCTAGAACAATTATTAGTGATCGGGGGATATACTTTTGCAACTGATCCTTTGCCACATTAATGAAAAAAATAATATCACCCACAAGTTGGTCACACCTTGTCATCCTCAGACTAGTGGACAAGTAGAAGTGTCCAACAGATAGATCAAATAAATTCTGAAGAAAACTGTTAATGCCAATAGAAAGGACTGGCCCTTGAAATTAGTTGATGCACTATGGGTATACCGAACCACCTTCAAGATCAATCTAGGAATGTCTCCCTATAGGATTGTATTTGAAAAATCTTGTCACTTACCTATTGAGCTAGAGCATAAAGCTATGTGGGCCATTAAAAATTTAAATATGGACTTGGACGTAGGCAGAAATCACAGAAAATTTTAAATTAATGAATTAGAAAACTTAAAAATGAAGCTTACGAGAATACTAGGATGTACAAGAAACGAACTAAAGTATTTCATGATCAAGCAATTATGAGAAAATTCTTTACTCCTGAACAAAAAGTTCTCTCGTACAATCTAGATTACACATTTTTCTGAAAAGCTTAGGTCTAGATGGACAGGACCATTCTTAGTTAAAGAAGTCTTCCCACATGGAGCTGTAGAAATTGAAAATTCAAGCAATAGTGCTATGTTTAAAGTTAATGGTCAGAGACTAAAATCATTCTTGAAACTATCCAAAGAATCTATTAATGAAGCCATCATTCTCTATGAACCAACTTATCTCGATTAATTTACTTACAATATTTTGTATGACTGAAGATATTAAACTTAGCACTTCTACAAGGCGACCTAATTTTTTTAAATTAATATCTTTTCTATTGAATAAACAAAGATACCAATCTTCGGACTTCGACTTTCAAGCTAACATCACATCAGATCATCTTCAAAATAAGAACACATATTCACCAGGTGATATCTTTTTTTTCTTTATTATATTAGAAATAATGATATTTAAATTGGGGGGTAGAAAAATTTTCTATAAATATTTTTAAAAAGTTTTTTTGAAAAATAAACCGCATAAAAATCTTTGAAATTAAAAAAATAAATAAAATTAAATAAAATATGTTCCAAGAAGGAGAATCTTGAGTAAAATAGACTGGAAAAAGAATAATAGGAGTTAAAGAGTATTTGCTAATGACTATAGCAAGTTAAGAAGAAGATTAGTTGGACAGACTTTTAGCAGCTTACTTAGATCACCTAAAGACTATTAGCACGTCTACTTACACATGCACACTGATAAGATAAAATAGATACTAATTGTGAAGCCAACTAAGGACTTAATTATCACTTAAGAATTAGTGATTGACATACACTGTAATTAAAAATTTAAATTGAGGAAAGAGCTACCTGCCTAAAATAAAGGTATAAAATACAGAGTATATATGAATTGTCCTAAGCTTAGTAATCAGATCTCTGCATCTAAGTCAAGCGTGGAGGTTCGCATCAAATGGTGAAGGGAAGGCCAAAATGCTCAGCATTAAAAAAAAGAGAAAGAGAGAGAAAAAGAAGACAGTGTGAAAGCTACCTTAAGTTCATGAACTTTATTTGGGGGTGTATAGAAAATTAACTAAAATAAGGTGATAAGAGAAGATACATTTATCTTTTACAAGCCAGCACTCAAATGCTAAATTAGTCATCACAAACGAAAGTACTGTAGATCTTTCGATGTATTCTAAGAAAATTTCTAATTGTACTAACTATGAAATTTACTTTTAAAACTCAATATTTAGTTAGTGATACTTTCTAAATTCTTTGACTTTCAATCCTAGATCTACTTTTGTAAAGAAGGATCTTAATAAAATTTTATCAATATATATATATATTGCATCATTAAGAGACTAGCAATAATAAGTTGGGGGATGTAATACGTGCATAAATTTATTCATAAAAATATTAATTTATGAATCAAATTATTTTTATTTTTTTTAAAATTAATATTTTTTTATATATTTTGTAGAAAAAAGATACATCAACGTGAAGAATCTGATTTACAGGCTCAAAATAATTAAATAAAATAAAAAATAAATTTAAAATAAATTTAAAATCAAAATTAAAAATTTATTAAATTTAATTTATAAACTAGTGGTCCATCATGGAGATGGCATTTAAAATGATGGGTCTAGGGATGGCAAAATTAATCCGATCCGATGGATATACACCCTACCCGAACCCGATCAAACCCGAAAAATAGGATTTGACTGGGTTTGGATTCAGATTTAGGTAAAACCCGAAAACTATAGTATGGGTATGGTTAAGGTATGGGTAGTACTATTTTCTATCCGAACCCGATCCGAACCTATGAGTATGGATAATATCCGAACCCATATCCGAATACACACACACACACACACACACACATATATATATATATATATATATATATATATATATATACATACATATACATATCCGAATATACATATCCGAATATATATATACATATATATACATATACATATATATATATATATACACACACACACACACACATACACACACATATATATATGATCTCTCTCTCTTTCTCTCTCTCTCTCTCTATATATATATATATAATTATATATATGTATGTATGTATATGTATGCATGCATATATGTATGCATGTATATATGTGTGTGTGTTAGAAGTGTGTATGTGCGTATGTATGTATTTATATATATATAATTGGTAATTCTATTTTTGATTGATAATATGTATAAAATTATTTTTCTTTTTTTTTGAGTATAGAATAGACGGGTATGGGTTGGGTATGGGGCAGGTATGGATTGGATATGGAGAAATGAGTTACCCACGGGTATCTCCGAACTCGTTGGATATGAGGATGGGTATCTCTTTTCTTATCCGATTGGATATCGGGTAGGATTTAGATATAGGATATTAAGTTCGAATTTGAGAATGGATAATATATTATCCAACCCAAATTCTAACCATTGCCATCCCTAGATGGGTCAACGGAGGCATAGAAAGCAGTCCATTTCCTAACAAGGAAATTTAAAGAGGCCTAAAGAGAACACGTTCACACGGTGAATTAAATGCAAGTGGGTCCAGGTTTTTAATTGGGATAATTCAAATAAGTGAAGTTGCTCATGACAGGGAAGCATTCTACAAATTTTCTTCATGCAGCTCGCATCAGAACGCGCGGCTGAAATGAACAGGAGTTAAAAATCCTTTAAAGAAGGGGAATGCACTATCATGAAAGCAGGGGCAAAGAAGGAAACAGTGAACGCCTTGGCTGGGCGCGTGAACTGCCGCGGAGAATTTTTTTTTTTTGAAAGTTTTTAAGAAAACTCCTGCACCATCTTTCTTTCATCTCAACCATCTATTTTTTAATTTTTATTTTTTTATTTAATCCTACATCTAAAAATTATAAAAAAATATAAAAAAAAATATTTCAATACCTCTACTCTGAAAGATATCGTCTCCACACCATACTTCTTATAAGAGGCCCATGTGACAGATAAGTATACCCATCTTTTAATTTTTTTAGCTATCTTATTCACACTTTCTTCTATCCTTCCAACACACGAGAAAAAGAATCGACCAAGAGGAGATCGGCCCCAAGCCAAGAGAGGAAGAGCAGCCAGATTCTGTAAGAGAATTTTTATTTTTTTTATTCCAACTCTAAGCCTCGTTAATGACTTAGGAGTTAAAAATTTTTGTATCAAAATTTTTATTAAGCAATAAATTAATTTTTTTTAATTTAATTTTTATAATTTTAATTCCTGCAATAGAGTAGTTTAAATTTCTACATCTTTTAATTCTGTAATTTTTAATTTTCGTAAGTTAAATTCCAGCAAGTAGCTCCATATTTTATTTTATTTTATTTTATTTTTAAACTTTAAATCAAATTATGTCTGACTAAGTAATCTCTCTGAGATTTGCGATGAAGCTAGACCATGAATAGAAACATTCTCTTTTCAATTTCTCCTTTCGAGCTTTAATTTATGGAGTTCTTCTCCCTTTATCTTCTTGTCAAGAGACTTGATGGACTATTATTAGATCAGAATTTCTTCATAGTCTATGCTTGATTCAGTGCAAGAGGAGATGATTGGTAGAAGGCTCACAAATTTCTAAACCCTTTCTTCTTTTTCCGTGTGAAAATCTTGATGGATTATAATTGGGTCAGGATCCCTTCATAGTCCATACTTAGATAAACATAAGAAAAAAAGAGAAAGAAAAAATCTTTTAATTAGGATGAAAGCGAAATACTTAATGGATCATAGTTGAGCTAAATCTCTTCATGATCCATGCTTGCTCATATTTTATACTTTAATCAAGGGATATTATAAGAGAAACCATAGGAAGGTTCTCTAATTTATTAGTCTAGTGAATTCAAAAGCCATAGATCTTGTAGATAATTTATCTTTACATTTGATTAATTTATTATTTTGATAATTCATAATTTCATAAATAATTTTTTTTTTTAAATTTGTTGGAACAAATATTTGAATATATATTTAAATCTAATTTTTTCTGACATCGATTCGCATTCATCATTAATACTGTTGGGTATAAAATACCCACGGCTGAAACCCTCAGCAGAACCGACATCAGAATGGTTCCGCCCGGACTCCTACGGGAGCCGGACTCCACCATCGACATCAGAATGGTTCCGTCCGGACTCCTGCGGGAGCCGGGCTCCACCACCGACATCAGAATGGTTCCGCCCGGACTCCTGCGGGAGCCGGGCTCCACCACCGACATCAGAATGGTTCCGCCCGGACTCCTGCGGGAGCCGGGCTCCACCACCGACATCAGAATGGTTCCGCCCGGACTCCTACGTGAGCCGGGCTCCACCGCCATCAGCAAGAGCAGCTCCGCCCGGACTCCTACGGGAGCCGGGCTCCACCGCCATCAGCAAGTGCAGCTCCGCCCGGACTCCTACGGGAGCCGGGCTCCACCGCCATCAGCAAGCGCTGCTCCGCCCGGACTCCTACGGGAGCCGGGCTCCGCCGCCAACATCAAAACAGCTCCGCCTGGACTCCTATGGGAGCCGGGCTCCGCTCTCAATATCAATCGCTGGTAAGCTCAATCCGGACTCCTATCAGAGCCGGACTTCACCCTTGACTCTGTTTGCAGCGCAGCTCCGCCCGGACTCCTACGGGAGCCGGGCTCTGCTGCCATCATCACAGCTCCGCCCGGACTCCTACGGGGGCCGGACTCCGCCGCCGACATCAGAACAGCTCCGCCCGGACTCCTACGGGAGCCGGGCTCCGCTCACGACGGCTCCGACCATTGTCGAGCTTCAATCAACAGATCCACGCCCCCTGACAGGCCCTCAAAACGGCCGCGACCCTGCTCCATCTCCTGTGGCGGACTCCACGCAGTATCATCATTCCCTGACAAGCCGCGGCAGCCATAGCCGCCCTGCTCCACTTCCTGTGGCGGACTCCGCACAGCTCCATTATCCCCCTGGCAGGCCACAGTAACGACCACGAACCTGCTCCACCTCCTGCGACGGATACCATGCGATTCTCCTGACGACGGACGCTGCTCCACCCCTCATAACGGATTCCACGTGGCAAATCGAGGTGATACCCACGTGTCTGCTCCATTATCTTTCGCAATCAATTCCCCTGACCATGGGCGGCCCACTACCAGGCAGTTACACACGTCGCCATCAGTCCGTTGCCTCCCCCGCCTATAAAAGGGGGGACTCAGATACGTTATCTTCTAAGCTCATTTTTCGTATCTCAAAACTCTGCTAAATTCTCCGTTCGAGTACTCCATTCTTGTTGAGGCAGAGAACTGACTTGAGCGTCGGAGGGTCTTGCCGGAGCAACCCCACCTCCGGTTTAGACTTCCCTTGCAGGTCCCGGCGGCGACCGCGGCTTCCTCAACTCCAGCTTCTCCGGCGCAGGCGGATTTTTGCACCAACAGGATTGGCGCTAGAAGAAGGGCCTGTGTCTTCGCAGCACCCTTGTTCTTGAAGGAGCACTCAACGGAGCCACCTCCGGCCATCTCTCCGTCATTTACTCCTAATCCTCCCCCGCGAGATCGACACCCGATGCCTCCGCGCAGGGGGTCCACCCGGCGGTCCACGGCCTCCGCGGCCAGATCTCAGGCTCCGGCCTCCACTCCCGTGTCTCAGCCAGCCCCTCCTCCCCCTCCGGTGACGGCGGTCGGCGCGGAGCAGTTTGACTTGCTAGCGCAGCAGGTCAAGGGCCTCGTCGAGGCCGTACAGGCGATGCAGCAGCAGCCGCCGCAGGCGTCAGCGCATCCGGAAGGGGCATCTCCGGAATGCCAGAACCCGACGGTGGGGCGGGCCACCTGGGCTAGCCGCCCCGTCCTTCCCGAGAAGGCGAATCCGAGGGTGGAGAGCCCTCAGTCGGACCACGACTCCACTCCTGGGAGATCCCTGCCCCCGTTCTGCCAACAGCCCCTCGAGACTCGAAGTCGAGAGGATTTCCTGGACCGGAGGCTCCAGGAGATGAACCGACGGATCGAAGAACTCCGCCATGCGCCTCCCGCTTACGGTGAGGATATCTGCACTGACCCTCCCTTCTCCCAAATGATTATGCAGGAACCGATCCCGCCGAATTTCAAGCTCCCCCAGTTTGAAAGCTACGACGGGACCTCGGACCCGGTGGACCACCTGGAAGCCTTCCGAACGATGATGCTGCTTCATGGTGCCCCCGACGCCATCTTGTGCCGGGCTTTCCCGTCTACTTTGAAGGGAGCAGCAAGAAACTGGTACTCGGCACTGAAGTCGGGTACCATCTTCTCCTTCGACCAAATGAGCCACCAATTCGTGGCCCATTTTGTCAGCAGCCGACGTCCCCGGAAAGGTTCGGAGTCCCTCATCAACATCAAGCAGAGGGAAGGGGAGTCCATACGGGCCTACATCAACCGCTTCAACATCGCGGCGCTGGAGGTCCGGAACTTGGACCAGTCAGTGGCCATGGCCGCCCTGAAAGGTGGCCTTCAGAAGAATGATCTCTTGTACTCCCTGGAGAAGAAGTACCCCAGGGATTTCGCTGATCTGCTGGCTCGGGCTGAAGGATACGCCCGAGCAGAAGAAGCCTTCAAAATGAAGGATGAAGAGACTGCAAGGGAGCGCCAGGTGGGAGATTCTGGCAAGCCCGCAGTTGAGAAGAGGCCAAGGGAAGCCCGGCCTCGCTCCCGATCCCCTCCTGGGCACAAGCGCGCCCATACTCCACCCCGGGCACGTAGGCAGAGAAGCCCGGACAACAGGTTTCGGCGGGATTCCCCGCCAGGAAAGTTCCGCAGCTACGCCCCCCTCAACGCCTCGAAGGCCCAGGTACTGATGGAGGTCAGGGAGCTGATCCTTAGGCCGGAGAGGATGCGCACGCACCCCGGGAAGCGCAACCCCAACAAGTTCTGCCTCTACCACCGCGACCACGGCCACGACACCGAAGAGTGCATCCAGCTCCAGGACGAGATCGAGGAGCTCATCCGGCGAGGTCGGCTCGACAGATTCATCCGCCGCAGGCCTGAGGGTAGAGGAGACCGGCCAAGAGCCCTCCCACCGCCCGAACCGCAGAAGAGGGAGGAGCAGCCCGGGGACCGGCCTCCTATCGGGACCATCGACTCCATCGCCGGAGGGCCTCGAGGAGGAGCGGGAGAACTGTAAATGTATTGCCTACTGTTTCGTTTTGAATCTACTTTTCTTTCTAGCTAACGCACTCCTCCTGCTTAACGCGGATGTATTATGACTGGATATGACCTCTCCAAAAAACAACGGCCGTGTCAGGAACAGGAGGAGAACCTCGTCCTGACATGAGCAAAGTCAAAGGCCTGGTTCTTTTAGACCGGATGGGGGGAGAGGCCTTACAACGCCCTAATGTGCCCCCACAGCCCTGTTAGGGACAGGAGGAAAACCTCGCCCTAACTTGAGCAAAGTCAAAGGCCCGGTTCTTTTAGACCGGATGGGGGGAGAGGCCTTACAACGCCCTAATGTGCCCCCACAGCCCTGTTAGGGACAGGAGGAAAACCTCGCCCTAACTTGAGCAAAGTCGAAGGCCCGGTTCTTTTAGACCGGATGGGGGGAGAGGCCTTGCAACGCCCTAATGTGCCCCCATAGCCATGTCAGGAACAGGAGGAGAACCTCGTCCTGACATGAGCAAAGTTGAAGGCCCGGTTCTTTTAGACCGGAGGGGGGAGAGGCCTTACAGCGCCCTAACGCGCCCCCACAAGCCAGGCTGATGACGAGAACCTCGCCACCGGCTCAAGCAAAATGGAAGACCCGGACTCCTACAGGAGCCGGGTTCCGCCGCAAAGGTAGGCTTCACCCGGACTCCTACGGGAGCCGGGTTCTTCCGCCAAGGTAAAGCTTCACCCGGACTCCTACGGGAGCCGGGTTCCACCGCCAAGGTAAAGCTTCACCCGGACTCCTACGGGAGCCGGGTTCCGCCGCCAAGGTAAAGCTTCACCCGGACTCCTACGGGAGCCGGGTTCCGCCGCCAAGGTAAGGCTTCACCTGGACTCCTACGGGAGCCGGGTTCCGCCGCCAAGGTAAGGCTTCACCCGGACTCCTACGGGAGCCGGGTTCCGCCGCCAAGGTAAGGCTTCACCCGGACTCCTACGGGAGCCGGGTTCCGCCGCCAAGGTAAGGCTTCACCCGGACTCCTACGGGAGCCGGGTTCTGCCCCCAAGAAAGACTTCGCCCGGGCTCCTAAGAAAGCCGAGCTCCATCCGCCACTTCACCAGCAAGGGTTAAAAATGGTGGCGAAGCTCGGCCACATGACGAGATCGGATGGAAGGGAAGAGCCCTTTCCCACGGCGACCTCTAAGCCAAACAGGCCAAACAACGAGAAAGGGTCAACGAACGACAATATTAGTGCTACGCGCGGACAAGGTAACACAAAATGCCTTTTTCTCATTTCCGATATATGTGCTACAGGGCCAGGACGGCCAGAAAAAGAGGGACAAAACGACAAGAAAAGAAAAGGGGGGCAGCTACAAAAGGGGGGTGACTACTAAAGAACTCTAAGGAGGTCCTGCTCCCTCTAACATAGGGTGATCACCTCCATCCCCCGACCAGGACTGCCTCAGGGTCTCCACCATTTCCTCTAGTTCTTCCTTCTTTTGCAGCATATCCTGGAGCGCCTGACGAAGTCGCCGGCTCTCAGCCTCCGCTTCCCGATGCCACTTCCGCAAAACTTCGGACTCCGCCTCTGCGTCCGCGACGGCCTTCCGCTCAAGTCCCAGTTGAATTTTTACTTGTTGAAGCTCGACCGTCTTCTCCCCAAGTGAGACAGAGATCCCCTCGACGGTGCCTCTCAAGGCTCGAAGCTCTTCGGTGTCTTGGGCGTTCGTAAGCTGCGCCCTGGTAACCAGCTGCTTCTGAAGACGAACGACCTCGTCCGCCGCCTGCCGAAATCTCCTCTTGTGCTCTTCCACTTGCCGGCGCCAGCTAGCCCGCTGCACGTCGTGGCTCATTTCGGCGTCTTGAAGCTGCTTCTGGAGGTCAGAGACCCTCTGCGACCATTTTTGGGCATCGTCAGCCCGCACTAGGGTCCGGGATGAGTTTCCTTCCAGCTGGCCAATCCTCCTCTGCGCAGCTGAAAGCTCCATCTTAAGGGCGCTGATCCTGGCTTCTTGAGCCCAAGTTTGGTCACTGGCGCTCTTCTTACATTCCTCAAGCTCTTTTGTGAAGCTCGCCTTCCTCCGACTGTAGTCCATGATCGCCTTCACTTGAATAATCCTGAAGTGGGCGGCCTCGGCAGCGGCCTCGGAGTAGCATTTTTTCGCCTGACGGAGCTCGCCTTCCAACTTCTTCAGCTTCCTCGTCAAGTGGAGGACCTCCTTTTTCAACCGTCGGATAGTGGACTTCAGCGGGACCCCCAGGGGCAAGGGGAGTGCTTCAGCGAGACACTGCCATCGGAAGAGGCAAGCGTCAAAGGCCGATTCGTTACAAGAAGGAAGGCCGGAAAGAAGGAGCAGAGGGAGGAAAAAATCATCCACAAAAAGAAATTCGGCTTTATTAATTGATCTTGAAGACAAATGAAAAGGAAGCATGACAACAAAAGAAAGATACAAGGTCGGAGGTCTCAGACCTCGGGAGCGGGGGGTGGAGAGTTCGGCGCGGGGGGTGCAACAGCTGTGGCGGCGGGCGAAGGGCCGGCCTCGTCGTCGGACTCCTCCAAGAATTCGAGGCCAAGATCGGGATATCTGCTGGCCACCTTCTCCCGGCAAAGCTCAAACCCTTTGGTAAATGCCTCCAGGCCGAACTGGACGTTCAGCTCCCTCATCTCCGCGGAGGCCTTGAACTCCTCCACCGCAAGGGTCCTGGCCTCCGAGACCAGAACCGGAGTTTGCTCGGCCAAATGGGCGACTTCGGCCTCCGCCTTCCTCACCGACTCCTCAAGGCTCCGTCTCTCCGCCTCCCGGGCTTGTCTCTCCTCCTCCCGGGCTTGTCTTTCCTCTTCCCGGTCCTGTCTCTCTCTCTCCAGGGCCTCCCGGAGGGCGGCCACCTCGGCCGTCTTCGCTTGAAGATGGGCAGCTCCATCCCGGCAGCGCTCCTCCGCTCGGAGAAGGTCCCTTCTCACGCGGCCCGACGCCTCGACGTAGGCGAAGAGCTGGTGCCCGATCTACAAGGACGGATAGAGAATTACAATAAAGACCGAACAACCATGCAAATAAACATCTGCTTACCTCAAGAAAGGATCCCAGAGTATCCCAGGCCCGCTGCTCGGGATCGGCATGGTCGATCCTCTCCACGACATCGGGCAGAATGCAGCCGTCGAGCAGCCGCCTGATCAGAGCCTTGTCGTTGAAGGGGTTCTCCGATCCCCCCTCGGAGCAGACGGACTCGTCTGCGGCAGTTCGGTGGCCGCTCGCCCTGCGGGCCACCGATTTCCTTCTCCTCCCCACGACGGGTGCCTCCGCGGGGCGGACCTCCGGAATGGGGACCTCGGTCGGCGGGCTCCCTGGGAGAGCCCGGGGGGCCGCTGGCTCGGCATCCGAAGGAATGTCGATCGTCGGGGTCGCCTGGACGGGCGCGACCAAGCTCGTCTCTCCCACCTTGGCCCTCTTCGCTGAGCCGGAGGTCGTCGCGCCCTTCCTCTTCTGGGCTCTCATGGACTTGGCGAGCATCCGCGTGGCTTCGGCGTCCATTGCTAAAGAAAAAGGAGGGGGGGAGAGAAGAAGAAGAAAAAGAAGCAACATCGATCAGTCCGAAAAAAAAAAAAAAAAAAGAAAAAAGAAGAAAAAAGAGAGAGAAGAGAAAGAAGAGAGAGAAAAGGAAGAGGGGAGAAAAAATAAACAAAAAGAAGGCGAGAAAAGATAAATACTTGCTGGATCCCAGGGGCTCAGGCCGATGTTGAAAAGAAGCTGCTCCCTCAGAAGGTTAGGAAGGGAAGGAGCGGGGTAACTCAGAAGCTTCTGGGCGGCCTGGAGGTCGTCCTCTCCCAGGCTGGGAGCCCGGCGGACGGAATCCCTCAGAGCCCCCCAACGGGGCAGACCTAGTTCTAAGGTCGGGCAGTAGACAAAGAGGAATTTCCCCTTCCAGTTGTGAATCGAAGAAGGGGCGCTCTTCAGCAACCCCTTCTTACCGAACTGGGGGGAGAAGTACCACCAGTCCTTCGCTGAAGGATGGCGTTTGAAGGTGTAGAAATGTCTGAATAAGGAGAGGGATGGCTGGACCTCGGCTATGTGGCAGAGAGAGAGAAACCCTATCAAAAACCTAAAGGAATTCGGGGCAACAGAAGCAAGTGAAATATCTAAAAAGCGAAAGAAGGCGGCGACGAAGTTTGGGAGCGGAAGCCGAAGCCCGGCACGAAAGGCCTCCTGGTACAGGCAAAAACGGCCGGGAGGGGGAGCGCTGGCCCTATCAGAGGGGCCAGGAAGCTCCAGGTCGTACTCCGTAGGGACCCCGTATCGAGCCCTTATCAGGAGAAGTTCGTCCGGAGTCGACGAACACGAAATGACGCCCGGTGCGAAAACCGGGCGAGGCCCTGCCCCGAGCGCGGGTTCATCCGCAGAAACGGGGGCCTGGGGGTTCGAAGCAGAAGAACTCCCAGAACTTACGGAGACAGAGGATTCAGAAGATATTTTTTCTCGGGGGAAAACCTAAAGGGCCCTAGAAAGGCAAATCGAGAGGGGAACGAAATGCCAAAGGACAACCCGGAGGAAGACACGAAGAGAATGAAAAGACAAAAGATCCCTAGGCGGTGAAAAGAAGGTGGGCACTAACCTATCTTGCTCTGAGGACCCGGGGGGCGAGAGACGGAAGGTGCCTACGGCTCGAAAGGGCGTTCGCGAGAGCAGACTCTCGGGGAGATGACAGACGCCGGCGAAAATCAAAAATGGAGTAGGACGCCTGAAGGAGGGAGGACGGGTTTAAATAGACCCTGGGATCCGGCGCCATAATGATCTCGAATCCCCCCAGGCCAGTCCGCGCTCGACACGTGTCCCACTCCCCGCGGCGGATGACTAAAGGCGGCTGGCGGTTGGCAGGGCCATAATTACGCCGTACCTAGGCCAGTGTACCTGCGGGATTCTCGAAGCGCCCCCTCGTATCGCCCCAACTTGAAAAGACCCCGGCACGCGCTCATTTAATGCCAAAATATCTGGAGACGGCAGTGCGCAGGATTCGAAGGGACGGTTTCAGCTATGTCTCTCTCCCTCTCTGTACTTCCTTCGTTTGAAATTCAAACTCGAAAGTAGGGGGACTGGTGTTGGGTATAAAATACCCACGGCTGAAACCCTCAGCAGAACCGACATCAGAATGGTTCCGCCCGGACTCCTACGGGAGCCGGGCTCCACCACCGACATCAGAATGGTTCCGCCCGGACTCCTGCGGGAGCCGGGCTCCACCACCGACATCAGAATGGTTCCGCCCGGACTCCTGCGGGAGCCGGGCTCCACCACCGACATCAGAATGGTTCCGCCCGGACTCCTACGTGAGCCGGGCTCCACCGCCATCAGCAAGAGCAGCTCCGCCCGGACTCCTACGGGAGCCGGGCTCCACCGCCATCAGCAAGTGCAGCTCCGCCCGGACTCCTACGGGAGCCGGGCTCCACCGCCATCAGCAAGCGCTGCTCCGCCCGGACTCCTACGGGAGCCGGGCTCCGCCGCCAACATCAAAACAGCTCCGCCCGGACTCCTACGGGAGCCGGGCTCCGCTCTCAATATCAATCGCTGGTAAGCTCAATCCGGACTCTTATCAGAGCCGGACTTCACCCTTGACTCTGTTTGCAACGCAGCTCCGCCCGGACTCCTACGGGAGCTGGGCTCTGCTGCCATCATCACAGCTCCGCCCGGACTCCTACGGGGGCCGGACTCCGCCGCCGACATCAGAACAGCTCCGCCCGGACTCCTACGGGAGCCGGGCTCCGCTCACGACGGCTCCGACCATTGCCGAGCTTCAATCAACAGATCCACGCCCCCTGACAGGCCCTCAAAACGGCCGCGACCCTGCTCCACCTCCTGTGGCGGACTCCACGCAGTATCATCATTCCCTGACAAGCCGCGGCAGCCATAGCCGCCCTGCTCCACTTCCTGTGGCGGACTCCGCACAGCTCCATTATCCCTCTGGCAGGCCACAGTAACGGCCACGAACCTGCTCCACCTCCTGCGACGGATACCATGCGATTCTCCTGACGACGGACGCTGCTCCACCCCTCATAACGGATTCCACGTGGCAAATCGAGGTGATACCCACGTGTCTGCTCCATTATCTTTCGCAATCAATTCTCCTGACCATGGGCGGCCCACTACCAGGCAGTTACACACGTCGCCATCAGTCCGTTGCCTCCCCCGCCTATAAAAGGGGGGACTCAGATACGTTATCTTCTAAGCTCATTTTTCGTATCTCAAAACTCTGCTAAATTCTCCGTTCGAGTATTCCATTCTTGTTGAGGCAGAGAACTGACTTGAGCGTCGGAGGGTCTTGCCGGAGCAACCCCACCTCCGGTTTAGACTTCCCTTGCAGGTCCCGGCGGCGACCGCGGCTTCCTCAACTCCAGCTTCTCCGGTGCAGGCGAATTTTTGCACCAACACATACTATATTGCATACCGTATATTTATAATAAATTTAAAATATATCAATTTTATTTTTTTTATTTTGTAGAGGGAGATGTTGTGCTCCCACGTAACCTTTTTCCTTTCTGTACAGCAATATTTTTGTGCAGAAATATGGATTCCAGCAGGAAAAGAACACAGGCATGACTTTGCATTTATTTTTCACACGTATTTCCATCATTCAAAATTTCTTTTGTCAGTTCCAATGCTGGATTCCGGGGCCTCTTGCTTGTTGAGGGCCTTCTTTGCTTTAAAAAGATCCACTCTGCTCTACTCTCACATCATCATCATCATCTTTTTCTTGAAGATCCACTCTTGTTCCATCTCATGAAATGTGAAACAAGCTCATGCCCAGACCAAGATATGTACAAGTTAAAAGGAATTACAATACAAAAACCAAAAACAAAAACAAGACGAAGAACAACTAGAAAGACCATAATTGCGGGCTTACTTGTTCCTATAGTTATTATATTTTGATGATAAGTAATTGCTAAATATTTGTGATAACGTTTAACAACATTTATTTGTTAACAAGAAAGCACCTCACCTCTGCAAGGCCCACAGGGTCCTAAAGTCGTATTTGTATGTGAGGGTAAGCTATTGGCACCAGCCACTTGGACAAAGGAGCGCGAGCTCCTAGCCTCCTAAGATTCCAATCTCCATCCTAGCCTCCTAAGATTCCAATCTCCAGTGAGGTAAGGGTGGAAAATGAAAATTGCATGAAGGGACGGTTTGAAAAGTACTTCCACAGAAATGTAGTACAAAGTGCTGCGGAGGACCCCAACATGAGCGCCTGCAACGGTGATACCACGTTGTCGTTGTAACAAATCAATCATGAATTAAAAATAAGTGAAATATAGAGAATAGTAGAAGGTATAATTCATGAGAATTGATAAAATACACCACAATCGATAAAATATAAAGGCTGTCATTCGTTGGCTATAAATTTAACATAGTATCATCGTTGCAATGAATATTTTTTTGTCAGATTAAGGGTGACCAATGCCTTTGTTGCTATGCAGCAGGCTCATATATAGGTGGGGACTGCTTGATATCTTTTGGCAAGAGGAGCCTGAAGGTATCAGGCCAATAGAGCTATCCTCCAGCATTGGATCCTCTTATTTCCTAAAGCTATTCTGGGGTACAGACATCTTTTTATGGGCCAAATGCATGTAATATCTGACATAAATATTCCTTTCTGAGTGTTTATATGTACACTGGGTCCAGGCCCCTTTGAAAGCGGGATTAATGTTGTGCATCATTTTATTTTAGAGGAATATATACCTGGTCAATAATTTTTTTTTTTTGAGAAAAATAGAGACTAATGATATTAAACCATTAGTCACCTAATTTATTTAATAAAGAGCCAAATGTACGCTGAAGTGGAACAAAGAAATACAAAGTATACAAAGTTCTAAGTAGTAGGACGATCACTTCCAATTTTTTTTTTTTTTAAAAAAATCTGCTTAAAGGATAGTCTCCAAAACTACATAGGAGTCAGAAGGCAAAACATTAGCAAAAGAAAATAAATAATCCTCATCATCATGTAATGTGAAAGAAGAGCAAATCAATTGAGCAAGATTTAAAGGAAAAGATAATTTTTTTAATGTTAAATGTAAAAAAAAGAGACTCAAAAGAATAATATCTGAAGCAATCAAAAAGCGATATAAATAGTGAACATAAAAGTAATCATAAGACTGCAGAAATCTTCGTCTCTGTCTCTAAAAAGAGCATCATAGAGAATTCCAAGAGTAAAATGAGTATAAAAAAATTGTCTACTATTTAAGCCTTAAGAATGGGCTGACAAGCCAGTTGGATATAGGCATCAATATTTTTGATTTTTTTCCATAGCTTACATAAGCTTAAAAGTTCTTTGTGCCCATAAAGTAATGACTAATCATTTAGAACATAAATCATTTTAAAGATAATAGAACGAGGATCAGAGATAGTCCTCAAAACGATTCGAACAAAAATCATTTTGCGGTAGTAGCAAAGATCAAAACCGAATCTCACCCTTTATGAGGGGTTGAAGAACTTGTACATAGTTGGAGAAAGAGCTACCCTCAATTGCGTAACTCAAAATTCCACATAGGTCTCATTCATCAAAATCAGTGAACAAAATGTAATGCTATGAGGTACTTATTTCATGCACATATAGATTAAGTTGCCTTTGCTATGTGATCTACGTAACTACTAAAAACTGGCATGATATATGAGTGTGCGTGTGAGAGAGAGTTGAATATTGGTATGCCATGCTGGCACCTAACAGTCCTATGAATTTTATGCACGCACCAACGGGATCCTCGAAGCATTTCCCATAAAGAGAAGAATTCTCTCCTCTGTTTGAAACCATCAAACTTATCGTATTGGATTAGCTAGAAAGATTGCTAGTCTTGCTTTTACAACTAAGCTTCAAGCTTTAAAATCAACCATCCTAACTGTAGCAAACGACCGCCGAGAATTAGGCTAAAAGCCTTGACCCATATACATCATCTGTGTACCTCAGACTGTAAGAATAAGCACCCTCCAAGTACTCATTTAAACCTTCCTAGGGTTGGCCAGATAAGACATTTTTGAAACCTGTTAAGGGGATTTCAAATTCCCACAGCAAGGAAATGATTCAAACTGATTGCCATGCTTGTCAAAAATTTGACATTTTCTAAGAGAGCAAGTTGCAATCAGCTTATATACCACATCATGCTTCTAACCTACATATATGTATACTGTTGTAGATCTGTATCTTGGCCTCGGCTGCAGCATCCTAGGCTCCAACTAAGCTATGGAAGATAGATACCCATCAGATATACGCATATACGATAGAGATGAAGGTCGCCGGATATACCCCATCAGCGGAGGTTCTCTATCCCTCAACCTTGAACAATCTATTTTAGATCGTCCTCGACCGACCTACTTCAGATTGCCTGAGACCAACATGCACTCTACAGTCTTAATGATCTCAGTTTTGAACGATCTACTGTAGTTCATCCACAACCAAGCTATATTCTCTATCGACAGATTCACCTCTTCTTCTCCTAATTGAGAAAGTCTAGATAGATTGAAATTTCTTCGTAACCAAGTCTTCCATAAAAAGAAAATATCTCATTCGAATCAATCTACGTGACAAATCTGAAAAACCCTCAAGACTTCGAGATGGATAAGACTCCAATTCCTCTCCTATAAATAGAAGGGCTCCGGATCCTCAAAGTAAGCTCTCGGCTCCCTACTCTCTCCTCTCATTATTCTCCATCTTTTAACTTGAGCGTCCGAAGGTTTTCACTGAAGAATACCTCAGTGAGGACTTTTTTCAGGTACTCAAGCAGAGTTTCAGAAGCAGTCTCTTCCTCGACCATCTCCATCTTGGCAGCCGACCTCAGATGGAAAGATCAAGAGCAAC
This sequence comes from Elaeis guineensis, assembly GCF_000442705.2. NCBI lineage: Eukaryota > Viridiplantae > Streptophyta > Magnoliopsida > Arecales > Arecaceae > Elaeis > Elaeis guineensis. The sequence continues at coordinate 114,832,252 of NC_026003.2, forward strand.
ATATACCATATATAGCATTGCCAATATATTCAATGTGTTTCACCATAGTTCATGGGGAAAAAACAGGAAAACATCTTTCTTTTAAGGTCGATGGTTGCATTTAAATGCATCTGATTGGGAGGTGAGAAGTAACCACTTCCCACCTAAATCCCACAACCTCAGTTCCACAATTGAGTCCTGGATCATCAGAGATGATGGAAGGAAATTGAGTGGTGACCAAGAGACCGACAGAACCTAATGGTATAGTGGCTCACATGGAGAGATTGGTGGGCCTTCAGTCAGGTAAGGGCTCACAACAATTGCACTAGAATTCTCTTCTTTCCTACAAAATTGTCTGAGATGTCGTTCGGATGGGATGCAGCCCTAATGATTGAGTTGGAGTTCTACCTATTTTATGCCCCATCAGGGTATTATCATGCCCAACTCTCTATTAAAGTCAGTCTATTTCTCTCAATCTGAAGGTTACCTAACAGCCGGGCCATCTGTGAGCCCAACCATGTCATGACCTTCTCATCGTAGCGGCATGCGCACAAGAGCCAGCACCGTGCTGCACCTAATAGATCTCGATTTACCGACAAATTTAGTGAACCACTAGATGTCCCTGGTTATGGATGGTTCCTGTTTGGCACTAGATGTTCCTGAATTGGCATTTGAGATGGGCCATGCCCGCATCCATTCTATGAGCCATGGATAGCCACCTAAGAAAATTGGGCTCTCAAAGCCCAAATCAGATATATAGATACAAATAACTTGGATTTTAATAAACCTACCTCTTGGGCTGAGTTCTAAACTTCTAATCATCATCAGAAGTATGATATTTAAGAATATTTTGGTCAAACATAAAAATTTGAGGTTTGCAAAATATTAAAATAATAAATAATAAAAATAAAGAATATAAGATATTCTAAGACTTAAATAGGTTAGAGAGCGATGACGTTAGCAAGACAATAGCTTGTCTACAAGAAAAATAACAATAGCAGGTTATATGTTATGCAGACAACAAAAGTTAAGCAGTAAAATATATATTTCTAAGATATTAGGTGGAAATCTATAGTTAGTCCAAACCTGGGGGAAGTTAATATATTTTACTGATGAGGATAAGAACATGGGAAAGACAATATCTAAAATTTGACAGGCGTCAGCTAAGGAAGAAGATGGCTAAAAATATACATGTTTTGTATCTTACATCTCAACTCGTGAAGGATTATTTTTTTCTTATATCAAATCATTTGACATTTCATTCTTTCCCCTGCGGGAGGGACCATGTTAGCATAACGCTTGGGAGCGTTTGAAGTCTTGCAAGGTGGTGCGACATCTACTCACACATTCAGCCCACAGGAGGCAAGCACCTCTTCGCAGACACGGACAATTTCATAGAATTCAAGTCGCTATCTAGCATTTATCAGCATGGGCACGAGATGTTTAGAGGGCTAAGAGCAGGAATTACTGTCTAACAATTAGCCATAAATTTCCACAGACAAAAACCAGAAAGAATTTAAATCACTCGCACAACTAGGGAACGGGCAAAGTCAAGTATCCTATCTCACCTCGTCAAACATGGAATGACGCAGGCAGTGGGGTACGGATGATATTCTTCCAAAGGAGTGTCCTAAAAAATCGAACCTTCAGAAAAGCAAATCCTTTGTCGATTCAACGCATCCAGTGATCCACCCAGTCGTTTCAGTTGACAGTGTCCTCTTCTAAGTGTATCCAGACGAGCGACTGGTCCTTGGGTACCTCGCTGATTCCAGTTGTAAAGCTACCGAAGCAGGCGGACCCGCCCGCGGCATACCTTCCAAAGCCGAGCATGTGATGATGTGGGATACCGATACGACCGATGTAACGTCCGGCCCAATTGAATTCAGAATCAACCTACAGTTAAAAAAAAAAAAAAATCTTTGGATAAATTTTGATCGGAGAAAAATTTTAGAGCTTAATATTCCAAGACTCTCTCTGTAAACAAGATTTCTTCTTCCTCGTAAGTCTTTACCTGCGATCGTTGAACTCAATTTCTTTTTTTTTTTTTTTTGAAAGCCGCGGCACTCTCTTTTTCTATTCATCAAAAATCGAAGATCAAAGAGACCACCGAAGTTCAGATAAGGATTCAATCTTTCTTCCTCTCCCTCTTTCTTTCTTCCCATGATTTAAGACTCCCCACCGGCCGTCGGAATTGTCGAAAATTCTATGAAACATGAAACCCCTGTTCGGCCGGAATCTTTTCCTCTCTTTTTCGACCACCGACGCCGTCGGTTGCGGCATCTCATCCCCGAAATCGGACCATCATCTCTCTCTCTTCCCTTGAGTGCTTGGCCATCGACGACTGGCCAATGGTCGGAAATCATGAAGAAAGAGGATGGATCCTTTGTTTTTCGAGAAATAAAAAAAAAAACTTCGCCGACTGAACCTTGCTGTCGGCCGGTCTTGCTGGGTCACTGGGGGGGGACCTCATTGGTCTTCCCCTGTTTTGGCCCAACAGAGGGCCGTGGGAAGAAGAAGGAAAAGAAAAAAAAAATTCTCTCTCTCCTCTCTCTACTTTCCTCTCTCCTCTCTCTAAATTCTCTCTCTAAATTCTCTCTCTAGTCTTTTTTCTTTCTTTATGGATTTTATCTCTCTAGGGTCTTTCTCTCCCTCTCTGATTGTATTACAGACCCTAGGATAAATTTGAGATAAAAATATGATGACCAGAGATTGTTTCGAAATTCGTACAGTAGATTAGATCCTGATCCGATCCATATTCAAAATTGATAACATCAATCATGATTAATTCATATTAAATCACCTTGATAGGACCTCTGATGATCTCGATCATGATTGCCTCATTTGAAGGATACAAAGATTCTCTCTCCACTTTCTCTTTACTTTCTCTCTCTAAAATTTTTTCTCTCTTCATGAATTTCTCTCTTAGAAGTCTTGTAGACCAATAGAGAGTTCAAATACTCAGACAAATCCTAATTTTGGTTAATCCTAAGAGAGATTCTAGATTTGTATTATTAGGATTGATTATCAATAATTTCTCCATATATGATTTTTATATTTGATCAGGGTTATGAAGAGATATGTTTGTTTGCATAAGATGTCAAGTGAAATATTTTATTTTCAAAATTAATAAATCAAAGAAGAATATTGATTTCTATATTTGGATCAGTCACCGTAAAGATAAGAATCCCTGTACATGATCACCATTATATATGTTATTTTATCGTTGATCTTGCATCATTGGTTTTGCATTGTTGGATTTGAGATCAATGAATTTGCTATATCCGAGACATCATTATTTGCTTATATGATTTTGAGCATGAGTATTTTATGTTAATATATATGTATCAGAGATTAATGGCATGATTATATGGATATGACATATCTAAATTGATCATAATGCAAGTCGGAATTGAATTGATGAAATCAATACATAATGATTAAATGACAAGAAAGAGATATATGTATGAACTAGCCTTGTCATGTGGAACAGTCCGTCAGAACTTATGCTTGGAACAATCCGCCAGAAGCTTATGCCTGGGACAGTCTCTACTGGCTTATAGGTGGATCAGCTGGTCAGGAGCTCATGCCTGGGACAGCCCATTAGGAGCTTATGCCTGGGACAGTCTCTCACAGCTTTCGTACGTGGGACAATCGGTCAGAAGTTCATCCTGAGACAGCCTTGAAAGGCTTTTAAGTGGATATTGATTCGGATGATGACTGAGGTATAGACTTGATTAGTCCAGAGCCAGAAAGAAAAAGTTAAAAATTATGTGATTATGAAAAGAGAAATGAAAGATAAGACATGAAACAATTATTGAACAAAAATGTCTCACCTGTTAACATATGATGATGCATCTATTTTAACAAGACAGAAAATTTATGGACGTTTACATTATTCTGGATATTAAACATGAGATTTTATATTTTATTACTTATCCTTATTTTCAGATTATATTACTATATCAGTGTGATATGAAAATTTTTACTGGGCTGTAAAGCTCATACCCCTTCATCTTTCTTTTTCTTCTCATTCTTCTCAGAGTTACAAGATGCTCATGATTGGCTATGGTATGGGTTTGCGGGTGAGTAGATGTATAGATAAAGTGTAATGATATCTAATCAGAAGATTGAAAGAATTTCAATTATAATTATGCAAGTTTTATAAATTATTATTGAAATTAAATATTATGAATGTTGAAGTTGTAATGAAATATTTTTGATCTTGCATATTCTCTAAAACTTGCTCTAAGAAGTGTACGCCATCACGTATTCGAATCGACTGTTGGATTCGGGGCGTGACACCGATCTACTGTACTTCCCACACACCACATATGATGAATTTAGCATGGTGAGGGGCGTAATGCCGGCTCTATGGATGCGCTATCACCATTGCTTGTAGTTCCTATTTTTTTCTCTCAACCAGGTTTGAAATGGATGCAGAGAGCAACTCTGCGATCCCCATGACCGCAACTATAGCAGTAAATTTTGGAGCATCGAAGCCAGAATTGATGCGGAACTAAAAGTTCTTTCGCTTGGACTTGATGGAAGAAAGCAAACAGAACCAAGGAGATGGATGTAAGAAATTTGAACCGTATAGTCCCGCTCTACCAATCTGCGGTTATTATTAATGGAAGTACAGGAACATCAACAACCACTTCATTTGATAGCCAGCGTGAGGAATTGAGGCGCTTCATACCAAGAAGATTGGATCTCATGTAGTCAATATAAAAAATATTCTATTGTCCATATTGATTGAAGGCAAGATTGCACATACACCGCTCTGTTTTGGGCCAACAGCTACGCACCATCTAACATCCAATTGGACCGGAGGTAAAAGGATGGGAGAGAAGAAGAGGAAAAAGAATGACATAAATAAATAAATAAATAAAAGGGATAAATTTCTAATGAGAGTCTGCATAAAAATAAGATACTAGATTTCTAATAAAATTTTAATCCTAAAATTCAAATATACAACAAAATTTTAATGCTCTAAAAAACAATTTTTTAATTTCAATATTTTCCATCAAATAGAAATATGTTTAGAACTTTTATAGAATAGTCACCTATCACTGGACAAAATGGGTCTCCCAGATTGCATCCTAAATAAAACCATTATATACGGACTACTTTGTACCTTTTTCCTGGAATCCCCAAGACATCAACCCTCCCAGGAGACTCGTATGGTTGTGGGAAGCAATCAAGACCTTTTGGATTGGAAAAGGAGAAGGAAAAGGGTGGAGATGCAACTTTCCACGTCGATGGTGACGGTGCCGGAATCGAGCATGGCAACAACGAACAACGACGGGGAGGCGGTCAAAATCCCCATCGCTCTCCTCGCATGAGTCCGTCCAGCTTCTCCTTCCCCCACCCAGCCTTCGTCCTGCCTTCGTCTTCTTACTATTTACACTTCAATTTCTTGACGAGAAGCTGAGCCGTACTTTAGGAGCCGCGCCGCATTCCACGTGGCAGTTGCAGGTGACCGTGCACTCGATCAGTCGTGCGCGGCCGGGCACCGTAGGCGAGTCCGTGGGATACCGGCCGCTCCCCTTTATCGCTTCGCCCACTCCCCCACACCTCCGACCGCAACGGGCGGAGTTCGCGGTGCAAACCCAACTCTGCCGCCCCCTCCACACCCCAACAAGACCCACCTCCCCCTCCCTCTTTCCAATTCCACCGTGCGACAGTACAAATCCGTTCGTTCCCACATATTAAACCACCCCAACCTCCCCATCTATCCTCGATTTCCCACCTCTCATCCCTTCCCTCGACCCCTCTTCCCCCACAAAAATACTAAAAACATACAGCACCACCAAAATAGGAAATAAATTAATTACTTAAAACCACCAGTAGCAACTATGGCAATTTTCAAATGGAAATGAAAAGATTCCAAAACGAGGACAACTTTTCTGCTTTTCTCTCTTCTGCTCCCTCTCCTTCGCATCAATGGCTCGCCCCTCCGTTCTTATTATTCTCTCTCTCGTCCTCTCCGTTCTCCTTCTCGTCCCCTGCCATGTACGATCCCGATCCACCATCCAAACCGGCAGCGGCCTTCCATTATTAGAAAACGCGGAGGAAGTCGCCGCCCGAGAGGAAGAAGAAGCGCAGCGGCGGCGGCGCACGAAGTGCGAAGGCCGGTGGATCCACATCCGCGACCTCCCGCCGCGGTTCAACACTGACCTCCTCCAATCCTGCAATGCGTTCCCCCTCTATGACGACGGCAATTTCTGCCCCTATCTCGCCAACCACGGCCTCGGCCCCCTCACCCACAACCGCTCCCGGAGCTGGTACCGCACCGACCCCCACATGCTCGAGCGCTTCTTCCACCGCCGCCTCCTCGAGTACCCCTGCCTCACCCCCGACCCGGCCCTCGCCGACGGCGTCTTTCTCCCCTACTACGCCGCCCTCGATGCCCTCCCCTTCCTCTACCACCCGCCCTCTTCAACTCCAGTGCCCTCCACGGCCGCGACCTCGCCGATTTCCTCCGCCGCGACCGCCCCGCCATCTGGGGCCGGCACCAAGGCCACGACCACTTCCTCGTCCTCGCCCGCCCCGCCTGGGACGTCTCCCAGGAACCCGACGCCGACCCCCTTCTCTGGGGCACCTCCTTCCTCCGCCTCCCCGACTTCCTGAACGTCACCGTCCTCTCCCTCGAGGCCCGCCCCTGGCCCTGGCAGGAGCGTGCCATCCCCCACCCCACCTCCTTCCACCCGGCCACCCTCGCCCGCCTCGACGCCTGGCTCGCCCGCGCCCGTCGCGGCCGCCGCACCAACCTCATGCTCTTCGCCGGCGGTGGCGGTGGAGGCGGCCCCAACATTCGCGGCAGCATCCGGGCCGAGTGCGAGAACCGGACCGACATCTGCGAGGTGGTCGACTGCTCCGGAGGGGCCTGCTCCCACGACCCCTTCCGGTTCATGCGGCCGATGCTCCGGTCCAGCTTCTGCCTCCAGCCGCCTGGCGACACGCCGACCCGGAGGTCCACCTTCGACGGGATCCTGGCCGGTTGCATCCCGGTGTTCTTCGAGGAGATCGGGGCGCGGGCGCAGTACGGGTGGCACCTCCCGAAGGACCAATTCGAGAAGTTCTCGGTGTTTATTCCGAAGGAGGAGGTTGTCTTCAACGGGGTCCGGATCGCCGACGTATTGGCGGCGATACCGCCGGCGGAGGTGCGGTGGATGCGGAAGAACGTGTTGGAGCTGGCGCCTAGGGTGATGTACCGGCGGCACGGCAGCTCGGCGGGGCTCCGGGCGAGGAAGGATGCCGTGGATCTGGCCATCGACGGGGTGCTCAGGAGAGTCCGCCGCCGGGTGCGGGCGCTGGAGGAGGGGGATCCGAATCCGCTCATCTTCGATGAGGACGCCGGCGAGCGGTGGTAGGATGGACGGTCTGGATTGGCTCTAGGGTTTTCCTTTCCTTTTCTTTTGCCTTTTTCCTCTATTAGGACAGGTTTTGTAATTGTTATTACGCGTCAACTAAATTAAGCAATTTGCTGGCGTGATACCACCGAAAAGGAACGGTGGATAAGCCCAAATCCTTAGGTTGCCTGGCGTTAAATTAAACTTATTGGATATATATTAAATGTTGCGTAATAAGCTTCTGGTAGTTATTGTGTTTTTTAATCTGTTTTATTTGTTTCTTTATGTACGAAGCAGCGGTGGAGCCTATTTGCGGAGCACTAAAATTGTATTTGGTGCGTCCCCACATAATTTTTAAAGATAATTTAAATTATTTTTAAAATAATTTATTATTATTAAATTATCAATAATATTAACTATTATATTTGATATACACAGATTATATTGTAGTAAAATTATTAAAAATTTTGATTAACATATTTGATGTGACAATCAAATTATTAATAATATAAAATTAAAATTTTAAAATATCTTCAATAATTTTATCCTGATGCATCTATTTTTTTTTTAATAAAAATAATAGAAGTGATGTGGGTGTAGTCGTAACGCAGAGAAGTAACGGGTTGAGGGTTGTGGGGAATCGTGGGCACTAGAGGATGAGGAGGAGGCGGATGCGTGTGGAGCAGTACGGGTGGTGGAGATGGAAGCTGTGGGTAGACAAAGAAAAATGTAGGAGCCGTGGGCCGAGGGCGTATGTGAAAGGAGGTTGGGAGGAGGGAGAGGGGAGAGTATTGGGAATAAATTTTATGTGATTTTTTTGAGGAATAATTTTATTCAAAATTTTTATTGCAACATTACAAAAGAAGTGATAATCTGGATAAGCCATCCCTCCTCAAGATAATTTAGATTACCAAATAATATGGATTACCATCTAAAAAGCATACCAAATGCAATAATCTAAATTACCATATTAAATTACCAATAATCTAGATAGATTGCCAGCTACCAAACACTACATAATATATTGGAGGCACTGAGAGTGTGGGCCTTGAGATGAGGGCAATATTTTACTTGCCATTCGAGATGATCCAGTATTTTGGATCATGTAAATGAGCGTGTCAGAGTGTTTATGATACGTAACATGGTGCATCTGGTGTAATTTAGGGTGAGGTTAGAGCTGGCAATAGCTAGTATTTGAATAGTTATATTTCATATCTAAAGTACATATTATATCATCGAAAGGGAGTGGCCTAGCAGAACAGGTCTTGGCTTCCATGCAAGTGATCTCTTTTGAGTCTCGATGGGTGTTAGATTTTGATTAAATGACAAGATATGAATGATTGAGAGGAAGCTGATATTGTGGTTGACGTGATGGATGTTAGATTTCGATCGATTCGATTATTCAATTTTTTATAATTTTTTTATTTTTAATTATCTATTTTTGATATAATATATTCAAATAATTATTATCAATTTATTATTAGTTTGTTATATTATATTTAATTAAATTTAGAATCTGTTGAATTTATTGTTTGATAATTTTTCACATTAAAAATCAATAATTGATAAATAATGATATATTAATAATTAATAAATAATAAATTGATAATAAATAAAATATAACATATCAAAAATCATATTATCTACAATACAAACAAGCAATCAAGCATCACAGTAAATTATAACAATAGATCAAATCTAATATCCAATTATCCATCAATATAATCACGTTCTTAAAATAGTAAACAACATTAATTTAAATTATGATTTTAGTTTTCGGTTTGATTTTCGAATTTTTTAATTTTTAACCGAACTGAATTGAAAACTAAAATTTTTAAAAATAAAAATTAAAAGTCAAATCAAATTATATTTGATTTAATTTTTTGATTCGATTTGGATCAATTTTTGATTTAAAATAGAATTAGGAACAGCCCTAAGTATGGCTTGTTATCCCTGTTACGTTGAAAATAGTTAAAAACTGCTACCATATACTAGTAGGAGGTCAATTTTGTTATTATAAAAAAAAGTAAGTGCATTTACTGGAAGAATGTTCGGTAGTATAATGTAATGATTATTTGGTTTAGTAACTTTTCGTCAAGAAAAAAAAAAAAAAAAAAATCCATGTCCCGCAGATAATTGTGCTAACGAGTGTAAGAACCATTGTCCCTTTTCTAAAGTATGCTTCATGTTGTGTGGCTGAACGGCAAGATGACGAATAGGATTAGGTTTGGACTTTGGATTGAGCGTGGAGGGTGAGGGAGAGGTTAGAGTTGGACAAGAGGAGATGTTCAAAGTGGGAATTCCCCGTTCAAAGAACTTGAAGAATGAATTCCACACCAGAATAACGGCAAAGGTCCCGTCTTAAATTTGATGTCATAGAGAAGGCGACCACATCTGGCTGAGAACATACTTCTTGCATCAATAATTCTATAAGCAAGCTGAAAAACTTATCTGGAATTTAGAATAATTCTACAACCAAGCTAACAAATATACCTGAAATACCAATTAATGATTGTTGTAAACCTATGCAAGTATTGTCAAATGCTGAAAAACTACCGATATGTCCCATGAGAAAGGCTAGACCTCCACAACTGGGAAAGTAGAAGCCACGCACATGCGGTGTAAAGAACAACATGCATATCCTCTTATCTAAGAAATTATATCCCAGCTATGCGCATCATGCCAATCATAGGCACTTATTCTTGTAGACTTTATTCGTCATGGCTCATCTCAATGCACTGTCATGGGAATGAATATGAGATAGGAATCCAATTTTGACAATAAAAAAAAGTATGAAATTTTCTCCAATAAAAATAAATTAGGATTTCATTCTTAACCTCTCTTATTTTAGTATTAATATCATTGTCTCTTAGAATTTTTTTTTTGATTTCTCCTATTTTGGTACTGATACCATTTAGAATTATATAGTCTGTTCGGCATTATATTTATTTTGATATCATTTAAAATTATATGATCTATTTGATATTATATTTATATAGTATTTATATTAAATTAAGCATAATATAATAGATGGAATGTTGGGTCTGAATTAGTGTGTATAATGTAAGTTATTAATTCTTGATAATTAAATTATATATATATATATATATATATATATATATTTTTTTTTTTTTTTTTTTTTCTTTCTCCACCTCCTCTTTTCTAATCGGATGTTAATCCCCTCAAAATAGACACGCGCTGATAATCCTAACTGGTGCGCTGCACAGTCCTGCACATGGTCCCTCCTCATCTCTGGAAATTGCATCCGGAGCCCACTCGGTGGAAGGGGGAATTTCCCGTGCTTGTTGCACGTGCGTGTCTCAGCCCCACGGTGTATCTTGGCCTACCGCCACGCGCATGATAAAATGTTCCAACCATAATTGGAAAGCCTGGAGTTATTTATGAAAAGAGAAATTCTCTTAACACGGCATAGAAAATCCAATATGAAGTACATTTGATTAAATCATATAGTTTAATATATATTTAATATTTATAATTTTATTTTTTTATTTAAAATTTTAAATAATAAAAATATTTTTTTTAAAAAAAATTATGACATCCTATATTGATATCATAACATCTTGTATTAAAATTATGATTTTCAGCACATAATGTCATAATTTTTTCACAAGATATCATAAAAAAAAATATTTTTATCTTTAAAAATTTATTAAATTTTTATATGATAAAAATATTTTTATCAAAATTATGACAACTTATGAAAAAATTATGATATTTTGTGCAAAAAATTATGATTTCAACGTAAATGTCATAATATTCATGTAGAACATCATAAGTTTTTTAAAAGAAGATGGATATTTTCGTCATTCAAAATTTCAAACGAAAAAAATGTACTGCAGATATGAAATGGACTATTAAATATGTGTTGAAAAATAGTGATCATATGTTCTAATATGGTTGGATGGTATATTTCACGTCATTTTTATTGTACTGCATGTGATATATAAAAAAAAAATTATGAAAAAAAAAAAAAACCTGTCTCAGCGATTGGCGTGGGAGGCCAGGAAATCTTTGCGAGAGTGGCTCCCGTACATACCAATCATGGCATTCGAGACCGGAAAGAGAAATTCCAAGGGCGAGCAGATTACATGCCAATCTCATTGGGTGCAAGGTAATTCCATTAATTTATCAAAAAGCATAATGATTCAAAAATGATACCGGTTCCCTAAGATTTTTACATACGTTCAACTTCACCAAGAAGGAGGAGCATTGGATGTAAAATCCTATTTGCTGCATCAACATTATTTCATATTAAATTTTACATACCGTGAACTTCACAATTTTCTTTAGCAAAGTGAGCTCCGCAATTTCCAGCCTGTAAATGGCAGCAATTTACTTCACGGACAAAATTGAGATTAAATTGACAGCTTGCCTACTATTGATGTCTTAGAGACAGCAATAAAATTGCATTTCAATTCACTGTTCGCTGCTTGCCTGCCCGGTGCCCGACCCCATCCTCTCACACACACATATGGACAGCAAGATGCACAGAATAAGACCCATCCAGAAAGACAATATATATATATATCAAAGTATCAGTGGTAGCTCTGTTCAGATGGTCTTAGCCTTTGCGCTTCAACATGCTTTACCTTTATATCATGTAGCTGTTGTTTTTATTTCCTATTTAAGATATGTTTGAAAAATCCAAAAGAATTAAATTGGATTTACTTAAACAGTATATTTAAGTAAAATCCATATCAACCTAATCTCTCTCCAGCCCAAATTCTATGGGAGGAAGAAAAAAAATCTCTCTCTTTTTTCTATCCTGCAGTCCAGTCCAACAGCCCATAAACAGTATTTAGACAAAGGTCTTTAGAAAAAAAATAGTCCGGACAGACCAAAAAATCCAATTTCTATAGAAAAGCTAGCTCAACCTGATTAGATTTTCGAAATAGGCCCTAAATCAACAGTTTAGGGCCTAATCATGTTAATTTATGCATTCTAGTTGACTATTTGACAACCGTTTATATCTTAAAAATGACAACAAGTTCTTGGACAAAAGTTCATTGTCTTCCGTTACATTCTAGAATTCTGGAGCATTTAAAAACTCCCAGAGAGTTGCTCCAAGCTGCGTTCACTTGAACTCCAGTTTTGAAATGAAGGAATACATCACAATAAACCACTATCACAATCAATGATAGTGAAAGTGCAAGGAACATATCAAAATACACCACTATTACAATCAATGAGAGTGAAAATACAAACCGAATTTAAAATGCACCCTGTCATCTAGGACAGTCCACTCTTGTAACAGAAAATTTATTAAGAAGTTCAAACATCCAATGCTCTTATGATTAATGAAAAGGCTGATAAAAACAAAGCATGATAGGCTGAAAAAAGTTCACAAGTTATGAGAATGATAAATGTACTAGGTCCCATTTACCAAAAAAAAAAGTGCTAGGTACCCCTAATCAGATTTTCTTTTTTTTCTTTTTTTTTTTTACCATACTGTTATCGTTTTCTTAATAATATGAAATTAATAAAAAGTTTTTCATAAAGCTGAAGTGCTGCCAGTTCAACATTGGTATCAAAATTATGATTGTTCAAGATGAATTTGAAAACAACAAGAACCCGAATCTTGAAATACATAGCAATTCAATTATTTTTGCTGTTAGAAGAGGCTTTCATCAGGTTGCTCCCACTTCATTTCTCAATACAAGATAGCTAACTTGATTTTGAGAACCTCATATTGCATTTTTGATAAAATCAAAGCATGACAGTCCACTCTTGGGCTTCATGTCGCGCTTGATTTGCTTTCAGACTCTGTAATCCAGGGCCCAAACTCTCTCCGCACCAGGCCTGAAGCTTAATCCTAACCCAGATGAGCATGATAGGCTTTGGGCTGGCCCATAGTCAAACTCCCAGTTAGAACTGTTCAAGAGAGTTGAATTTGTTATTATGCAAAAGAACTTGGATGTTATGATTATACGAGCTAGTCTTTTTGATTATTAGTGTTATATCATGCCATCACCTACAATAGCCCAAATTTCCTGAATTTTATTTTTACTTTCAACAATTTTAAATACACCTGCGAGGATTTGATGAATCTTGTCGATGGTATCAAAACTCTCAATTTTGTCCATGATTTGCTATTAAAAACTATAATTAAGGATCGATGGTCTTCTGGCCTTCAATGGTGGCAGGCACAACTTCGATCGATGTTGGTGTGACTTCCTCTGTAGTTGGAGCAGCCTCTATAGCAACCGATATAACTTCATCAGTTGGGACTACTCCTTCAGCGATCGACACTGCCTCAGATGACCTCTCCTCCTGGGTCGGAACTATGACACTACATAGATTCAGCTTTGGGTAGAGTTCTCTGACTGCGTCTCATCCGTCCGCATACGTGATCCAATAAGCCTCGTGGCTACCCTAGAGGATTTTGTTCTTGAAGACTTCTGACCTCTTATAATCCTTGACAGCCCAACTAAGAGCCTCTTGGGCAGTCCGTGCCTCCTCCTTCACGGATGCCGACTCTGCATCGGCCAGTGCCAACCGTGCTCAGTGGCCCGATGCTTCTTTTATTCTTCGTCCGGTTCTTTGGTGTAGCCATCACATTCCCTCCGGAGTCAACTAACCTCATGCTTCTTCTTTTTGATCTAGGACTCCTAAGACTTGACGTCTACTGAGCCAACTCCAATTCAATTCGGACCGACTCCAACTCAGCCTTTATGCAGGAGATCTCTTAGTGGTCCTTCTTCTCTCGCTCGACCACTACTTTCTCCCACTCAGTTGCTGCCTGGAGACATTCGATAGCAATAATTCTCTTGATGTTCACAGTCGTGACCTTGTCAGCCCACATCCGATGAATGTCTGCGATCGCCTGATACCCTCTTTCTAGTGCCGACATATCATGTACCAACTAAAAGAAAAAGAAGAATGGTTAGAAAAAGCAAGTGTAAAAAAGATAAAAAGAAGATGGAATATCTACTTACACTGAGAATCGTTGGGTAGTAAGACGAAAACATGTCAAACACGGTCTAAGTCTTTCTATTTTTTCAATCAGTTGGGAGAAGTAGAGCCTCCAGAAGCCGCTTTACTAGCTTTGGATTCGTCAGTGCCGACTCACCAGTGCGAACCCAAATGTCGCAATGCTCCATCCAATCTTCTAGAGCGTCACTACCATCAGAAACTACTGGAGCCTTTCCTCACTTTTGGGTAGATGGTCGTTTGATTGGAGCACCCATCTAGTCGAACATGGAAGTTATCCGAGACGTCATCAGCCCTACGCTGATCGACTCTAGAATGGCATAGGCAGCACCTGAGAGACAGTCGGTCCCTCATTGGCTGGCTCCGAATTGACAACCATGATGACATAATCCTGCCCGCATGTCTCCTTAGCAGGCAAAGTTGCTTCAACGAGTGGAAGAACTGTCGGAGCTGATAGTACGATAATTGGTTTCGAAGTGACTGCCACGTGGTGTCAGTTTGACTTGCCACCATCAGCTGACTATCAGTCCGACTCTTCTTCGGAGCCCGAGAGGGATCCGCACCAATAATCGACCTCTTCTTGATGGCAAACCATCAGATCTCGTCTACCGATGGTCGTCCCATAGCTGTGAACAAAAGACAACAATGACTTAGTCACAGAATTGAAATCAAATGAAAAAAGAAAAAGGAAAGATTGATTAAGTTATACCTACGGTAAGCGTCAAACTAAGTCCAACATCGTAGAGAGCCTGCTCCATCAACAGCTCCCACTGGAAGGACCTCTATATCCTTCATCGGAGAAAAGTCTTTCCGATCGATAACTTCAATCTGACTATGTTCATTCAGACTTATTCTTGAGTTTTTCTAGGTGGAAAGAAAGCCCAAGACAGGAAAAAAAATAAAAAAAATAGTTCTTTCATCCATGGATGGAAGAAGAAAAATCGGAGATAAATGACAAACCTTTCTCAGGTTGAAAAACTACCAACCCTTAGCCTTTAGGTGTAGACGAAAGATAAAAAAGCATGAAAGAGTGAAGGTCGAGGATTGGTCGGGATCATATGGCACAATAGAGCAAAACTGACGATTAGCCGAATGGAGTTTGGAGCCAACTAAGCAGGATAAATTTAATAATCAAGGAGATTTCGAACAAACTTCAAAATTGAAAAATAAAGACCGGCCCGAAGGTCCTCTGCATAAATTTGTTATGATCCAGGTGGTGTGCCCAAGGCCCAGGGGACCAAGGTTAAGGTCAAGGTCCATCATTCATGAGGGCTTCATGGAGGCTCTAGGGCTAGTTGGGCCCTAGGTTGAAAGGCTGTGGGCCTTTCAGGTTCTTGAGGTCTAGGTTATGTGGGCCTCAAGGGACCAACTCTTTATGGATCAGGTCTGGGCTCAGGATAGGTGAGATTAGGTCGAGTCATGGGTGTATATGGGCATGGGTTAACCTAATCTCCCATAGAGTTGGTCAAGAGAGTTTTGGGTTTGGGTCACTTGACCCTGTGTTTATATATACATGTACTTGTATAGGTTTGATTAAAAAAAGCCAAAAAAATATAAGAACTCTTTCTCCCAAGTCTCTCTCTCTCTTCTTCTTCTCTCTCCAGCTATTCTCCACGCCCCAGGAGCAAGAAACCCTAGGGTTTCTTGCCGACTGGTCCCAAAAAGGAAAGAAAAGCAAGGAGGCGCTACCCCCTTCCCCCTTGCAGCCGCCGACTCTCTCTCTTCTCCCTCTCTTGCAGCCATCCAAGGATCAGGTCCAGGACCTGAAATCCCTTGAGAAGAGATTGGTACAAGTTTCTCTCAGATCTGGAGTTGATCTGAGGTCGTTTGAGGCACGGGTGAGATCTCCATCAACAGATCTATAGGAAAGGCTGCAGCAGGACAGATCTGCAAGGTCTGGTTTTATCTACCTTCTTCCCTATCTAGAACACCCCGATTCGAGATCTATGAATTGAAAGACCTCGGTCCAGGCCTGATCTGGTTGGGTACTAGATCTTGGATTTTTTAGAGGTGATCTTAGAGGCGTTCTTCATCTGGAACGAAAGGCTGACGAAGAAGATAGCAACCAGGCTGATTTCGTCAAGGGCCTTTGATCGAGTCCAGAAGTCTTCAGATTTGTTCGTTGCTGGTTCCGCTGCACCCAAGGTCCGTGGGAGGAGCCGAGATTGTGCTCCAACAAAATTGCCATCTGGCCCGAAGGAGGAGAACACACCCAACCATTCAGACCAGACGTAAAAAACTGAAATTGCTTTGGGATGCGATATTGCTTCCGGAGCTGAATGACATTGGATTCAGACAAGGAAGAAGCTTCCATATCGGATCCAAGGAGAATCTCAATTGGATCACCCAATCGACTATCCCAAAGGGGCTCATCTATTTAACCTTCACCTTACCCTTCCTACTGCTACTGGCCATTAGAATGATGAAGAAATAAATTGAAGAAGACAAGGAAGAAAAGAAGGATGTAGAAACCTAATCTAGTAACTAAAAGAGATTGGAGATCACGAAAATATAGGAGGAAGAAGAAAATGCCCGAGATTTTGAAAAGGAAAAACCCTCGTTTGTGGGGAGTAGCAGATAAAGTTGTAGTAAAAGGCTAAAGTAAAGAAAACAGTTTATATATATAAGACCATCGATGGATGCATAAATTCACTCAAATTGAAACTGCCCTAGATTTTGACATGTGGCGACGTCTGGACCAACCATCAGCCGGACCTTTCAACGTATCTACTACCTGATCATGCCACGTCATCACCATCTGTGTGAACAATTGAGCCAATAATAACTGGATGCATGGCGGCAATCGACTAGTCAGAATCAAATTGATCAGATCGTCCTCCGCCTAACCAAGTGTAACATTAAATAACAATCCCTTCAAATCGACACCCCAATATAATCATACGACCATCGAAACAATAAAACGGCTGGAGACCTTTAGTTTTTGAGAAATCATTAATATTGCAGCCGAATCGACCACAGAATCAGGGCTCAAATATAACTCCCATCATCTAATATGTCAAACCATATGTTTAGTCACTTTAGACTGGGAATATGGGCAACTGTTGGGGTAATTGAACCTGCTTCCTCCAATTCACAGTCGATCAACCGACTATATATCGACGACTGATGATTGGGATACAATAGATAGGATTTGGATCGGATATTGTACTATCCATCTTCAAATTCGAACTTAATACCCTATATCCAAATCCTATCCGATATCCGATCAGGTAAGAAAAGAGATATCCATCTCCATACCCAATAGGTTCAGAGATATCCATATATAACCCATTTTTTCATATCCATCCCATACCCAAAAAAATAAACAACAAAATAATTTTATACTTATTATTAACAAAAACAGAATTGCCAGTTCAACATAGAACATAATTTAAGGAAATCAAACATAAAATAGAATTACAATTCAACATAAAACATATAAACAACTAAAATAATTTTATACATTATCAACGAAAATAAAATTATCAAAATAGAATTAAAACATATATATTTAGATATGGATTCAGATATTACCATATCTGTAGGTTCGGATCGGATTTGGATTTGGATTTGGATAGAAAAAAGTACTACCATACCTGTGCTACATATTTCGGATTTTATCCAAATCCAAACCCAAATTCAATCAAACTCTATTTTTCGGATTTGATCGGATTTGGTAGGGAGTATACCCATCCGGTCGATCGATTTTGCCGTCCCTAACTGACGATGGACCATCAAAGCAGGATTACTGAATGAGTTTTGGTTCGACTACAACTCTACGACCCATCTCTGGACTTTCAATCAGCCAATGGATACGGAATACCGACTATCAATCGATAAGCGATTGATTATCAGCAATTCTCAATCGACTTATCTGACGGTGATGTCATCCAACACGTCAAAATTATCGATATACAGTCGGTACACTCAGATCACTGACATACAGTTGGTATATCAAAAATTACCAGGCAAAAAACGTAACGTTATATAACGATCATTAATGGGTGTTAACTGCCCATCTCATGATCACATGATGCCGGAATAAATGAGACCCACGTATTAACCATTACAGACGTTACTAATAGTTTATCTAAAAAAAGAGATAAAAAAACAGCGATGGTAATATTTCTGAATTAATATTCTATCATATTTTATATTTAATTTTATATTTAATTATTTTTTATTAATTGAAGTATCGAAAAAAATTTATCGAATATAATTTTGATCATAAATTTTTTTTTTTTTGAAAATAACTTTTCTCGACGGATGCAATCGGAGATCGGCAGTTACAGTAAATATACCCGCAAAGTATCATTTCCGCCCTCCAGTGACAGCTTGACGCCACTTTGCTGCTAAAGTAAAAAAAGATCTACCAGCTCGTGAATCCATGCAGCATGCAACCAAAAAGAGTAGGATAGCGTACCCATCCCTCACAGCTACCGTGGGCGAAAGGATGGCAGACCCGTTGTGCCAAAAAGGAAAAAAAAAAGATGGCAGACCCTACATTTTTTTTTTTTTTATCCTTTTTGTAATCCGGTAAACGTTTGTTTCCTCAGCTGTTTTTGCCTGCATTCCTTTTGACCGCTATTCCCCCTTCCACCAAACATCAGTAGCACAAACAGAGTCTAGAGCTCTCCTCTCGCGGGAAGTTGAGACTTTAGGAGTCTCTCAAATGGGTGGGGGCATGAAGAGGCGGAATAGGAAAGTTTAGACAAATTCTAGAGATTTTTTCTTTACAAGAGTTTTTATTTGCTCATGCACTAAATATTTGTAAGTATACATTTTGTGTGAAAATATGATTCTTTAATATAAATAAATTATTTATTTTTTTAAAAAAATAAAAATTTTGATTTTAAGAATAAAAATATGCTAGCTTCGCATCAGAGAGGTTGAGTGATGGAGACAAAAAGGAAGTGATAACACAAACTGTTATCAAATTTATTATTCCACTCAATCCGCAACCTGAATTGAATTCAAAGTAAAAATCGTATGCATGAACCTTCTGTTAGTTGAGGATTAGAAGAAAAATATGGAGAGTAAGTGATAAAAGCAACCCATTATAATTCCTTTACAAAATTGGGAAGATTTTTCTTTTTTTTTTCTTTTAAATAACTATTTGCATATCCCAAAATTTAATCCCAAATTCTCCAGCCAAATGAAGCTCACCGAACCGGGCCAGGTCCGGTTCATAACAGCGGCGCCCGCATGGGAATACCCTTCTTCCTCCGGTTCACTACCTCCGGACCGAGCGGGCGACCAGCGCAGCTCCCCGCCGCCGGACGAGGGGCTCCATCCCGGCGGTACTCCGCGTGTTCCGGGGCTCCAGCCGCCGCCCGTGGCGGAGGAGCCGGAGGAGGTGGCGGAGGTGGACTCGAGAATGGAGTCGGGCGTGAGATGGCCCTCATCCAACTCGCACGTGCTCGGCAGTGATAGGAATTGGCACTCTCTGAGCTCCCTCGCAGCCCTACCTCGCTCCTCAACAAAAGCTTCACCTGCTCTCCGGCCAACAACAAGACAATTAGAAAAACAAAAGAGAAATTTTTTTTTTCCTTTTATATAACATTTAGAAGAATTGAAGGCATTGCGTGGCTCTTAAATATCTCGAATCCAATGAGATGTAATTGAATACCTTGCAGGAGAGGGAGCAGAAGAGGTATCGGTCCTGAAGGGGGCGGTCGCAGGAGCGGCAGGCATTGCCGGAGCCGCGAAACGGCCGGCTCAGTGCCCGCTTGTTCAAAAAAACCACCTTTGCGCCGTTCGTTGTGTACAACTGCCACCAATGCCACGAGAGATTCCGCACAAACCAACCCAATTACAATCGAATTAACGAATCCAAAAATCTGTTTTTTTTTTTTTTTCAAAACTAAAAAAATCATTCTTCTTTGTTTGGGAAGGGTCATTCCAAACGTTTCTTAAAAAACAGAGCATGTGTGTGTGAAAGAGAAAATATTGTTTACTTGAACGGAAGAACAGTCGATCAACTTCTCCAGATCGTCCACTCGAACAACGTCGTGATACACATATCTACGAATCTATAACCAAAAAATAGAAAAAAAAAAAAATCCGTATAGGAAGAGAACAATCGTGTCTTTGTATCTTTTCCTGCTTCAAAACCAATTTTTTAAAGGAAAATGGATAGAACAAGCACAAAAAGAAAGACCTGGAGGAGGCGGTGAGGGCGGTGACGAGGGAGGCATTGGGGGCAGAAGCTAGAGCAGCAGTCGAGACAGAAGACGTTCTTCTCGTTCTTCTTCACCGCCTCGTGGATCATGCATGGATTAAAGAACCTTTCTCCAAGCATGGTTTCCAACCAATCCGGCATCCCCCCGTGAAACCCACCTGCCAAAATTCCATCTCTACATCATTAATTCAACAAAAAAAAAATGGAATTTTTATAGTTACTACTGCAAAAAGATCAAATTTTTATATAAATGAAAGACAAGACGACGAAAAAATTCAAAAAGAAGAACCCACCATCTTGCCTTGCCTTCCCTTTCTTCAGCAGATAAGAGTACAGGGGAGAAACAGAGGAGTTTGGGATGAGGCGAGCAAGCAATAGCAAAGCTCCCAGTTTTAAGCAACAGTAACTCTCCCCATCACCCACAGGACGCGAAACTCGACGTGAGATATAGAGAGAGAGAGAGAGAAAGGAGGGAAAAGATGGAAGACGAGACGAGAGGAGTGGGAAGGGGAAAAGGTTAACGGCGCCAGCCCCCGCTGACGAGGTTTAAAATATTGCCTAAAAAGAAGCCGAAGCCAGCATTTATGAGGTGCAACGTAGAGTACCAGCCCCAAACCCAAACCTTCTGAAAAATAATTTAAATTTAGAGAAAATTCAATCCTCTTCATACTGACTCCCCTTATATATTTTTCATTACTAATTTAGAATAAATAAAAATTAGTTAAGTAATAAATCTTATTTAAAACTTTAGTTCGAGCCTAAAACCCTACCTGCGGAGAAATTATTGCATGCACCGGGTGGAAGTGAACCAGGTCAAATCGCGGAGCATATGCACGGTGGATTGCTCGCAATCGGGAATCGGTGAAATACAAAGGGTAGCGTGGCGTGTTATCCACCGTGGGATTTGACGCGGTCCGATTGCACCCGGTGCATGCAATACGGAGGGCTGCCTGCGGGCAATTCGGTGCAAGGTGACATGACCGGGGTCGGATGCTATCACCGCCTCTTCTTTAACGAAAGCAACAAAGAAGGACGCTACTAAAATGATACGACGGAATAGCAGGGTTTGCTTGTTGGTGCGCCCCCTCCCTTTTCGTGCTTTCAAAATTGTGGTTGTTGAACCCCGAACGATGAGATGGATAATCTTTGGATATTGACTTGAAAATATAATTATTGCTTCTCCTCAACTGATGGTTGGATCTAAAATAAAATTATTTTATTAAAATTTTTCTGATGCGAATCTTCAGACAATCAACATAGGCGGAATTCAAAGAACCCGAAGAATTGATAGAATATCGGAGCTATCGGATGACTAAATCTGATGGGTCCCCTGCTCCTACTTATAGAGAGAGCTCAACAGCAAGTATCGAGATAAACCAAATATGCAGTAACTACTTGATGATAGCTATAATAGCATTTAACTGTGCTGTAATAGCTTTCTGCATTATCATGTAATTATTACTGTTTTAAATATATGATAATAGCCAAATAAGTGTAATTTTATTGGTAAGAATTTAAATCTTACGTGGCAGGACTATCCTAATTTTTTCATAAAATGAGATATATTATTGTCTCGATATCTAGGACAGAAGATATCCCAAAATATCTCAATTGAGACACTGAGGCGATGGAGAGACGGTCTTATGAAATAGTATCATGTCTCGATATCCCACAAAATATTCTATTAGGATTTGAATCTTGTCAATATTCTCGAGCTAGTATGATCGTACTTTCAACTTGTTCGTGACTAAGATTAATGAGATAGGATATTACCGAGGCGATCCCACTTTAATTCTTACCAAAGGTAAGAAAAAATATCCATCATATCAAAATTAAATAATTAGATCAAAAAAATTATTCTCTTTGTTTTAAAGAAAAAAATAAAGGTGAGAGTAGATCAATAATATCCATTCAAATTTATTTTTGTATTTAAATTTATTCAGATATAGGTAAAATTTAAGCATTCAATTAATATATGTATCCTCGTACATATCCCTAAAAAAAGATATGGATATAAGTAGACAACTATTAAATCTGTATCTGAATATTCGATTCTATTTTTACTCCTATTTAATTTTATATAATATTTATGAATTTTTAATAAAACATATGATAATACTAACATATTATTAATTTAAATTTATTATCTGTTTAATAATATCTTTGATGTTATGATTATAAAGTTTAATTATCCAACTTATATTCATATTTTCAATATTTAGTTGGTATATATATCCATTATATATATATATATATTATATATATATATATATATATATATATATATATATATATATATATATATATATATATATATATGTGTGTATATATTTATCAAATAAAATAAATATAAATATGTATATTTTGATATCTGTTCTATATTTGATCCGATCAAAACCTTAAAATAAATTTGATTTCGGTTACGTAAGAAACAAGTGGAGTGGAAAACTAGATGGGCACATGCTTTTCAGCATCCACGTATGGCCATCAATGCATGATATCACGCATAGATATCGCTGTTCTAATTTGTCACATAATAATTGGGCGAGCATGATTTCTTCCAAAGAGATGTGTTGATCGATAACGAATTTGAAACTTATATAGAAACTTTTGTACATTATATTATTTGGTAGATAGCCTTGTCCCCACAAAAGATGGCCCATATCCAACCCAACTTAACATTCCAAGTGTCTCCATGGCATTTTGAAGTAAGCAAAATGAAACCACATTATCAAGGACTGTAGAACTAAGTACAACAATGAAGTAATGATATTTTTGCAAATAAGTAGTTTGAATATTGCTAACTGAAGAGTTTAGAGTAAAATATCCTAATCCCTTTTACCATGTATTATTTTTTTCTCAAAAATTTCTAATTATAAACTTACAAGCTACTTTGTAACCATTCTTGCCAATTACGATCATTTGAGTTGCTTGGTATTGCATGTGTCAAAAGAAAATTTTAAATTTTTAGTCAATAAGTGATTAAATATAATGAACAAAAATTACATAATGAGATAACTAGCTTTGTTTTTTGACCTATATATAGGAATTACTTAATATTATTAATAATTTGATAAATAAATATTTTACAGCTCCCAAGGAGGATATTAAGGTGGTCAAAGAATATTCCAAATTATGTTACTAAAATTTGAAATTGACAAAATCACAACCATAACCATTATTATATTTAGATATTTATATAATTATATGACTAGTTTAGATAGACCTACCTAACTTCCTTCTTTACCACTGATTTGCATCAAGGAATAATTGATTATTTCTAACTTTTATCCATTTCATCAATTCCTTTTCTGTTTTTTGATTGGAGACAAATATTTCCATTGTTCCCGTTGTAAGCAAATATTAAAACCATTTTTCACCTGAAACCATCTTGTTATATATGTTGCCTACGTTACTTTGCCCTCGCAGTTCATCTCCAGAGCTCGTCTTAGTTCCAGTTAACTCCCATGCTTCTGGATGTATGCTTGCTTACAGCCTTATCATTCTTTCTGTGAACATGGATCATCTTGTAATCCATTTAAAGGATAAAAAACATTGTCCATTCAAGGAATGAAAAATCCTTCTTTAATTGAGATTTTTTAATGGAAATTTATAAGGTGAGAAGGGTTGAATACTGATATAGACCTGATGATGGATGATGTCGAACTGCAAAACAATATCATTAAATTAAAATCAATTTTTCAACTATACTTTGATAATTTTTGATATAGCAACAAATTTACTGCAAATAATCTGTAAAGCGCTGAACTTTAACATCACTTACTGCTATCATAATTGAGTAACTACCTTTTTAATAGAAAAGTAAAGATTTATTTTTCTTTAAATAAGAACATTTGATTATTATTATTGCTATTATCATCTAACCTAGAGAACATTGTCTGCATGAAACAAAATGGAGTTGATAAAGATAAATTTGCATTATATGGACAAAGGTTGTCATATCCACTACTACTGGCATAAACTTTGATTAACTTATATTATGCAACATAGTTACAGGTTTCAACGCATTTAACGGCATTTTGCAACAAAACTCTCTTCAAAAGTGTTTTTTGTGAATTATTATGACGTTAAAAAAAATCTAACCACTGTCCAGGACTGGAGTAACCCATACCAGCCACGAACTTATTTTCATCGTGAAACCGGTAACAAATTATAAGTCAATTGTTCTTTTCTAGTTTGCCCAAAAAAAAGAAAAATTGTTCTTTTCTAGTGGATGCAGTCTCTGATATTGTGTTTGTATTAAATATTCTAAAAAGGATGGAGATATATCACAAGAAACAAAAAATTGGCTTTTTCGCCGATTGCTTCTTGTGGAAGTCTACTTCCAAAGTATATCCCACTGCACCAGCTCAGGTAATTATTCCGTGGGGTATGCTGATATTTACCTTTAGTAGTTAGCTCTTACAGGGCAAGATGATGATAAAAGGATACTCGTCTTTTACCAAAGAGTGATTCTAGCAGACAGGAACCCAGACTGAATTACGTTGCACGCATCCACAGATTTACCACCAGAGCTAATTCATCCCCTAAGCCATCAAAATTGGAAGGTAATTTATTTATTATTATCTATCAATAAATTAATAAATTTTTTATTCTTAATGTTGAGATAAATTCTCGACTCACAACCGATTAAGTCCAGCCGACTAAGTTCAGCCGACTTAAATCAACATGCAACCGACAATCCTAAATAATATTCGGCTGATGATTTCTTTGGTATTTTACCAACTATCTTGATCTCGAAAAAATAGAGATCGAGTGATAATTATTCGATACAGGTATTAAGTACTTATGATCGTGGGGTCGTGATATGCAATCATCACCCACTAATGACCCATTACTCCATTTTAATGATAGTTAACGACGTAACCGCCTAATAAATGCAATAACTACCACGTTCCGAGTTCTAAGGGGCCGGAGTTACATAGTAATGGCATTCTCTACTCTATTTAAGGGGGGGACCTGGGCATTCTCCACTCTATTTAAGAGAAGATAAGTCGGGGGACTTGGAAAATTTTTTTTAATTCAATTCTTAGCTCTCGAGCTTTGATTTTATCTAAATCGTTCTTTTTCTCCAACTGACTTAAGCATCGAAAAGTCCCTCGCTGAATAACTTCTGGCAAATGGACTTGATTTTACGGATTTTTCACCGTCCAACAATCAGTGCAATACCTCGACTTACGGCCGACCATCATGCTGGAGATTTATAGCAATAGTTTGGCACCCTAGGTAGGGAGAGAAAATCCCTTAGAAGAAAAATCATGACCAAAACTAGAGCCCGGAATGCATCCACAAGCTCCGCTAGATGCTCTCTATGTCGTTATGGAGAACCTCTTGTACAACATGCGGAGCCTAGTGCTTCACAACCGGTGGTCACAGTAGACCAACAACAGTTCACCCCTGTAGTGCAGCATGTCAAGACTTTGACAAAGGCTATCCATAGTCTACAGCAAACTGTAGAAAAGTGATCACAACAACAGCAACCTCCGGAGGAACCGACATCGTATGCCATGCCTTCCAGGCATAACCATCAAGCTTCCCAGTAATCTTTTTCACCGCAACGCCAACCCACCTAGCACTCGCACTATGCCATTTTCCAAGAGCGACGATCTTCTCCTCAATAAAATTCGAGAAAGAAAAAGCGATGTCGCTCTCCCTCAAGCTCATTCAGGGAAAACTCCACTTCAGAGTATTTCCAACATCATGATGAGTCATGATGATGATTTGATAACTACAAAAATTTGGATGGTACTAAAATTCTTCAGACTTGGAATGCCGAGAATCTATGCATGGATTATCAGTAAAACCTCGAAACAAATCATATTATGCGATACTTTGTATTCTATTATATTGTTTCAATAGGTTATCAGCAATAAATATCGACGAATGAAAAATCAACTATTCGATAATTGATCAAATAACATGACTGATTGACACTCGATCACAAAATATTATCGGCTGACACCCGACAAACTAATGGTCGGCTTGCACCTGATTGATAAAAGGCCCAATGTAGCCAATAAAAGTCAAGAAGAAAGAAGAATGACTCTTAATATTTTGACATCCGACTTTGTTATACCGACAAGTTTACTTGGTCAAGTTTCAACTGCCTACCAACAAAGGAGCTAATTCTCCGAGCATCCCATATGGCCGTATGGTAGGCCGAAAACAACGACAACGACATAACTAACCCTTTGGGAACCCTATAAGGCCACTTGGCACTTCTTATCTACAGATGAGTCGAACGGAGGTCGATGATGAGGATATCGACTTGGCAAGATTTACTATCGAGGTTTGACTTCCGATCTACTTCAAATCTTCTTCAAATATTTCGATCTCGAATATTCCAACTTCTGATCTACATCAGATCTTTTTCGAATACTTCGATTTTTAATCTACTTTGGATATTTCAGATATTTTGACTTTTTGTTGACTACTTTCTTCATTCGAAGTATAAAATAGCTTCGAAAATAAGGGGCATATGATATGGCATATAAATCAGCCTCCCTATTATTGATCGACACATGACCAACTTGACACTTCATGAATCATTACTCTGCCAGCATCATCTTCTGTAATCATTGTGGAAGGTCACTTCAAGCATCCATGGCAATAACTACTGCACATTTTGTGAAATAATGAAGCCGCCACACGTCCTGCGATGCGATAAAATAGCTGCATGCTCCACAAGATGACAAAACGGTCGAGTGCCTTTCTTTGACATAGTAATAAATAAAATTCATGAAAGGGAAGAACTTGGAAATAGGCATGAAGTTCAAAATTCTGAGTAACTCCCTCCGTCCAATGCCACTATCGTATTGGATTTGAGAGTTGGGAGACAAGTGTTAGGATAAATCTTCGACTCACAAATAAGTTCGGCCAACTAAGTTCAACTGACTAAGATCAGCCGACTAAGTCCAGCCAATTAAGTTCGGCCAACTAAGTTTAACCATCTATGTTTGACCAACTAAGATCTGTCGACTAAGTTCGACCGACTAAGATCAACATACCACCGACAATCCTGAATAATATTTGGCTGATGACTTCCTTAGTGTTTTACCGACTATTTTGACTCTGAAAAAATAAAGATTGAGCGACAATTATTCGGTACAGGTATTAACTACCTTTGGCTGTGAGGCCATGGGATACAATCATCACCTACCAATGACCCATTACTTAGTTTTAACTACAGTTAATGAGCTAACCACCCAGTAAATGCAATAACTCCCACGTTTCAAGTTCTAAGGATCGGGAGTTACACAGTAACGACATTCTCCATCCTATTTAAGGGGAGGTAAGCGAAGGGACCTAGAAAAGATTTTTTAACTCAATTCTTAGTGCTCGTGCTTTGGTTCTCTATAAACTGTTCTCTTTCTCCGGCCAACTTAAGTATCAAAGGATCCTCCATCGGACAACTTCCAGCAAATGGATTTGATTTTGCAGATTTTCGGCCATCTAACAATCAAGCGCAACACCTTGGCTTGTGGCTGACCATCTCGTCGGAGATTTGTGGCAACACCTACCATGGCCAAGTTTGGAGGGAGAAAGCTAATTAGAATGAGATAGAGGTAGCAATTTCTTCCTATCCGATGGGTATCCGACCCAATCTGATCCAAATGAGATGGATTTTATCCAATCCGATAAAGGAATGGGATGGATATGGGTTCTAGAATAAATATTCGAAATAGATTTCGATTAGATATGGATAATTGTATGCCCCACTCTGAATCCATCCTAATAGTATTTCTCTTGTTTAAATAATTTTAAAATAATAAAATATCTCTCTCTCTCTCTCGTTAAATAAAATCCAAAAACCCAAACCCAATCTCTCTCTCTCTCATTAATCAAAATCTGTTACTAGTTAACAAAAAAAAAATAAACAAACAAAATCTATTTCTCTCTCTTGTTAAAACCCAAAACCCCACTTTTCCCACCCACACCCGGCCATCACAACACCCAAGGGCCAAACTCTAGCCGCACTATGGCCAGGTAGAACCCCACTCCTCTCCATCTATAGCTGCAGTTCGATGGACGCTTGGTGGTGGACATGGACGATGCCATGGCGAAGAGGAAGATGCCAATGAAAACCTTTCTATTCAGCTGCTCCAAGCCTCCCACCCGACTGAAACTGACGAGGATGGAAAAACCTGAAGGAAAATTGAGGGAAAGCATAGAATAAAAATCAACAGAAAAAAAAAAAAAAAAAGGAAAGATGGAAAAATTGGAAAGGTAAGACTTTTCCCCCATAGATCTTTTCTCTTTTTTTTTTCTTTTTTGCTTTTTTTTTTCTCATTTCATTCTCTTATTTGAAAATCTGTGAGAAGGAAAGCACCTGAGGGAGATTGGAGGGGTTTTGAGGTTCTAGCTAATGTTTTTCCTCGAGCATATCAAATTTTGGTGGGTTGTGGTGGTGTGAATTGGTCCCTTGAGGTTTTGAGAGCTTAATCTTAGTGGAAGCATGATATTTTGTAGGATTTGAGAATGGAGCGGTAAGTGGTGACGGCGGACTAAGGGACGAAGAAGGGTGGGTAGTGGTGGGTTTTTAGGTATATTCAATCCTTTATAAAGCCTGATCAATCTGATCCGATTTCATCTTTTTTTGAAGTCTTCTTGATCTGATTCAATTCGAAATGGATACGAGATAGATATGAATGTAGATTTTTTTTTATGGGACTGATACAAATACCGAATAATCCCATCAATATTCCATCTTTAGAACGCAAGGGCTCGTGAAGTGTAGTGCTTTACCTAATTAATTTTAAAAAAAAATTATTTATAAAAATAATTTAATTTTTAATTTATTTACTAAAATGATGCAAACAGGATAAAATGTCATTCAAAATAATGTTTTATGATGCCACGTCACCCACCTTTTTCTCCCCATCATTTACGTAGACGATGAAAAAAAATAAATAAATAAAATCATCAAATCAAATGGTATTTTTTAAAATGCCATTTCAAATGACATTTTTTAAAAAATATCATTTGATTTGGTGATTTTATTTTTTTCAAAAAAAAGAAAAAAATAGAAAAAAATCAAAATTATAATTTTAAATTTATAAAAAAATATAAATTATAATTTTGATTAAAATAAAAATCATCATTTCAAATTAGTATCTCCATTCTAAATTACCTTTTTAAAAAATATCTAAAAAATTAGTGTAAAAAAAATAAAAAATATCATAAAAAAATGAAAAAAAATTATAATTCTAAATTTTAAAAAAAAAATTTAATTTTAATTCAAATAAAAATCATCATTTCAAATTACAATCCCCTTTTTAAATTAATTTTTTTAAAAAAATATCATAAAGAAGGAAAAAATGAGAAAAAAATAAAAATTATAATTTTAAATTTTTAAAAATAAAAATTTAAATTTAAATTTAAATAAAAAATATCATTTCAAATTATTTTTTCCATTTAAAAATATTTTTTTAAAAAAAATATCCCAACAAAAATCTAAAAAAAATAAAAAAAAATAAAAAGTGCAATAAAAAATGAAAAAAATGAAAAAAAAGGGAAAAAAATAAAAATTATAATTTTGAATAAATTTTAAAAAATAAAAATTTTAATTTTAATCCAAATAAAAAACATCATTTCAAATTATTTTCTTCATTTAAAATTATTTTTTTTAAAAAAATATCTTAAAAAAATTATAAAAAAATAAAAAATAAAAAGTGCCATAAAAAAGAAAAAAAATTGAAAAAAAATAAAAATTTTAATTTTGAATTTTAAAAAAAATTAATTTTAATTAAAATAAAAAATATTATTTCAAATTACGTTCCCCATTTCAAATATATTTTTTTTAAAAAATATTCCAAACAAAAGAAAAAAATACCTAAAAAATGTCATAAAAATAGAAAAAAGGTAAAAATTAAAAAAAATTAAAATTTTAAATTATAAAAAATTAAAATTTTAATTTGAATTCAAAAAAATAAAAAAAATAAAAAATGCCATAAAAAAAGTGAAATAATGGGAAAAAATAAAAATTATAAATTAAAATTTAAAAAAAATAAAAATTTTAATTTTAATTCAAATAAAAAATATCATTTCAAATTACTCCCCTCATTTTAAATTATTTTTTTAAAAAATAACTGGAAAAAAAATTTATGTAAAAAAAATACCTAAAAAAATGCCAAAAAGGGTAAAAATGGGAGAAAATTAAAATTATTCTTTTAAATTATAAAAATATTAATTTGAATTCCAAAAAATTTAAAAAATGCCATAAAAAAGTGAATAAAAGGAGAAAAAAATAGAAAAAAATAAAAATTATAGTTATAAATTAAAAAATTAACTTTAATTCAAATAAAAATTATCATTTCAAATTACTATCCCTATTTTAAATTAATTTTTTTATTAAAAAATCACATAAAAATAATTAAAAAAATTAAAAAAATTAAAAATATCATAAAAAAGAAAAAAAATAAATAAAATGAAATAAAATCATCAAAAAAAATGGCGTTTTTGAAAACGCCATCTCTTTTGGTATTTTTGAACATTAAGACCCCAAAAAAACCCCCCCCTTCTCCGGCATTACTCCGGTGTGTCCCTCTTCTCTGCGTATTCCTTCTCCTCTCCGGCGGCACGACGACGAGCTCCTGACGGCAGTGAGCTTCCTCTCTTTTCTCTGCCTCTCTCTCTCTTCCTCTTCTCTCCCTCTCCCTCTTCCTCTCTCTCTCTCTTTTTCCTTGGCCCATCGGCGACAAACGGCTGGCGGTGGGCCCGCGCACCCCCAGGTGGTTGGTCCGGCAGTGGGCCACCGGCGACCACCCCGCCCCTCCCCTTCCCGTGGTCGGCCGCCCGCTCTCTTTCCTCTTCCACTCTCTCTTCTCTCCCTCTTCCTCTCTCTCTCTCCCTCTTTTTCCTTGGCCCGCAGGTGACAGACGACCGACGGCAAGCTCGTGCGCCCCCCAGGTGGTTGGTCCGTCGGTGGGCCGCCGGCGGCCACCCCGCCCCTCCCCTTCCCTTGGACAACCGCCCTTTCTCTTTCCTATTCCTCTCTCTCTCCCTCTTCCTTCTCTCTTCCCCTCTCTCTCTCTCCCTCTTTTTCCTTGGCCCGCCAGCGACAGCCGGCCGGCGGCAGTCCCCTTCCCTAGCCGGCGGCCGCCCCGCCCCGCCCCTCCCCATCCCTTGGCCAGCGGCGGGCCCCTTCTCTTCCCTTGGCCGGCCGCCCCGCCCCATCCACACCCGCGGCGGCCCCTCCCCGACGGTAGCCCCGCGGCGGTCGGCCCCACGGCGGGCCCCCGACAGTGGCCCCCGATGGCGGGCCCCGAGCGGCCCCGACGGCGAGCCCACGGCGGGCCCGTGCGACAGCCCCACGTGGCGGGCACGCAGCGGCCACCCGGCGACGGGCCGCGATGGGCCGCGGCAGCCCCACGGCATGCCCCCCGACGGCAGGCCCCCCAACGGCAAGCCCCGACAGTGGCCCCGACGGCGGCCCCACTGCGGCCCCACGACAGCCCTCCGATGGTGGGCCCTGCGGCAGGCCCGTGCGGCCTTACGGCACCCTTCTATTTCGATCTTTTTATTTTTAATTTTTATCTCAATATTTTTTATTTTTTATTTTTATCTTGTTAGATTCAGATTTGTTTTAAAATTCGATTCGATCCTAATTTAAAAATTTAAAAATATATTATATTTTATAAAAATGTAGACCTATCAGTTGACTAATGTAGGATATTTTACGATATCCATATAAAATATATATTTGATTATATATTTTTGTACGAGTACTATAAAATATATATATTGATCAATTGATTGTCCAGTTTGGATAGTTTGAGAATTATATTTAATTTTATAAGTAATTACATTATTCGAATGATATGCAGAGGGTTCGAAAAAAATTTCGGACAGTACTTTTCTTTAGTTCTTCTCACACATTTTCAGTCGTGTGGACAGAACTAAGAGAAAATATTGTCAAAATTTTTTCGATCCATGTTGCATATCGTTTGATTAATATAATTAATCTATAAAATTAATATAATTTTTGAATGGGATAGGATCTATCTGTACCTATTTGTTGATGATATGATGCATTTATCATGTAAATCTTTTGAAACGATAAAATAATTAGTAATACTAAATTTTTTTATTTTGATTTTGTCATAGATTTCTCTGAGAAAATAGTCAGTAC
Source organism: Elaeis guineensis (assembly GCF_000442705.2). Taxonomy (NCBI): domain Eukaryota; kingdom Viridiplantae; phylum Streptophyta; class Magnoliopsida; order Arecales; family Arecaceae; genus Elaeis; species Elaeis guineensis. Next base: position 114,864,866 of record NC_026003.2, read on the forward strand.
TCGAGTTCGTGTACTATTGTATTATGATGACATGATACAGAATAACGAAACTGGTGTGCAGTACAGTCATCCTGCAAACTGGATGATTAGAGTATCTTCATCATTATCATGTCAAGAATTATTGGACCATTTATATAGCAGTATTCTTGTAGATAAAAAAAAATATGAAATAAAATTGAAATGAAAATCTCCTAATCTATCGGGACAGTTAATGTAGAGCAAGTATATCTTAGTTCCAATTGATGACGATGAAGATATCGAAGAAATGCTGACCTTTCCTTTGAAATATTCAGAATGTCGATTTTTAGAATTATATATTGAAAAGGAAGATGTACCGAGCTTTGGATACTGTAGTTGGCTTTTAACTCAAGCGGATAATAATGTTGGGCCTTCCTCACCTTTTGTAACTCCTATGGTGTAAACTGATAGTGTTGAGGCCATATTTGCAGAACAACATTTTACTACTGCTGGCCCTAGTTGTTCAATTATTCAGAGTCCTATGGTGACTTCTCCTGTATTTTCTGCTATGATGACTTCTCCTTTGCTAGAAGTAGTGGTAAGTGCAGGAGACGACTCTCATATAGGGAACGATGACTAGATAGTCGATGGAATAAATTTTGATAATCTAGGCTTTGAGTCAGATGAAAGTGGAAATGAAGACTATTGGATGGATGAGGACAGTAGCAGTAATGATGATGATGGTGAAGATGAGAATGATGATGAAGATGTTCAGCCTAATATTAATGTGAGAGAACTTCAACCTCATTTGCACGAACCCCCATAATTTTTTAACGATATAAATTTAGATATGGTGGTTGTGTTAGTGCTGGTCGAAGATTGAACTCTGACTATCAGTTTTGGGACTCCTCGATGACTGAATTTTCTAAAGGTCTAATATTTGAGAGTAAAGATTATGTAAGGAGAGCTGTTGATTTTTTTCACATTATGAAGCATCGGACATATAATATAGTTCAGTCGCATTTGAAATTATGGTCCATACGATGTGCATCATCAGATAATGTTCAAAATTATAAATGGAGGCTTCGTGCTGTATTGTTGAAAAAATATGGATATTTTCAAATCATAAAATATGAGAGTCCTCACACTTATTTATTTACGGGATTAAGTCGAGACCACAAACATGTCAGTGGAAGGAAGATTGGCACACTAGTCCGACATATTGTTGAAAAAGATCTCGGTATTAAAGTTGAAGTTATTGTGGCAATCGTTAATGATCAATTTCAATATACAGTGTCATACAGGAAAGCATGATATAAAAAGCAGAAGGCATTGGTTGATATTTATGAAGAATGAGAGTCGTCTTATGCTAAATTACCCTATCATATGGCTGCACTTCAACATGCAAATCTCGGTACAGTTGTTTCATGAAATTTTTTTCAAACTGTCAATTCCAATGTCTGAGTTTTAAATTATATTTTTTAGGCTTTCAAACTATCCATTCAGGGTTTTATGCACTACCGTCCTGTAATCAGCATTGATGGCACGCACTTATATGAAAAGTTTAAAGGTAAGATGATAATTGCAACAGGAATTGATGCAGAGAATGGGATATTTTCATTAGCATATACAATTGTGGATGAGGAGATGACTGCAAGTTGGAGTTGGTTTCTTTTCCAGCTCAGAACACATATCGTCAAAGATAGAAATGGAATATGCTTAACTTCTGACAGGCATTCAGGTATATTAAATACCATCGCAGATGAGTCTATTGGATGGAGTCTACCACGTGCATATTATCGATACTGCTTAAGACATATCTGCAGTAATTTCACACTCATTTTAAAAATATACAGCTGAAAAGAATAGTATGGCAAGCAGAAAGCACTCATCAAGTTCGCAAGTTCAACTTTATCATGGGTAGGATCAGAACAGTGAATGAAGAGGCTTGGAGCTGGTTGTCTGAGATAGAAAAGAAAAAGTGGACGTTGGTACATGATGATAGCCTGCGCTATGGTGTCTTAACTACAAATTTGTCGGAGATTTTTAACAGTGTTTTATGAGGAGCTAGAAATATGCCAATTACAACTTATATTCAAATGATATTTTATCGTCTTATGAAATACTTCAATACGAGGCATGTCCAAGCCTTGAGATATGTAGAGAAAAATCCAAATAATCTTTTTACTCCTCATGTTGTAATTAAGATTGCTGAAGATCAGGTTAAAGTTAACCAGCACCGAGTAACAGCATTCAATCTTCAAAGAGGCATATATGAAGTGCTTACAAGCAGAGCAAGCGTAGGATTATGAGGCGGAGAAAATTTTTATACTGTTACTTTAGCTGAAAGAAAATATTCTTGTGAAAAGTAGAGTATGTACAAATATCCATGTTCACACGTTTTAGCTGTGTGTCAAGAAATTGCTGTACATTTTAGTGATTTTATGGATGATGCATATACAATTACAGCATATATGAACGCTTGGAGCGGTGACTTTAATCCATTACCACATGAAGATTATTGAATGCATACACGTATGTTCAAATATATTTCTATTCATCATCGTTTGAGACCCAAGCAGAAAGATAGACCAAAGTCAACAAAACTACGAAATGAGACGGATGATAAGCAAATAAGAAGTAAGAACCACTGTGGCATTTGTAAGGAACAGGATTATGACCGCCGTCGCTATCCTAGGATACTTCAACACACTTCAACTTCAAGCAGTGAAAAAAATTAAAGGCTTCGAAGATGTATTTTGGTCATTGTTTTATGTATTTCTATGAGATTGTATTTGAATATACGTGTTTAATATCCAGAGATGAACTGAATTGTGTGTTTAAGTTGTATTGTGTGACAATATTGTGTTTAAAATATATTTCTCATAAAATGAATGGCTATCATATTTTTTATTTTTTAATATACTTGTGATAATATCATTATTTTAGATTCATTAGCATATTATGGCTTACGATCTACGGCATCTCGATCCTCGAGACAGCAGTATTCTTATATTGCAGGAGCACCATCGATCACAGATTATTTTAAATGACGGTGTAAGCATTTCAATCCTACTCGTACTATTTAAATATTTTTTAAAAAAATTATATACATTATCTAATTATTATATCATATTGCAGGAGCCTAGATACCTTCGTCTATGATGATCCGATGCTGACTTCTGGAGGACAGAGGATATTCCACATAGAGTGCTGGATTATTTATGATATCTTGAATTCTATGGAGTATATCGGATTGGTCGTATATAGATGGACGTTGGTCTTATTACTGCTTTGCTTGAGAGATGGCGTCCAGAGACACACATTTCATCTTTCATTTGGTGAGGCGACCATCACTTTACAGAATGTCAGCATCCTTACTGGACTACCAGTTGATGGCGATCCAGTTACCGGAGTTCATCCCATGCTTACCATTCTGGAGTGGCAGGCTTTATGCTTGCGATTGCTAGGGTTTGAGCCCGACGCTCAGTTTTTCGATCATTCACGACTCAGGATTGAGTGTTTGGATAATCATTATTAACATTTTCATATTGCAGATGATGCACCAGAGGAGATGGTGCAGCAGTATGTTAGGAGTCAGGTGCTGCGGTTGTTAGGTGGTGTCCTGTTACCCGATACTTCATCGAATAAGATGAAGTTGATATTTTTGCCATTATTAGAAGATTTAGACTTCGCTCGTAGACTCAGTTGGGGCAGTGCAGTACTAGTTTGCCTGTACAGAGCTATGTGTCGGGGTTCTTATGCTGATCAGAGCGAGATTGATGGTTATCTTGTATTATTACGGGTATATGAATTAAAAATTTTTATTTTTAATATTCAATTATAGTTCACATTGGGTATATCATGTATGATTTTTTTAAAATTTATAAATTTGGGTATGGGATCGTATGCCGACTATCAGTCCATTACGACGACAGTTGCTCGAGATGCTATCAGAGCAGCATGATCCTGATGTTCCATTTAGATTAGATGGACCACTGGGATATAAGTAAAAAAATATTACTTTTTTTACTTAAAACTTACTGTTTTAAATCCGATAAAATTTATTTAACATGAGTAGATTGTGAAACAGATGGAACATTGCATTCAACGTTCATCATGTATCGACGAGAGTAGCACGGGTTTATAGGTGCCAGTTGGATACATTAGTTGATACATATAGACAGATAAATTTATTTTTTTTATAAATATCATTTTATAGTTTTCATAATCTATTAAAATTTTAGCTTACTAATTTTTTTATTTTAACTCTATCAGTTTTTGTGGGAGCCATATACAGATGAGATATTGGCTATATTACCGCAGATGTGTACAGTTGGACATGACATATGGACTGCTAGGGTGCCACTTATTTGTTTTGATGTGGTAGAGTGGTATCTTTTCGATCGTGTCCTGCAGCAGTTTGGTCAGATTCAGGATATCCCAGAGCAGTTTGATACAAACCAGGAACTTCATCGTATTGATCGACAAGGGAGAGCTCGTATTGACTGGCGTATCAAACATGCAGAGTACATCGATATTTGGGATGCACGTCGAGATCACATTGTTCATGGTGATCCAATTTTGAGAGGTCGTTCATATACTGAGGACTACATGGCTTGATTTTTTAGCATTACAATGCGAGTCATTGGACAGCCTCGGTATGCAGTTCTCGGATACGAGGGTGAGAGTTCTGCTGTGCGTCTTTTGGTAAGACTATGAAAATTAGTTTATGTTGTTTGTGTTATATTTTTATTTTATATTTTACAGTATATTGACCGTTTTACTTTTGTTATGTAGACTGATTCTATATCGGATCTTGTGTTGGACGCTCGTCGTGCTTTATCTACGACTGATGAGGACGAACGGATTCGGATACTGCGTGAGATAGAGAGAACAAGTTTCGAAACATTGATGGCGATTGGTGTTGACCCATATAACTGTGCATCTTGGTATGAAGCAGCCGATGCGCCAGATATAAGATATACGCCATCACCATAAGTTCCACATATGCTATCACCGTATATTCCGTAGATGTCATCACTAGATGCTGCACAGATGCCACCACCTTTTGATCCACAGAAGGCAGCTTCTTCTTCTTCCTATATTCTCCAGATGATATTACCGGATATTAGTTGGCCACATGAGTATGATACTTTCTTTTTAGGCCCATCCGTGTATCCAGATGAGAGGGTTGAGGAGATCGCTCAGTCCGTAAATGATCCGACGGCATCACTTTTCTTGAGCAGCATGACCAGCAGATCTCTACTGATATAGGGGAGGAGTCATCACAGCAGGAGCAGGAGCAGCCGTTGAGGACCTTCCTGAGAAGGTCCAAGCGACCACGGACACCACGACGTCCTTGTGGGACTTAATCTTTTTTAGATTTGTACTTAGCATTTTTGAAACTTTTATTGTACTATTTTTTATATACTTTATATTTTTATTCTATTTAATATTATTAATTATTAATTTTATTTTATATTATTTAATTTCAAGTGATCGGATATTATGCTTTGTGAATGTGGATACACATACTCTAATATGTCTCAGAACATTAGGAGAGAAAAAGTTATGCTAAAAGGGCTATAGAAATTATAATGTAAATAATAATAATATATCGAATAATTTAATTATATTTTTTAAAATATCTAAAAATAAGCTAAATCAGATAAGTCAGTGGGGAACCAACAAAGTTCAAATCAATTTTTCGATATATGAGATGAATCAGATGGCACTAGAGAATCTCGATCTGGTACGGACATGAACAACTACGTACGGTGCGATATGGGCCGGTATAGGACGGTAAGATTTTGGTATAATTTTAAATTCAAAATTATAAATTTTTTCTCATTTTTTTTATTTTTTTTATTTTTTTTATTTTTTTTGATATTTTTTTATTTTTTTAATTTTTTAAGATATATTTTTTGGGATATTTTTAAAAAAAAATTAATTTTAAAAGGAGATTGTAATTTGAAATTATGATTTTTATTTGAATTAAAATTAATATTTTTTTAAAATTTAAAATTATAATTTTTATATTTTACTCATTTTTTCACATTTTTTTCTTTTTCTATTCTATTTTTTATTTTTTTAATTTTTTAAGATATTTTTTGGGATATTTTTTTAACAAAATTAATTTTAAAAGGAGATTGTAATTTGAAATTATGATTTTAATTTTAATTAAAATTATAATTTTTATTTTTTTCAATTCAATTCTTTTCCCTTTTTTCTTTTTTTATGGTTTTTTATTTTTTTACACCAATTTTTTTCTTTTTTTCAAATTTTTTTTAAAAAAATAATTTGAAATGAGGAGAGTAATTTGAAATGATATTTTTTATTTGAATTAAAGTTAAAATTTTTTATTTTTTTAATTTTAATTTTTTTATTTTTTTCCCATTTTTCACTTTTTATGGTATTTTTTATTTTTTTATTTTTTTGAATTCAAATTAAAATTTTAATTTTTTTATAATTTTAAATTTTAATCTTAATTTTTTTTTTCATTTTTACCTTTTTTTATTTTTATGATATTTTTTAAATATTTTTTTTGTTTGGAATATATTTTAAAAAATATATTTGAAATAGAGAAATTAATTTGAAATGACGTTTTTTATTTTAATTAAAATTAAAATTTTATTTTTTTTTAAATTTAAAATTATAATTTTTATTTTTTTTCTTTTTTTTCATATTTTTCTTTTTATGGCACTTTTTATTTTTTTATTTTTTTAAAAAAATTTTGAGATATTTTTTTAAAAAAATTAATTTTAAATCAAAAAAATAATTTAAAATGATATTTTTTATTTGAATTAAAATTAAAATTTTTATTTTTTTTAAATTTATTTAAAATTATAATTTTTATTTTTTTTAAAATTTATTTATAATTTATTTAAAAAATTTGAAATGTCATCTGGGGGATGTAGGAAAAAGAAGGCGCTGCGATCTGTGGATCAAAAGGCGGTGCCATCTGTGCAGCATCGAATGATTACATCTGCGGAATATGCGGTGATGGCATATGTGAAACATATGGTGATGGCGTATAACTCATATCTGACGCCGGAGCAACTCCATACCAAGGCGCACAGGTATGTGGATCAACACCAATCGCCATCAATGTTCCGAAACTTGTTCTCTCTATCTCCCGCAGTATCTGAATCCGCTCGTCCTCATCAGTCGTAAATAAAACACGATGAGCATCCAACACGAGATCCGACATAGAATCAGTCTATAAAATAAAAATAAAATAATCAGTATAGTGTAAAATATAAAATAAAAATATAACACAAATAACATAAAGTAATTTTCATAATCTTACCAAAAGATGCACAGTAGAACTCTCGCCCTCGTATCTAGAAACTGCATACTGAGACTGTCCAATGACTCGCACCGTAATGCTAAAAAATCAAGCCATGTAGTCATCAGTCCCTGGCTGGTATCAAACTGCTCTGGGATGCCCTGAGTCTGACCAAACTGCCGCAGGACACAATCGGGAAGATGCCACTCTACCACATCAAAACAAATAAGTGGCACCCTAGCAGTCCATATGTCGTGTCCAACTATACACATCTGTGGCAGTATAGCCAATATCCCATCTGTATATGGCTCCCATAAAAATTGATATAGTTAAAATAAAAAAATTAGTAAGCTAAAATTTTAATAGATTATGAATACTGTAAAATGATATTTATAAAAAATTCAAAATTTATCCGTCTAGATGTATCAACTAATGTATCCAACTGGCACCTATAAATCCGTACAACTCTCGTCGATACGTAATGAACGTTGAATGCAACGTTCCATCTGTTTCACAATGTATTAATATTAAATAAATTTAAAGTAGTAAATTTGAAATAAAAAAAAATAATATTTCGATACCTGTATCCCAATGGTCCATCTAGTCTGAATGGAATATCAGGATCCTGCTGCTCTGATGGCATCTCGAGCAACTATCGTCGTAATGGACTGATAGTCGGCATACGCTCCCATACCAAAATCTGTAAATTTTAAAAATTAAATAAATGATATATCTAATTTAAAATATAATTAAATATTAAAAATAAAAATTTTTAATTTACATACCTGTAATAATACAAAATAACCACCAATCTCGCTCTTATCAGTATAAGAACCCCGACACATAGCTCTGTATAGGCAAGCTAGTACTGCACTGCCCCAACTGAGTCGACGAGCGAAGTCTAAATCCTCTAATAATGGCAAAAACATCAACTTCATCTTATTCGATGAAGTATCGGATAACAGGACACCACTTAACAACCGCAGCACCTGACCCCTAACATACTGTTGCACCATCTCCTGTGGTGCATCATCCGCAATATGAAAATGTCGATAACAATCATCCAAATACTCAATCCTGAGTCGTGAATGATCGAAAAAATATGCGTCGGGCTCAAACCCTAACAATCGCAAGCACAAAGCCTGCCACTCCGGAATGGTAAGCGTGGGATCAACTCCGGTAACTGGATCTCCATCAACTGGTAGTCCAGTAAGGATGCTGACATTCTATAAAGTGATGGTCGCCTCACCAAATGGAAGATGAAATGTGTGTGTCTCTGGACGCCATCTCTCAAGCAAAGCAGTAATAAGACCAATATCCATCTGTATACGACCAATCCGATATACTCCATAAAATTCCAAATATCGTAAATAATCTAACACTCTATGTGGGATGTCCTCTGTCCTCCAGAAATCAGCATCGGATCGTCGTAGACGAAGGTGTCTAGGCTCCTACAATAAAATATAATAATTAGATAACGTACATAATTTTTAAAATAAAAATTTAAATAGTAAATAAGATTGTAATGCTTACACCGCCATCTAAAATAGTTTGTGATCGATGGTGCTCCTACAATGTAAGAATACTTCTGTCTCGATGATCGGGATACCACGGATCGTAAGCCATAATACGTTGTCTCAAGCAATATTATCACAGATGTATTAAAAAATAAGATAATATATTTTTAAAAAAAAATTTAAACACAATATTGTCACACAATACAACTTAAACACAAAATTCAGTTCATCTCAAGATATTAAACACGTAAATTCAAATACAATCTCACAGAAATACATAAAACAATGACAAAAATAAATCTTCGAAGCCTTTAATTTCTTCCACTGCTTGAAGTTGAAGTATGTTGAAGTATCCTAGGACAGCGACGGCAGTCATGACCCTGTTCCCTACAAATGCCACAGTGATTCTTACTTCTTATTTGCTTATCATCCATCTCATTTCGTAGTCTCGTTGACTTTGGTCTACCTTTCTGCTTGGGTCTCAAACGATGATGATCAGGAATACATTTGAACATACATGTATGCATCCAATAATCTTCATGTGGTAATGGATTAAAATCACCGCTCCAAGCATTCATATATGCTGTAATTGTATATGCATCATCCACAAAATCACTAAAATGTACAGTAATTTCTTGACACACAGCTAAAATATGTGAACATGGATATTTGTACATGCTCCACTTTCCACAAGAATATTTTTTTTCAGCTAAAGTAACAGTATGAGAATTTTCTCCACCTCGTAACCCTCCGCTTGCTCTCCTCGTAAGCACTTCATATATACCTCTTTGAAGGTTGAATGCTGTTACTCGGTGCTGGTTAGCTTTAACTTGATCTTTAGCAATCTTAATTGCAATATGAGGAGTAAAAAGATTATTTGAATTCTCCTCTACATATCTCAAGGCTTGGGCATACCTCTATTGAAATATTTGACAAGACGATAAAATGTCATTTGAACACAAGCTGTAATTTGCACATTTCTAGCTCCTCATAAAACACTGTTAAAAATCTCCGACAAATTTGTAGTTAAGACACCATAGCGCAGGCCATCATCATATGCCAATGTCCACTTCTCCTTTCCTATCTCGGACAACCAGCTCCAAGCCTCTTCATTCACTGTTCTGATCCTACCCATGATAAAGTTGAATTTGCGAACTTGATGAGCGCTTCCTGCTTGTCATACTGTTCTTTTCAGCTGCACATTTTTAAAATAAGTGTTGAAATTACTGCAGATATGTCTTAAACAGTATCGGTGATAGGCACGTGGTGGACTCCATCCAATAGACTCATCTGCGATGGCATTTAATATATCTGGATGCCTGTCAGAAATTAAGCATATTCCATTTCTATCTTTAACGATATGTGTTCTGAGCTGAAAAAGAAACCAACTCCAACTTGCAGTCGTCTCCTCATCCACAATTGCATATGCTAATGAAAATATCCCATTCTCTGCATTAATGTCTGTTGCAATTAACATCTTACCTTTAAATTTTCCATACAAGTGCGAGCCATCAATACTGATTACAGGACGGCAGTGCGTAAAACCCTGGATAGATAGTTTGAAAGTCTAGAAAATATAATTTAAAACTCGGATATTGAAATTCACAGCTTGAAAAAGATTCCATGAAACAACTGTATCGAGATTTGCATGTTGAAGTGCAGCCATATAATAAGGTAATTTAGCATAAGATGGCTCCCATTCTCCATAAATATCAACCAATACCTTCTGCTTTCCACACCATGCTTTCCTGTATGATACTGTATATTGAAATTGATCATTAATGGATGTCACAATAGCTTCAACTTTAACATCGGGATCTTTCTCAACAATATGTCGGACTAATGTGCTAATCATCCTTCCACTGACATGTTTGTGGTCCCGACTTAATCCCGTAAACAAACAAGTATGAGGACCCTCATATTTTGTGATTTGAAAATATCCATATTTTTTCAACAATGCAGTACGAAGCCTCCATTTATAATGCTGAATATTATCTGATGATGCGCATCGTACGGACCATAATTTTGAATGCAACTGAACTACATTGTATGTCTGATGCTTCATAATATGATAAAGATCAACAGCTCTCCTTACACAATCTTTACTCTCAAACATTAGACCTTTAGAAAATTCAGTGATCGAAGAGTCCCAAAATTGATTGTCAGAATTCAATCTTCGACCAGCACTAACACAACCACCATCATCTAAATTTATATCACTAAAATATTATGGAGGTTCGTGCAAGCGAGATTGAGGTTCTTCCACATTAATATTAGCTGGAACATCTTCATCATCATTCTCTTCTTCATCATCATCATCATTACTGCTACTGTCCTCATCCATCCAACAGTCTTCATCTCTATTTTTATCTGACTCAAAACCTAGACTATCAGAATTTATTCCACTAACTACCCAGTCATTGTTTCCTATATGAGTGTCGTCTCCCGCACTTACCACTACTTCTAGCAAAGAAGAAGTCACCATAGCAGAAGACACAGGAGAAGTCACCATAGCACTTGGAATAATTGGACAACTAGGACCGGCAGTAGTGGAATGTTGTTCTGCAAAACCGACCTCAACACTATCGGTTTGCATCATAGGAGTTACGAAACGTGAGGAAGGCCCAACATTATTACCCGCTTGAGTTAAAAGCCGACTATGGTATCCAAAGCTTGATACATCTTCTTTTTCAATATATAATTCTAAAAATCGATATTCTGAATATTTCAAAGAAAAAATCAGTATTTGTTCGACATCTTCATCGTCATCAATTGGAATCAAAATATATTTACTCTACATTAACTGTCCAGATAGATTAGGAGATTTCTATTTCAATTTTATTTCATATTTTTCTTTGTCTACAGGAATACTGCTATATAAATGATCCAATAATTCTTGACATGATAATGATGAAGATACTCTAATCATCTGATTTGCAGGGTGACTGTACTGCACACTAGTTTCATCATTCTATATCATGCCATCATAATACAATAGTACACGAACTCGAGTACTGGCCATTTTCTCAGAGAAACCTACGAAAAAGATCAACACTATTATTTAATATTATTAATTATTTTATCGTTTCAAAAGATTTATATGATACATGCACTATATTATCAACAAATAGGTACAGATAGATCCTATCCCATTCGAGAATTGCATTAATTCTATAGATTAATTACATTAATCAAACGATATGCAAAAAAGATCGAAAAAAATTTCGGCAGCATTTTTCTTTAGTTCTCCCCACATGACTCAAAATGTGTGAGGAGAACTAAAGAAAAATACTGTCCGAAATTTCTCTCGAACCCTCCATATATCATTCGAATAATGTAATTATCTATAGAATTAAATGTAATTCCCAAACTGGACAATCAATTGACCAATGTATATATTTTACGATATCCGTACAAAAATATATATTTAATATATATTTTATACGGATAATGTTGAATATTCTACATTGGTCAATTGATGGGTCTACGTTTTCATGAAATGCAATATATTTAAAAATTTAAAATACATCTGAATCTAATGAGATAAAAATAAAAATAAAAAAAATTTAATGAGATAAAAAAAAGATTGAAATAAACCACCATTCACAGGGGCCGTCGCGGGACCGTCGTGGAGCCGCCGTCGGGAACCATCACAGAGTGATCGCTGGAGCCCGTGAGCCCCGCCGCCATCACGGCCCATCGTGTCGGACCTGCCATATCCCACCGTCGAAGAAGGGGAGGGTCGGGGTTCGCCACAAGGGGCCGCCGCCGCGCCACGGTGGGGCCCGCCGCCCCGCCCCCCCGATGCGGCCCGCCACCGGCGGCCAAGGAAAAGGGAGAGAGAGAGGAAGAGGGAGAGGAGGGGGCCGAGGCTCGCCATCGGGATGCGAGGCCCGCCGCCAGCCGTCTGTGGCCGGTGGCCAAGGAAAAGGGAGAGAGAGAGAGAGGAAGAGGAAGAGGGAGAGGAGGGGGCCAGGGCCCGCCGTCGAGATGCGGGGCCCGGCGGTGGGGGTCTGTGGCCGGCCGCCAAGGAAAAGGGAGAGAGAGAAGAAGAGAGAGAGAGAGGAAGAGGGAGAGGAGGGGGTCGGGGCCCACTGCCGGGATGCGGGGCCCGTCGCCGGGGCGCGCGGCCCGCCGCCGGCCGTCTGTGGCCGGCGGCCAAGGAAAAGGGAGAGAGAGGAAGAGAGAGAGAGAGGAAGAGGGAGAGGAGGGGGCCGGGGCCCACCGTCGGGATGCAGGGCCCACCGTCGGGGCGCGCTGCCCGCCGCCGGCCGTCTGTGGCGGTGGCCAAGGAAAAGGGAGAGAGAGAGGAAGACAGAGAGAGGAAGAGGGAGAGGAGGGGGCCGGGGCCCACCGTCGGGATGCGGGGCCCGCCGTCGGGGCTCGTGGCCCTCCGTCGGGGCGCGCGGCCCACCGCCGGCCGTCTGTGGCCGATGACCAAGGAGAAGGGATAGAGAGAGGAAGAGAGAGAGAGAGGAAGAGAGAGGTGGGGGTCGGGGCCCACCGTCGGGATGCGGGGCGCACGGCCCGCCGCCCCCGCCGTCGGCCGTCTGTGGCCGGCAGCCAAGGAAAAGGGAGAGAGGGAGAGGAAGAAGGAAAGGAGGGGTCGGGGCCCGCCGCCGGGGCGCACGGCCCGCCGCCGGGGGTCTGTGGCCGGCAACCAAGGAAAAGGGAGAGAGAGAGGAAGAGAGAGAGAGAGGAAGAGGGAGAGGAGGGGGTCGGGGCCCGCCGTCGGGGCGTGCGGCCCGCCGTCGGGGCACGCAGCCCGCTACTGACCGTCTGTGGCCGGCGGCCAAGGAAAAGGGAGAGAGAGAGGAAGAGAGAGAGAGGAAGAGGGAGAGGACGGGGCCGGGGCCGGGGCCCGCCGTCGGGATACGGAGCCCGCCGTCGGGGCGCGCGGCCCACCGCCGGCCGTCTGTGGCCGGTGGCCAAGGAAAAAGGAGAGAGAGAGGAAGAGGGAGAGGAGGGAGCCGGGGCCCACCGTCGGGTCGCGCGGCCCGCCGCCGCCGTCTGTTGCCGGCGGCCAAGGAAAAGGGAGAGAGAGAGGAAGAGAGAGAGAGGAAGAGGGAAAGGAGGGGCCGGGGCCCGCCGTCGGCACGAGAGAAATGGGAAAGGAGAGAGAGGGGAAGAGGGAGAGAGAGAGGAAGAGGGAGAGAGAGGAGGCAGCTCACCGCCGCCGAGAGCTCGCCGCCGTGCCGCTGGAGAGACGTCGGAGAAGAGGGAGAAGGGAGAAGGAGAAGAGGGGGAAGGGAGAAGGAGAGAAGAAGGGGGTGGGGGAGGAGAAAACGCCATTCTCTTTGACATTTTCTCCTTTTTTTTGGTTTTTTTAATTTTTTTAATTTTTTTAATTATTTTTTTATAAATTTTTAATAAATAAATTTAATTAAATAATAAGGATAATAATTTAAATGATAATTTTTAATTTAAATTTAAATTAAATATATTTTTTAATTTATAATTATAATTTCTATTTTATTACTTTTTTTATTTATTTTTTTATGATATTTTTTTTAAAATTTATTTTAAAATTTTTATCATTTGAAATTATAATTTCGGTTTTCTTCCACTTTTATCTTTTTAGCATTCTATTACGTATTCTTTTCCTTTACTTAAAATATTTTTTAAATAATTATATTTAAATTAATTTAGTTATTTAAAATGATATTTTTTATTTCAATTATAATTATAATTTTTATTTTTTAAAATTAAAAATTAAAAATTTTATTTTTCAATTAGAATTACAATTTATATTTTTTTAATTCTATTTTTTCTTTTTTTACGGTATTTTTTATTTTTTTATAATATTTTTTTCTTTTCTTGAGATAATTTTTTTAAAAAATAATTTGAAATGGACAACGTAATTTGAAATGATATTTTTTATTTGAATTAAAGTTAAAATTTTTATTTTTTTTAAAGTTCAATTTACAATTTTTTTCCATATTTTTTTTCAGTTTTTCACTTTTTTATGCATTTATTTTTTTATCAAAATTTAATTCAAATTAAATTTTTTTAAGTCAAATTTATAATTATATAATTTTTCTATTTTTTTATGTTTCTTTCTATTTTTATGAAATTTTTTAGGCTATTTTTTTTATTTTTTTCGAATACTTTTTAAATAAATTAATTTTAATTTGAGAAAGTAATTTGAAATAATATTTTTATTTCAATTAATCTTAAAAATTTTATTTTTTTAAATTTTAAATTATAATTCTTATTTCTTTTCAATTTTTTAAAAATTTTTATTTTTAATGTTACTTTTTATTTTTTAAATTTTTTTTAAATTTTTTTGACAAGCATTTGAAATGATGTTTTTTAATTAAATTTAAAATTTTTATTTCTTTCGTATTTCTTTCTCTTTTTTTTTTCTTTGATATTTTTAATTTTTTAATTTTTTAAGATTTTTTAGATATTTTTTAAAAAAAAATTAAAAAAAACATCTAAAATTATTTTTTTTGTTTGAATTACAAATTCAAATTTTTTATATTTTAAATTTTAATAAAAATTAAAATTTTAATTTATTTATTAATTTAAAATTTTAAAAATTATTTTTTTCCATTCATTCTTAATTTTTTTTTTATTTTTAGTGAAAAAAATAGAAAACGTCATTTTGAATGGTGTTTTTAAAAACGCCATTTTTAATGGCGTTTCATTTTTTTTTTTTTTGACACGATACCATCGTGGAAAAAAGGAGTGACGTGGCAGGAAGAAAACGCCATTCAAAATGATGTTTTTTTTACATTATTTTGATAAAAAAATAAATTTTAATTTATTTATATAATTATTTTTTTTTTATATTATTTTGAAAAAGAGCTCCTTTACAGTCCGTCCAATTGCATCTGGTGCAGTACCTTTGGCATCAGGTGACACGTGGAATTTTTCGACTGGCTGAATGTTCCGACTGGTAGGACCACTGCCGCTTCGAACCTCTGCATCGCATCTCACCGTTACCTAACCCCCAGGGGGCTCCGTCCTTTTGACAACGACATCCATCCATCAGAACCGTTGATCGCATCAGAATGTCTCTTGGGATGACGTCATGGCTCTAGCTGGGATCTCGTGTGGTCCTTTCAGATGGGACAGGACAGCTGTGCATCGCCAAAACGCGCGCTGCAGCGAGCGGCGCTGTATCCGGAGTTGCACGGCACCGTGTGGTTTTAGTCAACTGGTGGTTAATTTTGATCGGTTATCACGGAGATGCTGGTTTCGCTTAAATCCCATGCTTTTTTGGTAAGTTTGATTTATTAAACCAACCTAGCGTAAATAGAGAATCAAAAAATAAAATATATAAAAATTTAGAAAGAAGATATATCGAAGTAGTCCAAAATATAGTCCTAAGCTAATTGGCACGGTTACTTTTTCAATAAATTGGTGCGGTTAGTTTTTATAAATATATGCCATCTAATGCAATAGTGGGATTACCCTCATGCTCCAACAATCCTGTATCAGTGAGGATGAAAAATAATTTTTATAGATAATTTTTTAGATAGCTACCCAACCATCCTAAAACCTATCTCTGTAATAAATCTGATATTTTGGAACATACATCAAAGAGATTATCCAGAGAACGCTTCATTTTTCTATCACACATCCCAGATACTGATCTTAAAGTGAGACATCCCACGATACTGACCTTAAAGTGAAACTTAAGACACGACTTCTTTTACTAATAGAATCCATCCATCTCATTAATTTTTTTGTGAAGTTGTCCATCTCTCTGCATCCATTTGTAAGGACTTTTTGCTTCTTAAGTTCCTTTGCTCCTCCTCCATCTACATAGTCTATGAAAATATGAAATATATTTGGTAAATAAGTATCTAGTAATTCAATATGCATAAATAAATAGATATACAGTTCTCAGAATATAATATTTATCAGTATATAATGTATGTCAATTGATAAATACTCAGTAATTTAATCATTTAGCAATCCAATATACAAGTCTCTACTTGTTATGATGTAGATGGGAGGGTATAATTAGTCCTAAATTAGTTATGAGCTAAGAAGGACTCTAACTTATGTAGAATGGAATCTTCTCTTCCATATGAGTTGTATTTTAAAGAGCAAAATTGTGAGATCCTGAGCCTATATAGGATGGAATCTTCTCTTCCATATGAGTCACATTTTAAATAGCAAAACTATGAGATCCTGAGCTATAGAGACCGTAGCGAACAATATCTCACATATATGGGAACGGAGACCGACCATCCAAACCATAAGTCTTTGACCACAATACCAACAAATTAATATAGTTTGTAGAAATAGTATTTATTAGTGCAATTTATAGACACATGACACACATTTTATAAATTTGTTGTTTAACAACTTAATATATACTTCAAAATAAATCGATGTATAGTTTTCAAACTATTGTGTTCATCAATGTACAATCCATGGCCATATGACGGATACTTGGCAAATAGGTTATTGAAAAAGGAGGAGAAATGAAATTAAAGGGAATGAGGAAGATTTAACAAATGGAATGCGAGGGCTAGATGGTTTTGTAAGAATATATATATATATATATATATAGAGAGAGAGAGAGAGAGAGAGATTTGGATAAGGTCGATCAGATTTAGATTCAGATCAAATTAAGTCAAAACGAGACAACAGAGTACTACATTGATGATCCAAGTCATTAAATATGATCTACTATCTAAAAATTATTTGTGCATCAAAAAATATGTGATTTGAAAACTCCTCACCTATATATTAAGCGATCAAAGTATACATCTTGTTGGGGAATACCGACCGACCCCGCTCACACCGGCTTATGATCGGGCATACCCGACCGACCGACCGACCGATCGATCGATCGTCGGACGCCATTATCGGCCGATTAACGGCTCTCTACCGACTGAGGGTATGTCGGTCGGGCAGATCTTTTTCGCTCTCCCGACCGACTGAACCAGGAAGTCTGATGGCCGACTCTCGCAACATGCCCGGCTGACCGTCAAAGGGGCCCGCATCTCCACCCGACGCCACACAATTGGCCACCAACCTAGGGTTGGTCGACTCCTCCGATCGCCGTACAGCTGCCAGAGACTGTCAGCCCTGACAGCAGCACGCGACACTGCCGCCTAAGGGCATTATCCTACCTAAGGCATTGTCAATCCTAGCGATTTGACAGCCCCACGGCGATGTGACACTTTCACGGCGACTCTGACAGTTTACGGTGAGTTGACAATTCCTCACTTGTCTGCGCCATTAATGACGGCGCCATACTACGCTCCACTATATATATCGGGGAAGGCTACAGTGCAAAGGGCCCTTCGAAAAACAGGCTTCTCCCTCTCTCCTTCTCTCTCTCGATTGAGCTCTCTGTCTTCATTTCACTGTTGCCCAGTCACCTCTCTGATTGACGTCGGAGGGTCTCCGCCGGAGCCGCCTCCAGTCAGTGTGGACTTCCTTTTTGCAGGCGCTCGTTCCCGACGACCAGGCACGAGGGGATTGGCCGCAACACATCTAATTCAATTTTATTTAGGTTGTCCAAGTTTTAACTACTTGATGCATGGGCATATAATTTTTTATGTACCAATAGTTGTGAGATATTAAACTACATTCAATGACTTAGATCATTGATGTAGGGTCCTACTATAGAATTTTGATATAATTTGGATCTGAATTTAAATTTGATCGGTCTGATTCTAATCTAGCCATTTCTCTCTCTTTTTGTGTGTATATGTGTGTGTGTATATATATATATAAATTTCAAGATGAATCGGCTTTGTTTGTAGGAGTTTCATCCTATCTTTTTTTTTTTTTTGGAGAGAGTTTGAAAAAGAAAATAAGAACAAGAAAATAATCTTTCTGTATTGCTTTTTTTTTTCTTATTTTTAGGATATTTTTTTTAGAATTTTTTGGATTGTACTTATATTAGGATTATTTAAAGTGACCGTTTTACAGAAAAAAAAAAAAAAAAAGAAATAAATCTACGGAGGATCTTTTCTTGTTCGTGCAACAAAGGATTTTTGCTCTGTGTTTAAGCGGGGATCTGATTTACTCGCGTGACAAGAAAACTAGCCGGGGCTTGGGCGAGACAGGAGTCAACTTCCCTCTAGTTACAAAACTCACTTTTATGTATGCGTAGCTTCTCACTCCATTCGAATTTCGAAAACAGGATTTCCAAAGGTTAAATTTATATTATTCATTTATTATAATAATATATACATATATAATCTCATTTAGCCAGTTGGTTATATATCTTAAATTAAATACAAACGAAAAATGAGAAGAAAGAGGGAAAGAGCGAGGCAGCCAAGCCAAGCTTTCCGGCGCGCTTCCGCTACGGCCAACGATTGGCCATCGTCAACATAAAACACGGACCCAAACCCGAAGCCAGAGTCTCCGGCTTTTTGAAACGATAAAACAATACGCTCTTTTTAATCTACTGCCCTCCTGAACTCGTTCTCTGGCGCGTTATCTGCCGTCTCCTGCCCCTGCGCGACGCCCTCGCGAGCCCAAACAAACCGAGCCTGTCACCCTCTGATTGGGTCAAAGACAATGCTTTTTCTACGGTGATTTGTCCATCTTGCCCGTGATTCATCATTCATGCGTGTTGGTCGCTGGATGTCGTATGTATTTAAATGCAGGCTCGTTTTGCTATGTGAACAAAACGTCAAACCTGACAGTTGCCCGGTTCTCCCAGAGTGGCGTGGAAATGGACTTGTTTAATGATTAGAGCTGATCGAGGGTTCGGTTCGGCTATAGAAAATGATAAATTTTAGATAGATTCGTCTCACAATTCGATTAAAATGAATATAGATTACGCTTGAGAGTTTGCCAAAACAATTAACAAGAGTTTAGTATAAAGGAAGGAAGATGTTCATTGTTGAAACGAATTAAGGTGGAATGGTAGGAAGCATGGATGGTCCAATTTCCTATCCATTAGGTTTTTGGGCATTTTATTTTACCCAACAAATACATTTGCCTTTTATGAAAGATGGACCCAATGATGCCATTATCAGAGATAGGGGTGCGGCGATACACCATAAATTCTTATGCAACATTCATCATGTATCATGCTTTTCTTCTTCCAAATCAGATAGATTGGTGTTGTCTTAATCCTCTGTTCTATTTTTTTTTTGAATTTAATTTTTCTTGTTAATTATTTTTATTTCCTCATATATATATATATATATATATATATTTTATTTTATTTTATTTTTTGGAACCGGCTATGTTAAAGAGTTTTAGTATAAATACAACTATAAATATCTGATGAAATCAAGATGTGGAGTAGACAAGTAGGCATATCACTATAAGTCCAAACAATATCAGTATGCTGTATCTTATCTTTCGTTAATCTTTCCTTCATTCAATAGAAATTATAATTTTATCCAAAAAATAAAAATTATAAGTATAATTTTCCCAATAACTCAAAAAAAAAAAAAAAAAAAGACGGTGGAGGTGGAGGATGCGGCACCGCGACGCAACATGACGACATGGCATGCCGCCTCACAGGTGTGGAAAAATTGATTTTACTTCGAAATCCAACCTGGCCCAATTTTATGCGGGCCAAGCATAGGGTCAACTACGTTTTAGCCTAGATCGGGTATAATTTAATTTTTCTTTCCAAGCTTTCAATCTGATGGACATGGCTCGGAGTTTTGAAAGCGGTCTCGGATCATAGGAATAAAGTTCTATGATTATATTACGTTAGATTGGATTGAGTCATGACTTCAAAATTATGTTTTGAATGATGGGTCAATTTTCAACATCAGCTATTTAAAAGATTTTTAAAATAAATAACTGAAAATTGTAAGATATAAATCAGATGTAGCAGGTGCTGAATCTTGATCCGATATAGGGTCGAGGTGGGTATAGAACAAAGTTATTTTGATTAATTATTTATTTATTTTGTGGTAGGTGGAGGTTAATGATATCAATGGAGTTAGTTAAAAATTCAAAACTGAATCTCATCTTTCCTACAAACCGAAACGTACCCAAACGATTTTTGAAATTAAAAAAAATCATAACTATCACCGAAAAGATTACAAAATCAAAACTGAAAAAATGAAAAATATTTAACTTTTTTATTCGTTTCAAAATTGTCACATATAAATAATAAAATTAAAGATATTATCTAGAATTTCTACAATAAAATTCATGCTAATTCATCTAATAAATATATCCAAAAAAAAATATGTGCGATCCAGATGTATCAGAGTAAAATAGGAGATGGTCCAGATTATTTAATGAAGTTTTTAATTTGACTTCATATTGAATACAAAATGTATTTACAAGTATTGATCATTGGGTATTTTTGGCTTCGGGTCCGGTTTTGGATCCAATTTTGGGGCTAGTTTCGTGTCCAGCGTGGATCAGAAATTTCACCAAAACTTAAACTGAACACGAAATTTAAAAGTTTTTAATTTTTAAAGCTATTACGGAAACCATCCCCATTTAATTTCAATAAAAAATTAAAACCATCTCATTTGGTTCAAAGACGACATAAAATATTCTGGTATCCCTTCTAGTTTCCATTCTTAGTTAGAGGCTTAGGAGGTCCATCCTCCATTAGCCACTAAATTTTATTGCTAGAGAGATTAATGACAACAAAAGTTTACAGAAGGGAATAAGCATATAAAAGGATATAAAATCATTTTAAGAGCACGAGACAAATAGAGCTACAAAAGAAGGATCAAAGCAAGAAGGATCAGAATAGATCGCACTCAGGTATTAGAAGTAGACGTTGTTTCAGCGTCGGTGGAACAAATGATGAATTGAAGGGGGTGGCTGCAACTGAAATGAAGCATCAAACACACCAGTCTGATATTAAAAAAAAAAAACAAAAAACAAAAATCAGATCCGTAGAAGAGATGTCAAGGTCAACATCGGATAATCCGCAAGCAGGATTTTGTCCCATAATTGATCTAATCAGAGGTGTCAAAGTTTTTTTATTTCATTACTCTAACTTCATCTAATCCTATCCATTGCACGGTGATTTTACTCGGCTCACTCTACTGTAAATAAAGTGAGCTACTCTGCAACCAGAGAATCCGGTTACTCCAGTGGGCGAGGCACGGTCCCTTCTTTCTCTGTCCGTTGTGGAAGCCAACCATCTTACGCGCTGGCATCTATGAAACTCCTTGAAGTCTCTAGCGACAAGGTAGGGCACTAGAGCGCACGGGTGAACGAACATCAACTTCCTATTTTGGAGTTTTTGAGAAGGCCAGGAGATCTAAGGCTAGATATTGTGCAGATACTCTTAAAATCTATCTGATGATACAAAAAAAAATTATTGGTTGGACAAGATCTATTGGCCCAATAGTGAACTAATCCAACCACGAACCAACATATACAAAGATAGATAAAAAAAAAAAAAAGAAAAAGCATGCGACACATGCGTGGTTGTACTTGTTGGTTTGTGGTTGGATTGGTTCCACTCAATGATGGATCTGTTTCAACTAAAAGTTTCGTCAAAGATATATATGCCCATCCGTTTGCAAAACTTGATGCCATCCCAGTAATTCTGTGAGGGAGGACGGCGTAACATCAGAGATTTCAGTGTCGGATTCCTGTCTCAGTTGTCATGTTTCGCTACTTAGAGAATGGAATCTTGTTTAGACGAAACGTCACGTAGAAGTTCATGAATTCTATCAAGAAATCATAATTTAATGCTTAAAATAATCCTCATGTAGCATGATGACGTGTATGGACAGAGTTTCTACGAGGAAAAGCAAGATTCTTTATTGTACATGAGAAATTGCTTGACGGCACTTATTCAGGATATGATGTTGTGGAGGCCCCATCCCCCAACACCTTATACATACATCGAATCCTTGTTAAGCTTTCTGGGGATCCTTTTTGTCCCCTTCATAGTGTAGGATGTTCAATAAGCCCTTGGGACAAGTTCATGAACAACATCTCTACTTTGGCGATGCAGATTTTGGTCGAGCCTATGTTTGCAAGGCACATGAGCTATGTTCTTAAATTTAGTCATAAATATACTATTCTCTTAGCATATACACCTCTTATTTTGTTTGTTTTAAATTGTGAAAAGAAATATATGCTAAAAATAAGATGGGCACTAACAAAATTTATTGCAAACATGGAATCACCGTCACTCAGAAAATGGTCCCTTTTTTTTGGTAAATTCAGAAAATGGTCCTTTAATAAACCATGTGGATATCTAGTACACTAGGTCAAACTCTGGCTCTGGATTAATGTGCAAAGAAAAACTTCAATATATTGAACTAATAGGGCCATTCTCACTGCTTTGATCGTGCCAAATATAATTTGATTTCCAAGAGTAAGTGCACTCATCCATCCTCTGCTTTGAATGGGTTACTAACCCAGGTCGATCACCTTACTTGGTTCACATTGGTGGAGTAGCCAATGCAAAGAGTTGTTTTAAGAGGTTCTCTTTCATGTCTATCCCTCCATGGATGGATCCCTCTCTCTCTCTCTCTCTCTATATATATATATATATATATATATATTATTTCTTTGGATATCGTAGACTTGGGAAAATGCAGCCATGAAATGGACATCATACAAAGTGCGTCAAGAGACGTGCAGCATTGGCAGAGATACGTGCCGGTCCCCATGGACTCACTTGGCAAATGCATAGCTTAAATCCAGCAACTTGCACGTTGACTTTCTTGGTGTGACCATTGCATTTCCCATGACGGTTGCAGGGAAAGGAAGTGTGGTCACATCACTCCAGGTTTTGTACGTGTATGAAATGATGAATAAGTGTATGAAATGATGGAAGAACAGCGCAAGGATTAAGGCGTTGTTCTTGTCAGCATAAAAGAAGCGAAGACTGGTTTGAAAAATATAATTCCATTTAAAAAAAAAGCTGAAAAAGTGATACGTGCCTACCATTATAATTAAGGAAAATTATCATTGTATTCAAGGAAGTGTCTTTTTCTTTTAGTAGATTGGTTAATTTCAAAGATTCATCGAAATTTTATTCTTCTATTGATGCAAAATTTGAAAACGACATTCTCTGAAACTCGAAACAACTCTATTTAACTAGCATACATTTTTTTTTTTTTTTTGAGAAAGCAACGAGAACTAATTTATATTTTCCACGTCTATTGCATGTTAGAAATAATTTACGTCTTTAGTGGAGTAAAAACACCCTCTTCTTCTCAGGCGAACCATAACAAATGTACAATGAATTTTGCAGATGTGATGCGATAAGCCTTCTCAAATATTGCTAAGGTATTTATCAATTTCTGAGGCTAAACTTTCAAACACTGAAGTTTCCTAATATTTTTTTTCCATCTTTTTTTTTTCTTTTGTAAGTTCAGGAGCTTACGCTCTTCCAATTTAATTTTACTGATGATTCTATCTCAAAAGGATTTAAAAAAAATGAAAAATAAAAAGAAAAATGACATATAGGATAAAAAGTGAAAGAGGAAGCGCTTGCAATGCATATGGATGCAAAGAACAAACGATCTATAAATGCTCAGATGCAATGGCACTTCAGAGTTTTGGTTTAGTATTACAACTAGAGTTTTTTTTCCCCTTTTTTTAAGTGAAGAAAAAGAGAAAGAGGGTTCAAACTACAACCCTGTGAAAATATAACCATCTCTTTCTTCGCGAACCAGTTGCATCAGATTCTTATGAAGGATGGACCCTTCGTTATCACATACACTACAACCGAACCACCAGAATTAGCATCGATCTTCCTGGCTCATTAACTGCCAAACATTAATTCAGTACTCCACGTCAACTAAGCTTGCTTCCAAGGGCTTCAAAGAAGCAACCATCCATCTCTTCCACCAATGTCTAAATTGTTTTCTAAAGGCTTGTTTTTTGTTTTTTTGGTAGAAGTAAGGCTTGGTTTGAAGAGCCCGTCTTCCACTTCCATAGGCGGGGAAAAAGAGAAAAAAGTCATTCTATTTTTTTAATCACAGGATAACGATAGGGTAGGCTTAGGCAGAATCCATATTAGCAGTGCAAAAATTCTAACATCATCCTCCTCCTCCGGAAGTCCTTGCCTTTCTTTATTCTTTCCCTTACCGGGTTGGTCAACGTTGTGTCCTCGTGTCCTCGCTGTAGGAGTATCCCTTTAAAGTTCATCCACAGAGACTGGAGAAAAGAACCCAAAGAGAGACACAACCAACTGTTAATTGGACCCACGCGATAGCGAAAGGATGATGGTGTCAAGGTGGGTTGACCGTGGGGTCCCCGCAGTAAGTACTACCCGTTTGTTTTGTTCCATCCAAGGCCCGATAACATTAAAAAACGCTCCCGGATTTGGTACTGCGTCCCTTTGAATCGGAGACGGAGGAAATAAAAGGGACAAAGAAATGAGAAACCCATTAAAAACATCTCCGGCGTTCTCCGAGCTCTGGTGGTCCCCACTCCAGTTGGGGCCCTCCCAGATCGTGACGCCCACGTTCGAATATATAGGCGGGCGATGTATCCCAAAATGCTCCTATGTTTACGTCGTAAGGACGTATGGATCCGGGGACATTCCTGGAACAGATGGGTGGGGGTAGTATGGGAAGGTTTGTTTTTGTTGAGGCTGGGGAGTTTGGGTCATGTCTTCATCTATTTTAATTTTTAAATGTTTAACAGATTTAAAGAATCTGTGCGTTTGGCCCAGAATAACTGATTTACCTTGGGCTCTCAAACAATTACAGGTAAAAGAATTCTTTGTGCATCGCAGACGGAGCGAAAAATTTGATGTAAAATATATTATATATTTAATTGATTATATAATTATTATTTTTAATATATATTTAATATTTATAAATTAATTTTTTTATTTAAAAATTTTATATGATAAAATATTTTTATTTTTTTAAAAAAATTATGACATCCTGTGACATGATATGATTCAGGATGTTATAATATGATCTAAGATATTATAATATAAAAAAAAATTATCTAATTATTTTTTAATACATATTTAATGAATGCAATTTTACTTTTTCGTTTAAAAATTTTGAATATCGAAAATATCTTTTTTCTTTGAAAAAATTATGATATATATCCTGCGAAATATTATGGACAAAAGTTATAATTTTTTGAATGTGGAATGTCATAATATAGATATAAAATAGCATAAATCTTTCAAAGAATAGAAATATTTTCGTCATATAAAATTTTTAAATAAAAAAATCGACCTACAAGTATTAAATGCACGTTGAAAAATGTGATTATATAGATCAATCGGATAAAATAGTGCGCTCCATATCAAATTTTCTACACCACCAATAGTGCACAAAGAATTTTGCTTCATAGATATTAAATCTTGCTTCACAACTCATTTGGTTGACCTCGGAGTAGGCTGATAATCGGAAAGCCAACAGCTTATTACTATAGAAGATCAATGGAGATCCTCACGTATGAACATATAATATGAAAATTATAAGTTATTTTTCTTTCAAGCCAATTGTTTTGCGCTAGAAAATAAAGTTACATTAATTTCCTGCAAATTGTATGTCTAACGTCAATCCATTAGTTTTTTTTTTTTTTTGATAGTAATATCAACCCATTAGTTGTTTCGCCTAAAACGTAAATAGAAGAGCCTTGAAGGTGTCACAGATAAATTATAACAAACTGTTATGATGAAGACAGGTGGTCCATCATCTTTCTATGATTGGTTTTTTTAGGCTATGCCGTGAGATTATTGATTTTTTACGTTTCTGGGTGTTGCACAGACTACATCATGCAACAGTAAAGCTATGGCTACTTCAATTAAAGAACAGCACTTGCATCCAGTACAACATGTTTGGTTGGTGACTAGCGCAATTATCGGTAATCAGGAAGTGGACATCACACTACAATTGGCTAAAACGACAAATGTCATACGTAACATGAGCAAGAACAAACATGTTATTTAGATTTTAGACACTAAATGTCTTCCATGAGATGTTCTCACCTTCTAGCGAATTTCTCGCAAAGCTTGCATATTATAACCAACACTGTCAGGTTTCCAAAGACATATAACAGCATCACATGATTCCTCTCTCGCGCTCAAAAGCATGTATGGTCTCCCATGAGATCTTTTTGATCAGGCTAGCGCTTGACAATATGCTACTTGACCCCCAGGCTTTTCGGTTTACTCTACTGCAGCATCCTTTTAAAAAATTGACCACTAATTAAGATTCAAAAGAAGAAAAGTCATGGTGGGCATAGCCTCCAAAAGCAGCACATTCGCTGGGCCACTCCTTAAAAGATATTTAAAGATAACAACTCACGAACAATTCACCCTTTACTGGTCATCATTAGTCTCCCCTTCATCACTGGGTCCAACACCCAATTCTCAGAACTGCCCCCAAGCTGACTTCAACCGGGTATAACACCGAGATAAACAACAATTGCCGGCTAGCCGGCCAGACCCAACCATGGGACAGACATATTCTCCTGCCACCGGTCATGGAGGCCCCCAGTTGGCTAAGAATCGAACCCAAACCCATCTCTCTAGCTGGGATTCAGTTGGTCCTCCCATTTCCTGGGCCCCAGTCCTGTCTCAACCGGTTTCATCAGATAGAGACCACCTTAGAAAGGTAGCTCTCTAATAGGGCAACTGCGGACAATGGGCAGAAGGGTAAAAGAGAGGAGGGGGCAGAAGGGGAAATGGGCACGCAGGCAGAGGGTTATACTCGCATGAAGCTTTTTGCAGTACGATTTTTATTAAAGTTGGAGGCCATCCCCACTAGTGGTGTCATCTGTGTGTATCTGTGTCTGGGAGTCGACAAATTTCCACCCCCCCCCCCCGCGCAGAAGAAGAGACGAAAGAAAAAGAAAGGAATCCATCAATCGATAGGTCGATCCCACTCTTCCTTTCGCTTCCTCATCTTTCTCCCTTCTATTTTCCATTTCGCCGTGGGGGCTGACGCGCGGCAGTTCGAGAAAAGAAAGAACGGAAAAGGGAGAGAGAAAAAAAAAAAGCGAGGAGCAGCGCCTGAGACCCAATTATTTCGATCTTTTCTCCTTTTTTTTTTTTCCTTCCTCCGAAAGCTTGATTTCCACCCCCTCAGATTCCCTCCCGTCTCTCCCTTTTTGTCCCCTCCTCTCTCTCTCCCATCCGTCGATCGAATGGGATTCGCTCGCAGCGATCGGAGCCGGAGCTCCCATCCGGTTTTCTTAGGTTCGGTGTTAGCTT
Source organism: Elaeis guineensis (assembly GCF_000442705.2). Lineage (NCBI taxonomy): Eukaryota > Viridiplantae > Streptophyta > Magnoliopsida > Arecales > Arecaceae > Elaeis > Elaeis guineensis. The sequence goes on from NC_026003.2 coordinate 114,892,704, forward strand.
CTCATATGTATCTAAATTCCTATATCGGCATCATTTATTATTACTACTATTACTTAATCGTTATACAGTTTGTGCTCTTCTTATACAGTTTGGTGAAGAGTGATGCGTGAGGGGGGTGGTTGGATCATGATGATGACGATGTTGCTGAGGAGAGGAGGAGATTTGAACCTCAACAACTCGGTGCAGGCGTACGGGGATTCGATAAAGGAGGGATTGAAGCAGGCAATGCTTCAGCATGAAGTTATCTTTAAGAATCAGGTTCGGAGGTTTCTTCCTTCTTTATCTGGGAAAAGGGTTGTTTGAACTTCATGAACAGATCCCCTTTTTGTGTTCCTTCTTTTCGGATTCGATAATGTAAGCATGGGAGTTTAATTTTTAGGTCCGGGAACTGCATCGGCTGTACTGGACGCAGAAGAACCTGATGCATGAACTGTGCCGGAAAGAATCCGATGTATATGCTCCATTTTCTCCACGAACGGCGTCGGTGGAGTGTAATGGATCGGCGGAGGAGAAGAGAGTTTGCGACGTGGTAAGAAAAGATTTCGATTTTTTTGGTAATTGATGGGTGAGAATTGCTGAATGGAGAACGGTTTTTTAGGTGAGTCCGATGGATGCACGAGGTAACGTCGATGAACTCCGCGAGAATGGGATGAGGAATTTTGATCTCGAGCTTCCTCCCGATGAGGTCACGAGGGATCCAGGGGAGGAGATTGGTGGCGGATGCTTGGGAGTAATGGGTTCTTCTGTAAATGGTGAAAACGCCACGAATTCGGAGTGGCCGAAGGCTAATTTCGGTGCCGAGAGGCCGACTATCCCAACAGGGGGAGTTGTTCGAATGCCCGAATTGTTATTGATTTAGAGGAAGAGCCTCTAGAATTGGAATCTAATGGGGAAGCAAATGTCATTTCTTCCTCTAGGTTCGAGACTCCCATCAGTAATGGTGCAAATAAGTGTGGTTCACCGACCGTTTCATCCGATCACAGCGAAAGATGGGGAGTGCAGAAATCTACTTACCGTTTCGCTGGTAAGCTTTTTTCCATAATAAGTTTGATTGGTTAACTCATTGCGGTAATCTATGTCTGCACATTAGAAGCATTTCGTTTTGCATAGCCAATTGTACTAGAAAAAACCGTGCTTCACAAAGAAAGTGCAGTTAAAGCCTCTTGACGTTGCATTATAATGTAAATATGGCTTTGCCTCTGGTGAAATTTGAGGATACCATACTCGTATCTTAATAAACCTACCGTCATAAAATTTTTATTTTTGAGGCAGAGGATGCCGGTTTTGAAACCAGAATTTATATTCAATGTGTTCACATAGGAAATGTGCCGTATGACAAGGCAGATTTATAGGTTTGACTTTGGCTTCCACATTGGGCTTGTAAATTTGGACGCGTTGCTGGTGGAAAGAAACTTAAATGGCATGGAATTGTTACTTTTGCCACTTTCTCCTCCACTGACTATGAATATTTTTTGTTTCATTTTTTAACTTGCTTATTGACTATTTAGTGCTATATCAACCGATATACAGAAAACAACATGTTTAGATTTTATGTACCCATCATTAGGCCATGTGGACTTTGTTCTGTCGCTATAATTACTCTGCATTTTTGCCATAATTTAAGTTTTTAGAGTTGTCACTCCAACATTTAAAATTTCCCAACTAGGAGAATACTGGAATCAAAGTTCCATGAACTTTCAACTGATTTCTAATATTTTTCTATGATTAGAAAGATATCTAGTAGCTTGAGAAGTAGATTTTAATATGTTAATAAATAGATTATATATAATAAATGCAGACTATTTTACTGGTTCTGTTGCAAAACATGCTGAAGTATCAGGTTTTCTGGGGAAATTTGAGTTTGATAATGCCATTCAGTTGTGCATGTGAGGTGACAAAATGCCACGTATGCACATCACCAACGGCTTATAAGGTGGTGCGCACCTGCTCGCCTGGTCTGTAGTTTGCTCAACCGATGCACGATGATTAACTAACCTTTCCCTTTAATTTGGTTCTGCTCTCTAAATCCTTAACCATCATTAGTCATTTGTCATTATCCATGCTAATTGGGCAGTCCGTACAGTTGCTTATTGCTTCGTCACAAATTTTGAACCTTTAGGACTTTCACACCTTTGTCTTACTCAGGCCACATCTTTCTGTTGCATCTGTGCATGCAAGCAGCTTACCAATTTCTCATCGCTTTGTAGTTTATTGGAGTAATCTGGGATACCTGGTCATTCAACCTTCTTTTGGCACGAGAGCATATGAGATATCACATCATCATTGGTATGCTACGTCTATGCGGATGCTCTCTCTCTATCAAACAAAATTTGGCATGGTGCAATACTACCCTAACCATAGCCTTGCACATTTTTCTTCTCATGGGTCTATATGGATGCCGGAAGAGCATACCATGCGATGAGATCTTTATTGCAGCGCTTCAAATTTAAATTTATGGATGAAGAAGGATGCCTCCAAGAGATCGGGCCCCTCCAGCTGCAGCTAATTCTAATTTTAAGAGATAACTACTTCAGTTGTGGAGGTGATTCGTCTTATCCCTATTTTTCAGGAATTAGTTGTCACCCTCTTCCACCATATCTTTAAAATTGAAGCCGATTGGTTCCCTGCTGGAAAGATCTTATCTCACGAAAAAGATCTTCCAACATGCGAAAAGGCACTTAATCTCACTAGGTTGCTGATCATAACAACAGATGCAAACCTAAATCATTTCTGTACGATTATAAAGGGGCAGTTTCAAGCGTAGTGTTGTGAAAGGGCTGAATCTGGGTGTGCTCTCAGTTGGGTTAGCCTAGAGAGGGTGTGACTTTTAGCTGTCAAGCACTTACGACTTAACTGAGAAATTTAGTCATCTCCGATTGTTTATATTTTGTGATTGATCCCAAATGAATAATTAATTTATATAACAGGTCTTCTAACAGATTTTGGACGATTTGCTGATATTTGAGAACGACATCAGATTTTGTTCTATCAATTGTTTTGCTTGGACTAAGTATTCAGGGAAAAACTCCTAAAAGTTTATGATTCTTAACCTAACAAAATATTTGTTAGTTAGCTCGTGGAATTTCAACTGTTGATAAGGGAAGAGAGGGGCCTTCCATGGAAATTCAGTTTGGTAGAAGTACTAAGAGTAAAGGTGTCCAAGGTGTTTGACAAATTAAGTTTGAAAGTTTGTCATTCTTAAATATCCTTGTACTGGAAAAAAGGTTCTGACAATTCACTAGAAGTATCTTAACCATTCAGATCCATTTCGTTTGACACCTGGGATAATGTCAATGCTTGCCCTGTAGTGTAATTGATTAAGGACACTTAAAGTTTTATGCAAGTATCAACACCATTGGCTGATGTAGAAATGTATCTATCATGTACAAATGTATAAGATTTAGAAACTGAAGTATCTAATTAGTTAAGCTTTTGCTTGGTATAGGAAACACCATTCATTTTCAGGGTCCAGTTTATGTTAGTCAAACTTCTTGGATTGGAAGGACATTGATGCTTCTAACCAATGGATGCAGTGGGATATTGTCTGAACAATAAGAAAGCATGAATATGATTCTGATGTAATTTAAAATGATATGGCTTCTGGATTCCTATGTTTCTAGTAATGTACAATCTGTATTTGGCATGTATATCCATTTTCTATATGAATAAATGTGTCAGAGAAGTTGGAAAAAAAATGGTGCAGTTATCATAAAACAAATATCATGGGAGTCGGAAAGAAGAAGAAGAAAAAACTTATGTATGTAATGAATAAATAGGATGTGTTCCACAATATAGCAATTCAGGACAAATGTTTTAGTGTGTATACTCATATATCCATGTGTGCATTTATGGGTGCATGTTTGCATGCATGTCTGCTGGATGTATCCAATGTGTGCATGCATTGCATGTCTATCTAAGAAGCATCCGCTAATGTTTAGAACATCCAAAATTTTCATCTGAAAATATGAGATAGAATGATAAGAGTGTTGGATGAGGAAAAAAGAGGGATGAAAACCAAGAATGGCATAGCTTAAATAGGTGGCAGCAAGGAGGATCAAGATAGTCTGCTTTTCTTGGAGCTTTCATGGCACTATTGACCTTATATGCAAGGGATAATCATCTTGAAAGTTTTTAGACCTCAGCCAGCATGAAATCATGGATCTTGATCCATATCAACTTGTTTTCTATATAGAACACACTAGCTTGGGTTCAATTTCTTATTAAATTTGACTTGGGCCCAAGTGTCATGGACCAGAACAGTTGTCTCCATCTCTATAAGTTGTATTTAATTAGGTAGGTTCTGGTCCAGTCTTGTAATAACCATAGCAATGTAAACTATGGGTCCATGTTTTTGGTCTGGCCATCTGGATCAAATACAGATCGGCTAGAGTTCAGGTATACTTCACCGACTTGCACTAGATATATGATATGACATATACAAAGGTTGTGATGGGGACCATATATTTTAGGCTGCCTGCTTATCCAGGTTCTAAGATATTGCCTTTTATGGTGTATGGTATGCCCAGATCTGGATTTAGGAAGGCTTTCTGTGTTCAGCTTACATGCAAGCAAAAACATCCTTGATGAATTCTTGCATTTGCTGCAGATTCCATATTCATGATTTGTTGAATAAGAAGCTAATGCACTACCTGTTTTGCCTTGATATATAATAGATACCTTGCTTGAATGTGATTTCACTTTGTGGAACACTTTATCTGATTGTTTATTATTCTACTTGAAATTGACTTTAAACTCCAGAATTTCCAGAACTCTGACCTAGGCCCTCTGAGATATACACCTCGTGATTTATATTTTGCATCTATCTTCTTGAATTTGACATCTCCCTCTGCCATTTTCTGTCAGAAACAGCATTGCATATCTCTGATGCACAACTTTCATCATGTTAATATTCTTACTTAATGTCAGCTTCCAGTCTTAATTTGTGTGTAAATGCTACTAGAGTCCATGCATTATTAACTTAATTTGTGTGTACACCTTGGACAATTTTATTCCTTGTATGACATAAAACCATGCCATTTAATATACAGTAACTCAAGGTGCACGTATTTTAATTTAGTCATGTTCCACTAAACCCACACATCCTTTTCTGATCTCTTGTTTTCCTTGCAGATTTAAATGAGTCCATAGGTGAGCCCTCTATGATACCATCAAGCCAGAAGCAACAAATTACTTTCTGCAAATGGATGCACATTGACCTTAACATAGCACAAGATGATGAAGCTATCCCTGCTCCGCCGAATATTGTGCCAACACTTCCTTCTCCATCCACGAGTTCATCAGTTGTTCACCATGGAGATGTTTGGAGGGAATCAAGCAACAGATGTCCAAAAGAGTCTGAATCAAGCAACAGATGCCCAAAAGAATCCTCTTTGACAATTCAGCATGATCTTCCTCAAGAAAATTCAAGGGAAAAGAATGTTAATTGGTTGTTTCATGGCCGTCAACATGCACATCCTTCTTGCACTCAGGCTTTAGCAGAGGGTACTAAGCTTTCTGAGTATAATGATAATCAGTATGGATTAGATCATAAGAATGAAAAGTCCTGTGCTGAGGACCCAGCACATTGCTACAGAGACTTTGAGGAAGGATTTTATAGTTTTTCTACTGGAGGAATTCAGTATAGTGTTAACATGACAGCCCTCTCCGATGCAGGCTTACATGAACTAGAAGATGCACAAGTAGACTCTTTGGTTCAGCCACATACCAATGTAAATATTGATAGCAGAAAGTCGACTTTAATAACAACCTGCAGCAATGACATAGAAGACAATAACTTGCGTGCGTCGGTTGGGAGTACCAATCTGCCACCAACTGTGATCAGAGTTTCGGAAGACAAGCAAGCTAATCACGAGGGGAGTGAAGAAGATACTGTATCAAGCCATGCTGTCAGTCGAGGTGAGAATCAACAGGATGAATGTTTTGAAGAATCTCTTATCAAAAAGAAGCCTGATCACATTACTGGAAATAGTGAATGCACTTCGCCAGACAAAAGTGTTGAAGAACATGCACTTCTCTCCATTGCAGCTGATTCAAGAACAACTCAAGACGTTCTGGTGGCTACAAGGTTTCCTAGCATAAATGTCCCAACTCCTGAAGCTTCTAATAATGTTCACTTGCTGGAAAATTCATATGATAGTAGCAAAGCAAAACCTGAAGACAATACCAAGCAGCAGACAACTGAAGCAGTAGAGATGGAACGAATGATTATCAGGGCAGCTGAGACACTTCTATCTATATCTTCAGAGAGTTCAACGAATCCTTTGGATCAGGTAGCTAGCAATGGACAGATAGAAATCGAGTCCAAGGAAGGTAGCGATTGGCCTCAGTATTCTTCTGATTCTTTTGAGGCTATTACTTTGAAGCTACAAGAAATCAGAGATGATGGGCGGTCCATGCTTGCAAAACGTACTGAGAAGGAAACAGGGAAGGATGCTTATGGAGTCAAGTTACGGAGGGGAACGAGATTGCGAGATTTTCAGAAAGACATATTGCCAGGGCTTATTTCCCTTTCGAGGCATGAGATTTGCGAAGACATGCATACCATAGGCTATAATCTTAGGAGGAACAGGCACAGCAAGAACTGTGGGGAAAAGTGGTTTTTACCAGTTAGAAGCAGGCAATCAAGGCGTTGTTCGGTCGGACGGAGGCGCTAAGAGTCCAAGACTTCTAGACCTGTAGGCTGTGTTGAAAACTTTATGACCAAAATCTAATAGCAGAATGCTTTCTGGTTAGCCAGGAAGTGAGCAAAGCTGATTCTGGACAGTTTTGTGAATATATATGATCCGAACTCCAGTTGCAAGCCAGTGCATTTAAAGTTAATAGCTTAGCTGTCAAATGGACGATCATTTAGTGTGTATGAGAACAAGACGCATGGTTGTGAAGTACAGCAAAAGCACAGTTTCTCTTACTGGTTCACTCTAGTGCGTGGAGACCACAAGAGACTATACTGCTGATTAATGAGTGATTTGATGCTCTCATTGTACCATTACACCGAAGATTTTGATATAATTATCCAGTTAAAAAAAGACAATCCCCCTCGATGAGGAGGAAGATTTTGAAGGAGTTTAGAGGTGCGAAAATCCTGTAGGTAAATGATAAGATCATTACCGCGTCAGCCATTCAGAGGCACCTTAATCCAATCTCCTTAAGCCTATTTGACGACGACAGGATCATTACAGTACTCCATTGTGTTTGTGTTTTTGAGTTCCAACCAGGGAGGAGGTAGTGGAATGAGAAACCAATTGGATCCTAGCCCGGTGGAGAAGTGAGTGGACACTTCTTGCAGTGTTTGGTTTGGGGCCTCTTTGGTTGGGCAAGCAAATGATCGGGTGGTAGCTTTCATTCCTTCTGAAAATAAGCACTTGTACAATTTTGTTTGCTAGGAAAGTAATGGCTGTTGGGGGTGACTTCCATGGCTTTGGGTATTTGGTTGGTTTCACTGTAAGATAGAGTCACCACCCAAGTGGGTAGTAGATTACCCCCTTCTTAAATAGGGATGCAATGGGTAGGGTTTAGGTGGGTAATATACTACCCATCTCCAAATTCGAACTTAATATCCAATACCCAAATCTACCCGATATCCAATCGGACAAGAAAAGAGATACCCATCCCCATATCCAACAGGTTCGGAGATATCCGTGGGTAATCCATTTCCCATATCAATCCATACCCATCCCTATCCAACCCATACCCGTCCATTCTATATCAAAAAAAAAAAGTAAAATAATTTTATGTATATTATAATCAAAAATAGAATTACCAATTATATATATATACATACATACATACGCACATACACACTTCTAACATACATGCATACATATACATACATACATATATATAATTATATATATATAGAGAGAGAGAGAGATCATATATATGTGTGTATATGTGTGTGTGTATATGTATATGTATGTATATGTATGTATGTATATATATATATATATATATATATATATGTATATATATATTATATTATATATATATATGTATATGTATATGTATATGTATATGTATATATATATTCGGATATGTATATATATATATATATATATGTATATATTCGGATATGGGTTCGGGTATTACCCATACCCATAAGTTCGGGTCGGATTCGGGTAGAAAATAGCACTACCCATATCCTATCCATACCCGTACTATAATTTTTGGATTTTATCCAATCCGAATCCAAACCCAGTCAAACCCTATTTTTCGGGTTTGATCGGGTTCGGATAGGGTGTATACCCTTCGGATCGGATTAATTTTACCATCCCTATTCTTAAACAACGTTGCTTATTAAACTAATTATAAATAATATTAAATATTTGCTAATCATGCAATTGTACAGAAACGAACATTAGAACTATGGAAACTGTAGTTCGATACGTTACGAATTACACCAAAACAAACATTGAAGTCAAAAATGGTATAATTTTGTCCACACAGACAAACAATCATACCGATTCAGATTTTTTTTCTTTTTTTTTTTTTTTTTCGGGTAAAATATTCAGTTCTTTGAGAAACCACCTTTTTATACTACACGTTTAAACGATATGCGGCCTGTCAAGCTGAGCTGGGCCTCATTTTTTCAGGCCTTACAAAGTTTAGCCCGAACTCAGGCTTGGTATCTTTAACCTGGCCCATCCTTGTATTATATGTTATATATAGGGGTGGCAATCGGGTTAAGTCGGGTCATAAACGGGTTGGATCAAAAATGATCAATCCAAACTCAATCTGTTTATTAAACGGGTCAAAAATTTAAATCTAAATCCAATCTATTTATTAAACAGATAATCCGATCTGATCCGTTTAATCCGTTTATTAAATAGATCAAATTAGGTTAATAAACGAATTAAACAGGTTAAACAGATCGAGTTAAATGGATCAGAAAAGATTAAACAGATTTTAAACAGGTTAAACGAATCTTAAATGGGTTAAACAGGTCGGATTAAATGGATCAGAAATAGGTTAAAATGTTAAATGGATTATCTGACTCAACCCGACCTAAATATTAAACGAGTTAAACGGATTAGATATTTAAAACCCATATCCGATCTATTTATTAAATAGGTTAAACGGATCGACCCATTTATGATCCAAATCCATTTAGCCTAAATCCAAACCTGTTTATGACGGATCGGATTGACGGATCGGATCATATTTTGCCAGCCCTAGTTATATATGATCTATATTATTTATTTATTTTGATATTTGAATTCTTAAAATAAAAAAAAAAAACAGAAGCGAAAAAATTTCATTGATATTAGGCTTAGCCACAACCTAACCCAATGTATGCTCAAGTCTTCCCTACAAACATCTCTTCAACTATTCATAATTTACATTTATATCTTAAAACTTCTAATTAATTTAATTAAATT